>NC_056728.1:1673160385-1673509135 GCF_019279795.1 Protopterus annectens
TTACCATGGTGCATGTAGCAGAAACGAATACAATGGCTTATCCATTTTGAAACAGTCTGCTTTGAAATAGCCTTTCCCTCTGCCCCTGCAGCAAATGCCACCAGTAGTTGCTCAGACTTTCTTAGAGATTTTGTCCTGTTTAAGTAGAATTTTAGTTGTCTGTGTACATCCAATGAATGCAGAATCCACTGAATGCAGAATCCACTCACCCTTGTTCTGTGGATTTGGGAAAAAAGTTGGCAGATGAATGGTCTGATTAAGAGCCACACTAGATACCACTTTAGGCATAAAGGATGGCTTGGTTCTGAGTGACACCATGTCTGGGTAAAAGATAATAAAAGGATCCACTGCCATGAGAGCCTGTAGTTTTGAAATCCTTCTAGCTGAAGTGACTACTAAAAGAAAAGCTGTCTTCCAAGAGAGAAATTTTATGTCTGCAGTAGCAGCTGGCTCAAAAGGGGATAGGGTGAGCTTTTCCAACACAAAATTGAGGTCCCATGCAGGAGTTGGTGCTCTCCTGGGAGGTCTTAAATTCTTGGCCCCTCTGAGATGCTGCTTTAGCAGGGGATGAGAAAAGAGGGGAGGTTCTGTGTTGTAATGAGCTGAAATGGCAGAGGCATGGATTTTATGGAAGAGAAAGACAGGCCATTGTGAAGCATCTCAGTTAAATATTGCAGAATCTGAGGAAAATTGGGCATTGCTTTGCTTATTCCTTGTGACTGGTTCCAGGCACAGAATCTTTTCCATTTATCAGCATAAGATTTTCTAGTACTAGGCCTTCAAGCCTCCAAAATGACATCCATCACAGGTTTGCTGAGAGATGTAACTGGTGAAATTAGTTGATTAGCCATGCTGCAAGATTCAGAGTTTGGAGCTGAGTGTGCAGAATTTGATAGTTCTCCTGAGACAGTAGATAAGGTGTCTGAGGCAGGTACCACGGACGAAGGTGTGACATATTGCACAGGAGCGGGTGCCAGTGTTGGCGAGGCCAGTCTGGAGCAATCAGAATCATTTTTGTTTTTTCCTGTCTGACTTTTATTAAGACCTTGGAGGGTAGAAGCAGAGGGGAAAAGGCATAGACTGATAGGTTTTTCCAGCTGAAGGATAGAGCATCCACTTTCCAAGCTTTTTTTGTGATGAATTCTTGTGCAGAATTTGTCCAACTGATAGTTTTGGGATGAGGCAAAAAGATCTATGTCTGGGCTCCCCCATTTGCGTGTCAACATGCTGAAGATTTGTGGATCCAGTTTCCATTCTTGTGGGTCCATAAGATTTCTGCTTAGTTCGTCTGCCAGAGTATTTTGCTTTCCTGGCAGAAATTGAGCTTGTAGATGTATTTGACAAGTCAAGGCAGTGTTCCACAAAGCCATGGCTAGTCTGCAAAGGGGGTAGGAATGGGTACCCCCCCCCCTGCTTGTTTATGTACCACGACTGTGGTGTTGTCTGTCTTTATCAGTAGTTGTCCTGGATGAATTCTGTACAGCCAGCATCTCTTTCTGGTTGATATGTAGGTGCATTTGATTTGGGCTCCATTGGCCCTGAATGCATCTCCCTGCCAGATGCGCCCCGCAAGCATAATCTGATGCGTCTGTAGTCAGGGTTTGGGTGGCAGGGAGTGGAATGAATGACAGTCCCTTGTTTTGGCGACAGGCCTCTGCTCACCACAGGAACTCTTGTTGCAGGCAAGGAATGATAGGAATCACTGTTTCCAGGCTGTGACAATGTTGACTCCATAAGCTTTTTAGGTATCATTGAAGTTTCCTCATATGCAGTCCTGCATATGGAATTATTAGAATGCAGGAAGCCATGAACCCCAAGGCCTGCAGAATTTGTCTTGCAGATAGCTGGGTTTTTGTGGCCACTTGTTTGAAGTAAGTCATTAATTGAATTTGTTTTTCTGGCTTAAGTTAAGTCATCTGGGCAGTTGTATTCAAGCTTGCACCCAGGAATGTAATTATTTGAGAGGGTACCAGTTGTGATATCTTTTCGTTTATGGTGTACCCTAGACAAGTTAGAAGTCTTTTCACAAATGCCAGATATTTTAGAAGAGTGTCCTTGTTTTCTGCCTGAATCAGACAATCATCCATTTACTGCTTCAAGACCTTGGTGCTTTTACTAGTTATTATCCATGTTCAATCCTTGGAGAGATTCTGTTTTCTGTTTGGTTCCATTTACAATATTCTGGTTTCAGGGGTTCTAAGTTCAAGTATTCAGGGTGCGGGGTTATTAAAGCAGCTGGGACTGCTGGCATGTCATTTTGTGACTACTGTTCTCTGACTATATCACACTGTGTAGTCTTTACTCAGTTTTCGTGATCTTTGGTCTCTGACATCTGGAACCGCTACAGTGCCTTTTAAACTATCTGGTGCCGTGATTGGTCCTCAGCAGGTTTCAGCATTTCTCTGCATTTGGGTCTGTGCTGCCACTTATGCAACTGGTTTGAGGCTACAATGGAACAGACTCAAGGGATGAGTTATGCAGACCCTGTTTTAGTTCTAGTTTGGAGGGTTCCGGTATTTGGTCTACAGACTAATGTCTGGACTGTCATTTCAGTATCTGAAGCTATATTTTAACAACTTCTGACTACATGTTGCTTGCTAAAATTAGTGACTTGTGGGTCTTGTATACCCCAATGTCTTTTTTGCATTTCTGCAGTAACCTGCCAGCTTAGTTGTCCTGGCTATCAGTTTTAGTTAATGGAAGTATTTTGAATTTTATCATCAGTTTGACGAGTTTATTTTTATGGACTTAAAATTATTGTTAATTACTTCATTCACTGATTCTTAATTTTGTCGGATGTCAGATTTCACATTTTACTTATTTAAAGCATGCTCAGTGTGCATTTGCTGAAAGGATTCATCTAATTTTGTAATAGCTTTGTTAATCTTTACATTCATTTAATTTCAAATGATTCACCTAAACTTTTTGTACTGAATTTAGGTTTAAGTACATTAATAAAATAGAAGATGAAATAAAATAGAAGATGAAATAAAAGATTCAATAGTTTAAACCTCACTGCTTTTGTCATTTTCCACATCCAGGACTGCTCCTGCTCTTTTAAAGGAAGTGCAACTCAGCAACAAAGGTATCTGAAAGGGGAAAGCTTAACACCATGAAATGTTAATGAGCTGCTTCCTGAAATCCTGCGTTTGATTCCCTCAGTCTCCATTTGCTTAACTGTGTGACTGAGCTACTTACTCAACGAGATTTATCTACCAGATTTGTACACAATAATGGGGGTCTCCGCTGGGCTTTTATTTATTTTCTGTGAAAAATGTCTACTCCATAGCCAAATGCAATTTCTGCAAAACTGTCCTTCAGTGCTAACTTCAATGAGGCATAAATAAATTAAATAAATGTCATTACTGCTAATGGTTTGTCTGTTTTTACATACAGTATCAAAGTATTTGAGTACAAGCACGCCACACTGCAGCGGCACTATTAGGTATTTACATCCAACTATACATAACTAATTTTGAGCAAATGTAATCTGCTGCATAACTGCACTGTTTCTGATGATTTGACCAAAAATTAACATTCTCATAAAACCAATCATTTTCTTCTCTAAAAACCATAACATCAAGTCTAGTTATTAAAGTGGGTGAATTCCTCTGCAGAAATCTCCACAGTAGTGTCCTTTGTTCTATCAATAACCAGCAGCACACCTGTAACAACAATGCCTTTACATTTCCAGCTTATTAATCAAAGTCCAAAATCATAGCTTATTTTTTCATAATTTGCAGGGTTTCGCATCATCAAATATTCTATACCTGGAATCCACCCTCTGCTACCAGTAAAAAGGCAAAAACAAGCTTAGTTTTCAAGCCACAAGGACTTAACTCTGTCTGAAAATCCAAGCTGCGCAGACAACTCCAGAGATACACACGCACGCACACACACACACACACACACACACACACACACACACACACACACACTGTGTAAACTGCTGAAAAACATATGTTCATTGTCACATAGACAGACATTGCTGAAAAACTGTTATCAATTACAGTGTTGATGCTGCCTGCAAAACTGATGCTACAGTGAAAGCACCAAATAAAGGAAGTAACTGCAAACTAAACAATGACATCTTCAGTAACTCAAAACCCCTTCCGTGACCAGTTGACTAATACTATACTGCATCACACTCTAGCAGTTTCCTCACTGGTAAAGTTACTCTGAAAAGCTGCCGAATAAACTCTGACAGATGCCATATCACTCAAGTAAGAGAAGATGTGGCTGTAGAATTCTAAACATTCAAAAATGCAAGAACTTTTCCAGCAATTGGCTGTAAACCATTTTCAGTCAACAGCAGTCCCACACACAACAAAAGTGGCACACATTTGGCATTTGCCTTTGCCGAGTTTCAAATGCTCCAACCTCCAAGTCTTGATACAAAACAAACTTATAAAAGGTCACAACCAAATCAAAATTCCACTTGAGAAGCAGTAACCAAACTGACTTTAACTGGTGTTGTCAACTTCCCAAAAGCTAGCCTTAAGAATCCCTATCTAATTAAGGGCTCATTAAATGTGCAGAGCATGGAACAGGCCTCATTCAATACAGAATGCCCAAATTCCTGGTTAGCATCAAGTAGTGAAAATACTCTGGTATTATGGACAGCTGCAAACACTTCTTCAGTAATCTATAACTGATCAGACCTCTTTGTGATCCACCAGCGAAGATCTTATGGATCAATACAAATTCTGACTCTGTCTTGTACGAGACCAGGGTCAACGTACTACTAACCCATTTTCTAGGCTCTGTTTTCCCAACTATTATACTCAGTAACACACTTAATTCTTGCATAGATTTTTGCTTTAATTGAAATTGGTACTTTGTGCAGAACAAAAATCTCAGGAGCTGATTTACGTGACTTAATTGCATGGTATTATGCCTGTAAGCATCCTAAGCATCCAAGCAAATTAACATACCTTTTCAGAATACATGCATACAAATATTTTTTTTAATTTCTCCAAATTTTTGGGGTTTCTAATAGCATGATGGGAATGGACCCTATTCTGAAGTCAAATTACGATTATATTTCATGAACTTAGTACTGCTTCACTCTGATGTCAGCCAAAAGTGTTCTTCGCAGCACCCGCAATGTGATCAGCAATGACTCCTCCTGTAATTCATACAGATATACATGTATTGGTAGCATATCGAAATATGATTGTAGACTCTTTTTTTTTATAAGATCCTTTACTTCTACTACTATTGGAACAATCTGGGTTATCTTCCTTCCAGATTGTTCTTGCTTATGCTTACAAATCCCGATATTTTATGACGTTGTGTCTCTTTGTGCACAGGGCACTGTAATCACTGGGTGTGTCAATTTCAATGATCAATGTTACTTTTGTCTTCTTTTCTTGGACCACTACATCCGGTTTTCTAGCATCTATCTTTTGAACTGTTGGTAATGGGTGATCCCATGTGATGAAAACTTCATCGTTTTCTATGATGCTTTGTGGTTCATGTTTCCTGTGTTTTTCAGCCACTTCAGGACCATAATGTTTGCACAATCCCCAGTGCAGCAGTCTCGCCACATTATTATGCCTTTCAGTATACAGTCCTTCTGCCATTAGTATGTCACTACCGGCAGCGAGGTGTGCAACATTTTAACATTACATGAATTGCTCAATTCTGTTTTGCAAAACCTACATTTGTCTGTTTCTCAAACATGTTCAATGGACTATGTAAACCAACATGTATGTAGCCCACTATCTTGGGCTGCCAATATTAACCTTTTATCTCTTGGTTTAAATTCACCTCTCCTCTCCATACTTGCAACTATATTTATGCTTTTTCCACATTTCTTGCCTTCTCATCTGGTCCTTCACCTTATATTCTTTCTTTTGTTTTTTGGCACATTCAGTTGCTGCCTTATTTTTATCTACTTCTGGTTTGATTTCCACTCCTGCTTGACAGCAAAATGCTTCTGACCATACCTCTCAACCTGGAAACAGCAAAAATCTGGACAAGGACCATGAAAAATAGGTACAAATCTGTACGCTGATTAACATATAATTTGCATACATAATTATGTAACCCCACCCACTCCAATGGAATTGTGGGATAAACAAACACAAACTGAACAGAACTAAAATATGGCATCAGAGCCCCCCTGCAGCCATTCCAATGTCTCATTACCTGGTTATTTTGCCCTATTTACCATAAACACTATAATGTGCATACTGCTTTACTTCTACAATGTTTATTTGGATTAATTTAAAATTTTTATTTTATATTTTATAGCATAAACACTATTCGACCTCTGCTAAACAAAGCAATGCAGTCTCACAATGAAAATAGACTTGGCATTAGCTTCTCTGCCGAAACTTACATTCATTGAAACAGCATTGATACCCACATTCAAAGAAAATGCATCTGGTCAGTGTGGTGGATAAAGACTAGCTTTGGGGTGTTTTTAAATCATAGGCCCCCTTGCACACAAAACATACATGTTTGATACACCTTCCTGACAGTATTAAGTTATATTCCTCGTATAATGCAGCACACTTGTTACAGCGCATTTTAGAAGACAAATCACCTAATTCCACATTAAGAAGATATATAATGAATGAAGAGGTTTGCTGCAAGCAAACAGCTTAATTCTTCTTTGTTTCATCTACAAATAAAGTGCCTTTTGCCCTTGAGATATAATTTGCATATGTTGCATAAAAAAAATGCTAAGCTAGTAATATTACAACGGGGAATGGATGGCAAACTGATAACATATAATTACTAGGTATCTCCGCCAAAGAGGACATTTTCAAGGCTGCAAAGTACAACAGAATACAGTGTCAGCAATCTATCTACATGCTGTGGGAGTAGAACCCACAGCCTTCTATATCAAAAACAAGTATTCGGTCATACTACTGACAACACAAACACACCATAAGCAGCATTACACTTCTCTCCCCCTGAAGACCTATGCAGCATAAGAAATCTGTAAATAGACAAAATTTATTGGGAAGGGTACAAAAGCCCAAAACCAGGGACACAAACATTGCTTGTATGATCTTAGAAAAGTTGCTACTATAAAATGTTTTGTGTTACCAACCATGCATTTCCTGACAGACAGAAAGACAAACTTAAATGGCTATGATTATTTAGTGAATTCAGTTCTCACTGGATTTGCCAGAAAATAATAATTTTAAGAGGAACAGACCAAAAGTATGTTATGAGCCAAACATTCCAGACAGACCATGAACAGACCTTATAAAATGCAGATAACACAGCATGAACAGACCTTGCAGACTGCTTAATTGCAATTGGCTAATAATGGCTTGAACAGAGCGGACCTTACAAAGAATTGGCTAATGGCTTGAACAGACTGATCTTGCTTAAAATGTAAGGTGTAAAGTACACAACACTTTGGCCCAGCAGCAGATAGTTCTTTCGTGCTTAAAAATAAATGCAGATAAAAATCCGGCATTAAACACATCTCTTTACAATACTATACAATTGGCCAATCGCTTGAACCATTGAATGCACTTTCATAAACACAGTTCTTGGACTTCAATCACAGCAGATAAAAAATACACCCATTGGCCCAGCCCCCAGAAGCTTGCTTAAATTGCAAATAAAATACACAGTTCATTCGGCTCCGGCCTTAATTTCGCAGCAAAAATATTCTTGGTCTAACAGCACAGCTGACTTGAACAGCAGCCAGCATATAATATACACAGCTTAATTAAATTGTAAAATAATATGCTTGTTTGAACAGACAGCAGCAGATTAAGCAAGCTGTGTGTTGTGTATTAATTGTAAATTAAAATGCACACAGTTCTTACTTTCTCAGCAAAAAGTTCTCTAAATTCTCTCAGACAGCAAAAGCAGTTAAGATACACTTGCACAGCAGATAAAATAAAATCGGGCTTTCATACAAACAGTTCCCGCCCAGAACTGTGTGCATGAAAGTCCGATTTTATTTTATCGCTGTACTGGTTCCTGGACTTGCAGCACAGGCTAGCAGATAAAAAACACATACATTGGACCAACTCCAGCAGCTTAATTAAATTACAAATAAAATACAAAAATTACACAGTTCTTTTGGCCTCGGACTTAAATTCATAGCAAAACTATTCCTGCCCTGGACTAGTAGCACAGCTGACTTAAACACACACCCACAGACACACACACACACGTGAGTACATAACTTCTTTTTTTGTGTCACAGTGTCTCATCATGGGAGAGCTTGTGCTGCAAAAATATACTTCAAATGTTTTATTTCACCATACAGATACCACTTGATGTTCAGAGAAATCTAG
This sequence comes from Protopterus annectens, assembly GCF_019279795.1. Lineage (NCBI taxonomy): Eukaryota > Metazoa > Chordata > Ceratodontiformes > Protopteridae > Protopterus > Protopterus annectens. The sequence continues at coordinate 1,673,168,662 of NC_056728.1, forward strand.
ATAACAGCTGTGGAAAACACTGCCTAATTCATCATATTCACTAGCTTTGCATGCAGTTATTGAAACTTGTACTTGTCTAATGGCAGTGATGAAATCTTAGGCTTTACAATACAACTTCATATCTACTTCTGTAAAAATACAGAGTAATGTTATTTCATCAGCCTGCAGAAGACAGCAGAGCAGATCTGCTCTTGCAGAGATGAGTACATTTTTTGTAGTTTATTGAATGTGCACATTCCCTTGGGATAAATGCTTTGCATGTTTCCCTTTTACCTCAGTCTGACATACACTTGATTTACCAGTCTTCCATCACAACACAGTTTGTTAATTTGAATTCCATATCTATGTAGGCATAAAAGGTATCCAGTTTTTTAGATTGTGCAGGGCTTTCTTTACTTGGCAGGCAGCTCTCTTAATAACATTACCAACTCTAGTAACAGCGCGAATATAATCAATACTACTACTACACAAGAAATCATCGCTTCTGCAGCTGCTTAGGTTTACAAATGTCTAAAGAAACTGAGCTTTGCAGCCTTACCTTGTAAACAGAATAGATAGTCCAGAAATCATCGGCCCAGAAATCCTCTGTGTCTTTTCTTAAGAACTAGCTAGCCCTCTTGACACGCGCGCACACACACACACACACACAAAACACTTTGTTTCCTTACCTGCTTCATCCGGTTCTTTCTTTCAGCCTGCAGCCCAAAGTCCATTCACGTTGGAAAAAAAATTGAAAAATAAAATAACTCCGTCCAGTCGGCCAACCCATTCGCAGCATGCAGTAGTTTTAAAAAGTAATAAGTCCATTCTCGGCAGCATTACTGCTGCTACTGTTTAATTTTCATTTCCCGCCTGCTCATAGCCAGCCGGAAATGATGACGAGAGCTCCTTGAGCTCAATTCCGACTGGCTGGTAGCGTTGACGGCGCTGACGTCATCGCGCACGTGGTGACATCAGCTCCGACAGCGCGAAATTTCAAAACATAAAAAAAAGAAAGCAAAAAAATCGGAAATGAAGGGGTGCCACTCGGGAATCGTGGCACCCCTTCATTTTGACCCCAAAACTCGGAAAAAAACGAGTAATTCGGGACGGTTGGGAGGTCTGCTTCTGACAGATTAAACAGAGAAGTCATCTTAGATTTATTCTCCTCATGTTTCAAAACTTTCACTACATTTTTGTCTTGTGAGATCAGCAGATATGTGTGGAGTCCCATGACTGCAGATCTATACATGTAATCAATTTCAAGGAAGCCCATCCCTCCTTCAGAACAGGGAATATATAATCTTGGTATGCACTGATTTTTACGAATCATTTGATGAGCATGAAGCATCCTTCTTGTTTTTCTATCTAATCTACCCAGCACCTTTAGGGGCCAGTCAATCGCTCCAAAACTGTAGGTTAGGACAGGAAGAGCAAATTGACTTATAGCTTGGATTTTGTTCATAGATGTCAATGCTGTTTTCAGGATTAATTTAAGTCCTCTGAAGTATTCCTTACTAAGTTTTATTTGCATTTGTTCATGTTTTATTGTTGATCCTTCATCAGTTCCCACATATTTATACACGCCCTCTTGCACAAGTTCTTTTATATCACATTCTTGTCCCAAACTGACATTTTCTTGGTGCTGCAGTTTTCCTGCTTTAAAGGTTCTTTTGCACATTTATCAAGACCAAATGGCATTCTTATATCAACTGAAAAAGTTTTGACAACTTGCAGTTGTGCTTTCAGTTCCTCATCTGATGAGCTATACAGTTTCAAATCGTTGACAAAGAAAAGATGAGAAGTCTTTACACTTTGTTGTTTTCTTGGAGACAAATTATACCCATGCCCTAAGCTGTTAAGTAGACAGCTTAATCAGTTAAGGGCAAGGCAGAATAACAGCTGTGAGAGAGTCACCCTGGAATATCCCCCTTTGAATTTTTATCCCTGGAATAATAAGTTGTCCTTTATCATGGCTTAACTGCAAAGTGGTCTGCCACTGTTTCATGGTCACTGTAATGCAGTCGATCAGTGTAGGATGTACCGTATGCATTTTTAGGCACTCTTTTATCCATGAATGCGGGATACTATCAAATGCTTTTTTATAGTCAATCCATGCAATACTTAGATTCTTCCCCTTTTTACAGTTCTCTACTTTAATAGCAAATGCTCCTTTGTTCCATATGATTTTCTTTTATTCTAAATAGGTTATCTGAAGATTCCCCAAACATTCCTAGAGGTAGTTGTCTCTAAATGCCCTATATACCTGAATATTATCTCCTCTTCGATATCTGTAAGAGACACTGTACAAGTTCAGATATTTTAATCTTTCATAATAACTTAAATTTTCACATCTATTGATGCCCTTGGTATATTTCCACTGTACTCTTTACAGTTTACTCATGCTCATTTTCTTACAGGGTTTCCATATTGTTATTCCATACTCAAGTTTGGGTCTAATGTAACTAACAAACAATGACTTCATCATTTTTGATTTCCTTGACTTTATAAATCTTTTTTATACAGCCTACAGTTCTATAACTATCATTAACCAATTGGTTAATATGATTAGAAAATCTCATAGCTGAATCTACACATACACATGGGTCCTTAAATGATTAGTCTATAGTTTCAATCACTGTGTCACTTACAAGTTGTGATTCAGTTTACATGCTGTCTGTCCCTTTTATAAGGCACTAGTCAAAAAAAGACAGATTTTTAATGCAATTATTTGCTATAAAGTTTATTTGAGAGAAAATTTTAAATTGCATAATTTTTTTTTGTTTTTTTAAAGTGTAATGATGGTGGTTTACATTTCAAACAAATGCATACACATACGTTAAAACCATATATACAATGAATTTCATGCAATATACATGTTTTCTTTTTAACAATTATCATTCATTTTAACATTGCATAAATTGCTCAATTCCAGTCTTGTCTTAAACCTCACTCGTCCTCCTTCTCCTGAACATTATTCTGCATACACTACTTCCACAAATTCCATTTACTTCTGATTAATTTACTCATTATCTCTTCTAAATCTCCCACCTCCAGCTCATTTATCGTATTTACAATACTTCATACTTCAGTTACAACTAGTTTAGATTTTGTTTTCCATTTTCTAGTAATTGTGTTTTGGCAGCCAACAGTAGCCTTACTGTGTGTGGACAATTTAATTCAGGTCCTATATCCTAGCTGAAAAATCAATTTCTTAGTTACAACTATTTCCACCCCCAACATTTCTGACAAAACACTGTGTATGGAATTTAAAAAATCTGCCAAGTTGTTATATACCCCCCCAAAAATGCTCCTAACTACCTCCCTCATTCCCATTACAAATCCAGGATTTGTAATCTACCTGAAGAAAAAAAATCTCTAAATTCTGCTTGGGGTATAAAAATTTATATGCAAACATTTCCAAGCAAAAGTCCTTTTGGACTTTGTCTTACACTTGGGAGCCATACAGATGTTCTTCCATTGTTCCTTTTCTAAATTCCCTTCCCAGTGTTTTTTCTCAATCTTTTGTAACTTCATAGGTAGTTACTTGGCTATCAGCTCAAAAGCCATTTTAAGCCTAGTCAAAGCTTATCCCAAATTTATCCAAACATTGTTGTCATGTGTCAATGTTCCAATGAATTTTATGATTACAATATAGACTTGTACACATCAAGCATTCACAGGCTGCCTTGGTCCATTAGGGACACAGGTGACAAACCATGGATAACTTTGTGCTTTCCCTTCCAATGGTCCAAGCTATTTTGAATAAGGTTAAGGATGAGCTTTGGCTCAAATGAATAGGAAGCCTGTTACAGAGAAGGGGTAATTTGAGACACATAACTGTCCCTTCAACATGTCTTGTTTATGTCGCAGACAAATTTCAGGTCCTTAGAACAGGTACTTCTGATACTATTCATTATGCAGCTGTGCAACAATTCCATCAGTGTGGGATTGGAGGATACCTTGTAAACTAAGCAGCAGTCTGTAAGAGATTAAGTATAGGAACAGGGCTTTGAGACTATCTGCAATAGACTTGTTTATTCACTGTATTCCTTTTGTGAGGAACCTCTGTGGTCTCTCAAGTTGTTGCAAGTGCCTGGTCAAGTACAACCGAAGGGTGGGTTGTATTCGATGACTGGTCTGATGACAGCTGATTACATAGAAACAATGACCTCCCTGGGCTTGGATGCCATACCCTTACTTATAAGTTGTGTAACGTAGAATAATCTTTTCAGCACAGCAGACACGTGTTGGACTCCTCCAATGGATTCTTATAGTTATCATGTAATACTTTTGATTTCCTACTAGCTGTTTCTGTTCTAGATGCAGCTTAAAAATCTAAAATAGCTGGTGTGTCACCGAGCATTCCCCTATCCATTATCTTTTGTCTACATTCTGTTATCAGTCCTTGGTATGAAAGGCAATCTCTAACCTGCAGTCCAAACTTCTGCTTGTCCTCATCCCACTAAAGTAACTTTTACTCCCTAGTTATCTGGTACCAGTAACATGATTCCACTGCAAATTTTCTCCAGTAAATTCCATTTCCCTCTTGCCTATTTTCCGTACCCTTACTTGCAATCACACTTTTTCATCTATAAAACTACAAAGTTTAAACAACACGTGGTTGCTGTATGCTCATTTGCTACCAGGCACCATCTTAATTACCATGCAGCTACTTACATTTTCATTTTTTCTAGGCTTTGTTAACACATTATTTTCATGCCCAGTCTCAATTTTATAGATATCGACCTCTTCTTAACAAATGTTGCATGCTCAACAGTTCAGTTACACATAACATATCTATGCCTTTTTCATTTAAGGGTTATAAGTATTTGTAAGTATGTAGATCGTAGTCTTTTAATGGGCACAAATTTAGAGGTACAACTTGTTTGGATTGCTTTCAGAAGACAGTGATATACTCCCCAAAATGTCCATGTGACCTATATGATATACATCACACAAAATGCACAGTGAGGGCACATATTTTAGAACATTTAAGGGATACCAGAAATATCTCTCAGGACAATCCAGTAGATATTCATTTGAAGCAATATCATGCTTCTAATCCAGCATTTGAGTTTTTTTGAAAAGCACAAAGTGAAAAAAACATAGTTGTAATAGACTGTGTCTGACTTACTGTTGCAAAAAGAGGCATGGTATATTTTTAAGTTTGAAACCTTACATCCTAAAGGACTTAATAATGAGCTGTTAATGATCTATTTGATATGTAATCAAGTACACTTTTCTATTGGCTCTCTTGCTCTCAGACCTCACTGTTCTTCGACTTACAAAATTTGGTTTAAGGCCTAGAATCTAAAGATTACTACCACTACAAAAACAGTTTTGGCTGAAGAGCTTGCAATTTATACTTCTTTCATAACTCCTATGGCTCCAGAGATACAAACATTTGTTTGAAATGTGATGACATAATCAAAATGCTTAGGCTCTGCCCATTGGAAGTTGCAGTCTAAACTTAGTAAGCTCCATTGGAGTGAATGAGTTAAAGGCAAGGCAAAAGAGCAACAATGACAAGAAGGTCACCCTGGAATATCCCCCTTTGAATTTTTATCCCTGGAATAATAATTTGTCTTTTATCATGGCTTAACTGCCAAGTGGCTTGCCACTGTTTCATGGTCGCTATGATGTAGTTTCTCAGTGTATGGTGTATCTTATACATTTTTGAGCACTCTTTTATCCTTGAATGTGGAATACTGTCAACTGCTTTTCTGTAGTCAATCCACGCCACTCTTAAATTCTTCCCCCTTTTGCATTTCCCCACTATGACTTTAACAACAAATGATCTTTAGTTCCATGATTTTCTTTTACTGCCCTTTTGTTCTATTGCCATAACTGAGCATTCTTCTAAATGACTATAAACTCTTTTAGCATCAATTCCAGTGTATAGTTTATATGTCGTCGGAAGGCAAGTTATGGGTCTACAATTTTTAAGGTAGCTTCCAGGTTCACTCAAGCAGGAGCACTGTTTTTCCTGTTGTTAGCCAGGATGGTGTCTGTCTGAGGTGCGCATATAAATAGTTCTTACTCATGGCTAAATCTTCGTGCAAAGATGTTAATACTTTTAACCATAAGTTAGGTACTGCATTTGGGCCTGAGGTTTTCCAATTAGAGGCTTTTCTTAACTATGTTTCAATCTCTCTGGCTGTTACTTCATCCCTTTTCATATCCTGTACCACTACACGTCTTATTCTTTCTTTTACTTCTTCTATCCATTTAGAATTGATGTTATATTCCACAGGATATTCATAAATACTTCTCCAAAATGTATACATTTCTTCTTTTTTTGGTGGTCTTTCAATTCCCTTTACCTTGATTCCCAATTCTCTATAAAACTTTTTTGGGTCATCAATAAATTGCTTATTTTGTACTTTTCATTTACATTTATCTGTGTATCTTCTAAATTTTTCTGCCTGTGCTGATATTTTTAGTTTATTTGCAATAGTGTATTGTACAGTTTTCCATGTCTGGATTCCTTTGCCTGGATTCCTCTTTAAATATCTTTGGTGCTGCTCTTTTTGTATTGATTAATTTTGCTTTCTCCTTTACATAAATATTACAACCATATTGTATTCCTCTTCAAATATCTCTGGTGCTGCTCTTTTTGTATTGGTTAGTTTTGCCTTCTCCTTTACGTAAATATTACACCATATTAAAAATCTTTTTCTTTCCCATGTCCATATTGCTTTTTCAGATTTCTCCTGATCTTCTTGCTTCTCCTTACTTTGGGGACTCATTCCATCATGCTGTGATGTAACCTGTGTTAGACCTTCTACACCAAATCCCTAACTTCGCAGGCATTCCATAACTTTAACTTCTATTTTTTTAACTTCTACTTTACTAATCTTCTTTTCTATATTCGCTCTTAATGAGATTTTTTTTTGTGAAATTTCCCATATCTGGATGCCTTTGCCTGTATTTCTCTTAGAATATCTTTGGAGCTGCCTTTTTTGTACTGATTAATTTGGCTTTTGACTTTGCATAAATATTGCACCATATCAAATCTTTCTTTTATCCCCCATATCCATATTTTTAAAAAATCTCTAGGTTTTATTGTTTACATTTCTGCACTTCTTCAGATGCTTCTTTTTTCAAACAGGTCATAGTTTCTTGGTCTATATAATGTTTTTCACAAATCTGTTGCATTAGTGAACACAATTTTTTATTTGAAGCTTCTGACAGTTTTTCTTGTGGAAGTATTTTTCTTTTTCTAATTTCTTTCAATCTTTTTGTATATCTTGTATCTAGAAATTCTGGGCTTTTTGCACAATAGTAACAATACATTATTTCTTTCTTATCCTTAATAGTCCACTTTAGCATCTTTATGGCTCTTCTTTGCCTATCAGTTTTTCTGATTTTGTGGACTGGTACTTCCTTCTACAACAGGGGGGCCATCCTCCCCCTGGGCCTGGCCTGACCCCACTGTAGGAAAGTTTCCGTATTTTGAGGATTCTACATGGCCACGGTGGTGCAGCGGTTAGCATTGCCGCCTCACAGCAAGAGGTTCTCTGGTTCGATTCTCGGCTGAAGCACCTTCTGGGCAGAGTCTGCATGTCCTCCCTGTGGTCAAATGAGTTTTAAAAACATGCAGTAGGTGCGTGTCTTCTGTGCAAATCAATGCCATAAAAACTCCACTGCCAATTAATCTGTGAACTGGTGATCCACGGTGGTGAGCCCTAACAAAAGAAGCCAAAAGACATTGCTACACTGTAATTTTTTTCCAGTCCTGGCACCAGTGCGCCTACCAGGACTGGGCACTTTTTGTCCTGGGCCTTGTGCACCAAGCTATCCTTTTTTAATTTATGGTATATGCAATATAAAATACAGTCTATTTATCACTGTCGCCTTGATGAGATTTTGTGAAAAAAAGGGTCCGCCTCATGAAGATACTCACCAAGACTTGAAGTTGAATTCAGTTTCAGCAATACTACTCTCCTTTGCTTGCTGACTTCTCTCTCCATTCGGACCATTCCATTCTGTATGACTGTTGTTATTCTCCCTAAGGATCCGAGTCCAAAATCCCACTATTGCCTTATTTCTTGCTTCAACATCATCCCTTTCTAGTTTGAATTGTAGCTTTCTGGATGTGTTATGTACAAGAGCCTTACCTGTGTAGCTCTGAAATATCCCTTTAGATCAGGGAATCTAAATCTCCTTTTTCTGTTGGTAGGATAAACTTATCCCACTTGACTCTTGCCCGCTTCCCCTCCCAAATAAAATCCTGCAACCCTATTAATTACTGTGTACAACTTCTCTTCTGGATGACAAAATATATGTCTGACCTGTGTATAAAACTAAAGGGATTAAACACATTTTTAGTGCTTGTATCTTGATAGCCATATCTGTAGGCAAGAGCTTCTAGTTTCTCAGTGTATTACCTTTTGTTTAGTTTCTTCCCACACATCCTTAGCTCCCATAACTGATTATATTTTAATCCATAGTCCTAAATACTCCATTTTAGCATGTCCCCATAAATATGGGTACTGTTGGACCAAATCATGTGTGGTTACATACTTTACAGTCATAGTCTTTGTTTTATCTTCATTAATTTTACATCCTAAGAAAAAACTGCACCTGTCTCAGACTATTCCACAACAATGAGATGTCCTTTTCTGGTTCCATCAGGTACAAAATAATATAATTTGCAAATAATGCCAAGTTTTCTTGAACACTATATCAATTTTATCCTTGAATTTCTGAGTCCCTTATTTTCTTTACCAGTGGTTGTAAGTGTAACACAAATAAAGGGAAAACAGGAAAACCGTGCCCTGTTCCTCTTTTGAAACACAACTAATCAGAATCAAACCCTCCCATTTTGAGTTCTGCCTCCAATCCCTCATATATCCTTCTAATTAACTTAATCATTGCATCAGTAAATGCAAATGCTTCCATTGCCCTACTCAAAATCCAAGCTTACTCTGTCAAATGCTTTCTCTGCATCGAGGCCCACCAATAACAGAGGTATTTCCTTACATTCTGCTTCCCTCTGGATCATCATTGTCCAATAAATATTGTCAAATGTTTGCCTCCCCTTCACAAAACCACACTGGCCCATATCTATCAATTCTGGCATCATCTTTGCCATTATTTTACCTATTACATACAAACACTTTATAATCATGGTTTAGAATAAAAATGGGACTATATGAAGCTGGATCATATGGGTCTTTACCAGCTTTAGGTATTACTGCCACCACAGCTTTCTTCCAGCATGTTTGTGCTTCTTCTTTTAAAATACTGTTAAACTAAAACATCCAGACCTTTACCACATTCTTCCCCTCCGAGCCTCCAAACTTCCACAAGAATACCATGTATTCCTGGAGACCTTCCTGTAAATTGGCTACACATTGCCATCTCCTCCTATCCTATCCTAACTGTTAGTAACAGAGTCTCATCTATCTCTAACCTTGGGATTTTTAAGTCTTCCATAAAGATTTACATCTGTGCTTTTTCTTGATTTCTACATTTCTCTGCTTCATACAGATTTTCATAACATTCCCAAAACATCTCTAATAGCTCTACAGGACTTCTGGTTATTTTCCTTGTTATAGGCTCCATAAGCTTGGATATAGCACTTTCTACTTTCTGTGGCCTAAGCCATTGCAATAAAAGCTTTTGTGCTCTTGGCCTACTTCTTTGTTGACCTTAGTGCCTTCGTCGACCACTGTTTGCAGGTGTTCTTAATATTTATTTGCACGAAGAAGAGGATTGAGTGAAAGAATAGTCCTTTTTGGTCTGGTGGGATCAACTGGATGGCTCTTTTAGGAGCAAGCTCCTGGCCTCTTTCTTGGATGCTTTGGCGAGTGAAGGCTGTGTCTTGGTGTGGACAGAAATGGAGTACAACTGGTACTAGCAAATATATCCCAGGTCCACCCGTTAGATATGATGGCCTATTACACAAACAGGTGGAGGAAAGGATGGCTATTGACTTCCTTCAGAGTTGAGCAGTCAAGAAAGGTCTCAGAGTAGGCTGCTGCTCTCCTGAAGCTGCGACAACCCATGCTGTACTGTTGAAAACCTTCGCCTCTGTAAGAAAGGCAATACTATGTCTTGTTGTGTCCTCTAACCCCCACTCCCCCATCAAAATCTCAAAAGTTGTTTTACAGTGTGCACAAAAACAAAAGCTGGCAAGGGCTCTAGTGATTATTAGATAATTAATGCTGAGGAGCCTGGAACTTCTCTACAACCCTGGACAGCATAATGCCTTCCCTTCTCCTATTTTCTAATAGGTATTACTGCCGATCCAAAGCACGGTTACATTACAAAAGGCACTCGTAACACTGGCCTTAGTTTACAGTGCTTTTGGTAAATTTTATTAGCAAAGTAGGGTGTGACAATGAATGTCCAGTCCCACATCTGCTGCCCTAGCTGAACCACACACTGTAACCCACATGCGAGATGAATGGCCTGGTTAGCTTTTGAGCAAAGGCTTGACAGCTGAGATTGCAGTTTGGTTTTAGATCAGTCTAGCAACCCTTCCATAAGTGAACAGCTTCAACAGTTAACTCCTTCTGGAGCCTCAACATGTGTACCATGTAGTTACAGCCTCTAAGAACCACACACTTCCCTATTCTGTCCCTCACAATCAACTGTTTACTAGCTGGACAGATAGCTTTGGCCTATGGTTCAGGGGTTCACTTAACAGCAGTTGAAACAATCACAAAATCCACAAAAGGATTCTGTGACCAAGCCAAAGCAAATTATGGAGTCTATAAAAAGGTTCTGTGACCAAACAGACATGGAAGGACAGGGTATTTTACATGGATTCTTTGACACAGGTGGCGCCACACTGGGGTTCTACCACGCATACCGAGTTACCAGCTGAACCATTTCATCAGCTGATGGAACCACCCAAGAGGAAGACTTGGGAGACCAGAAGGCCTCAACAAGGATATCCTCTTATTCACCAGGGATGTCCTGACATTTTTTTCTGCCTAATCAGCTCCAATATGTCCCCAATCTTAGGGTCATAAGGCAGAAGGATGGGAGAGTCTGTCTCTTGATTGTCATCTATGTACAGGGTGTGGGACTCATCAGGGGGATTTAAGTGTTTTCTTTTGCACTTCACAATACCACTAGACATCAGAAATGGAAGCTGGAGTAGGCGGGTGACTGGGTGGGTGGGGACTGACATCTGGACACAATCACTGTACCCTGCCGAGGGCCCCAGTCTCTTTGACTAGCCTAGAGGGGGAGGGCTAAGCAGTGGTAACTGCAGGTATCTATAGGTCATAGTCTGAATTATTATAGGAGAATGCTCATGCAGGGAACTCTGTATTGACAGAGTCAGGACCAGCCACCAATGACTTCAAATGGGAGGCTGAGGCTTCCAATGCTGGACAATGTTAAGACCTGAAATTGAAGTTGAGAAGTTCAACTCAACCTTGGGAATGACACGATGGCAAAACCATCATGATATATTACGTATTCACTGGCAGGCCAGAAGGTTGACAAAATGAAAGGGATAATTTGTGCTAGTAAGCAGAATTTCAATCAATGGATTTATCAAGGAGAGTTTCATCAGCCCTGAAGGAGCCAAGTCAGAAACACTAACACTTATGGCAAAGATGATTGTGAACACATATAGTGTATCAACCCCAACTGAGTTACTGATTATGACACTGATGATGAGTCCTCTGATTGCCTTAATGGAACTGGGTTGAAGTGACCCCAGTGAAAAAGAGACAGGATCCCAAATCAGAAAAGTGGATAAAGAAGTTGCTCTTGAGCTCCCAATGTTTGAGGGAGAAGGTACCTGAGACCATATATCCTGAACACTAAAAATGACTGCCACATCCTTTTACACTTCAACTGGACCAATGCGGACTTACAACACCTGATGGATATCAAGGATGGCAGACCCAGCAATGCACAACTGTGGCTCAGATAAAAGAGAAGAAACACCTTAAGAATGAGGAGTGTGTTTTTTTTTTTTTTTTTTTTTTTGCTTCAAGGGTGCTACCCTTTCATCATGTTTAAGTTTAGGAGGAGTGGGTCCTACCAATATTATATCCTGCACTGGAACAGGTTCAGCAGAAACAGATAATTCAGCACACTTCAGTCTAACAACATGCAAAAAAATCTTAGCATCTGATCTTCTCTTAAGCTGACTGGGGAAATGACCCCTGCAGGTGGAAGGGGAACCCAAGATAAAGACTCAGCAGCAGGGGAAAACGAGACTTTTCCTAACTCTACAGAGTTTTTCTTCGCCTTTAACAAGGAGTGTTTGAATTTGTCACTTCAAAAAAGAAAAAAAAATGCTCCTCATCTACACATATTACTTGCCTTGTATGTTTATCTTGTTGTGGATTTCTGGCCCCACACTTACATTTCCTGAAGGACTCATCTTACTTTATTTCTATTCTAAGAAATTTACTCCAACTAGCTTAAACATTTACAAAGCAAACCAAAACACTTCACAAAATGGCTTCTAAAATGGAAAAAAGGAGAGAAAGCTTAATTACATTAACAAAAAGTTGCCACTAAAAAGGCACAAGACAGCAAGGAAACCAAATAACTTGACCAGAATGGCAACTAGAGGCAATACTTTCCCAATCAAAACACAATGAGGAGATCAATGGTAAAAAATGCAAAAATATCACCACTATCCTGGGGCTATTTACTGCTATAATCTGAGTATAAAGCACAGATAAGGAAACGTGTACTTAGCATTCTTGGGACAAGGAAAGGGCTAAAGCAGCCCTGAAAAGTTTTTTGTGTCAGAATAAGACTAGCTGGTCTTAGTCCTATGGGTTATAGAGATGAAACATCCAATATCGTATGTAAGTTACTGCCTTTTAGTGGCCTACTTCTTAAAACAAAAGAATGAATTCTAACAAAATTAGCACTGTTTGTTTGCTGAGTAAGGGCTATGCATAAAATATGTAACTGTCAAGAGTAAAGTTGTTACAGAAACCGTTGATGCAGCAAAATTCTCTCTTACTTAACTAAGTTGCATAAATCCAGTCAGGAATGCAGTAAAAGGCAAACCAAATATGTTGTCAACAAGCCAGATCAAGCTGCCAACATTAGTGCATTTTTTTCAGTTTTCAAATATCCACACAAATGCCTACTTTTTACACTTGCAATATAAACACAAAGAAGTACTTACTGCTTCCCCTGCAATGGCTGCTCTTTGTCTCCCTAAGACATCTTGCAGCTGAGTAAAGTGCTGGATAAAAGAAATGACCTCTGCATGAAAACGCTGGGTATGGACGTACTGCACTGAAGCCATTCTCAGGCTTACACGGATATCAAATTCTCTCTGCAGTAAAGGGTCAGCCTCTCCATACCTGTTGAAAATTTAAATATGAGATTATCTTTCACAAATATTTAGCAATATATCTTAATCACCCTACTATAGCACAAAAATTCTGATGTTATCTTCCACATTAAACATTTTATTTGATGAACTCTAAAGTTGCTACCAATAATGTACATACACAGCCCTTCTGTAAGAGATTAACATTTCCTAACCAGGATGCCCTCCCCCAAGAAAAAAGGGAAGGGTGAAGGTGGTAGGAAAAAGCCACTCTGTTCTTTTAACCAATGTTATAATGGGTAGCAGTATAGTGAAACATATACACTTTTATTCTGATCTGGTCAAGTGCTACTTAAATCTTAGTTAAATCCTGGTTGGGAAGTAGTTTGCTTAAGGTTTTGAGATGCTTACATCTTACAGCAAAACAGGATATGCATTACCTGCAACCAAAAGTTGCTCACCTAAAAATGCCCTTGCATTCTTTTACCCAGAGACAAAGCACCCTGGAAGTTACACAGATTTCATAACAGTGATTATGTAAAGGTTCTAAAAACATTTTCACTGCTTGTATCTTACTATCTACAGCAATAAACAGGAGCTTACAGTTTCTCTGTTTTTGGATTAAATATTGTTTAGTCTCTTCCCACATATCCTTAGCTGACATAAAATAAGAATTTTTAATCCATTCTCCTAAACAGTTCATCTTATTCTGTTCTTATAAGGGTTTTGCTGAAACAATTCATATGTGGGTACATAATTTACAGCTATAGACTTCTCATTATCTTCATTAATTTTATATCCCGAAAAGAGCTGAAACGAGTTGTCCTTTTCTGGATTTATCAGGTACAAAATATCATCTGCAAACAAAGCCAACATTTCTTGATTACCAAACCAATTATATCCTTGAATTTCTGAGTCCCTTGTTTTCTTTGTCAAAAGCTTTAAATACAAAGCAAATAAAGGGGAAAGAAGACACCCCTGCTTGGTTCCTCTGTTCAAAAACAACTTATAAGAAATGAACCCTCCCACTTTAATTCTTGCCTCTGATCACTCATATATGCTCCTAATTAACTTTATTATTATTTCAGAGAAAGCAATTGCTTCCATTGTCCTACTCAAAATCCCAGCTTACTCAGTTGAATGCTTTCTCTGCATCAAGACCAATGAACAACAGCAGTATTTTCTTATATTCTGCTTCTCTATAGATCATCTTTGTTCTATTAATGTTGTCAAATGTTTGCCCTCCAGCCACAAAATCACAATGATCTACAGCTATTGTATTTTAGCAATACTTCTGACATTGTTTAGCTGGGTATATATTACGTTATCGAATCGTTAAAAGTTCAAACGTCAATATGGTCGAACCCTTATGATCTAACTTGTAACAGTTTGAACGTTTCAATGGAGATCTCTGCACAATGCGGAATGCGAAGATTTCCCTTTCCTGCACTGTAGTGCGATCTCGGTGTTGGCATATTTAAAGAACGGGGATGTGGGGGGTGCAGGGTGGCTTGCCTCCCTGCTTAAAACGGTAAGGTAGGTTTTTTCTCTTTATTTTTTTTTTCAGCTTTTCTAACTTTTAAAAGTTAGATCAAATGGGTTCGACCTTTTAGTGATTTGATAACGTAATATACACTCATTTTAGCTAGTATCGACATAAACACTGTACAATCATGGTTTAAAATTGAAATGGGTCTGTATGAAGCTGGGAGTGACGGGTCTTTACCATCCTTAGGTAATACAGCCACCACAACTTTCTTCCAAAATATTTGTGCTTCCTCTCCTTTTAAATACAGTTAAAACAAAAAATTTCCACAGCTTTATCACTTTATCCCTTCTAACTTCCAAACTTCCGCAGAAATACCATCTGCTCCTGGAAACTTTCTTGAAGATTGACTATACATCACCATTTTTATCTCATCCTTGCCCTATCTTAACTCTTACTTGTTGAGCTACATCTTCCTCTGACCTTGGTATAGTTAAGTCTTCCATAAATATTTTCATTTGTGCTCTTTCCTGAGTTCCACATTTCTCTACTTTATACACATTTTCATATCATTTCTGAAATACAGTGGTACCTTGGTATTTGTCATTAATTCATTCTAGAAGGCACTATGAGTGACAAAAACGATGAGTACCAAAAGTACAGTTTTGTACCTACCATAAATGTAGATGTTCGAAGATCCACATTGCTGCAGTCATAACCTGTGGGTAGTCCGCTGTCCTCGGTCGGCCCGAATACCAAAGTGTTAGGCTGGCGTCGGTCATGGTCACTCAGATCTGACGTCAGTACGCCGTGGTACTAAAGCGCATGACCGACGCCATATCCTCAAGTCTTTCTTGCCCCAGATGTCAGAAGGCCTTAAAAAGAAAGGCCATGGCCAAAAAGTGGAAAAACACCCAATCACCCATGTAGAAACAATATTTACGCCACAAACCACACAACCACCCCAAACTACAGAGGGGAAGAAGGGAGGGTAAATTGGACTGCAGCAATGTGGATCTTCGAACATCTACATTTATGGTAGGTACAAAACTGTACTATGTTCTTCATCTCACATTGCTGCAGTCATAACATGTGGGTAGAATCCCAAAGCAAAGGTAAAGGGAGGTTGGCAAAATCATAAAGCATTGGGAGCTGCTAACATGCCCTGTAAAACTGCAGTGGCAAACCCAGCCCTAGATTTGGAATAAAGAGGAAGATGGTAATGTTTAGAAAAAGTGTGCACTGAACTCCAAGTAGCTGCCTCCAAAATATCTTTAGTAGCTACTCCCCTTAAAAAAGCAGTAGAAGTGGCAGTCGCCCTAGTGGAATGAGGTCTGATTCCAGCCGGAACCTCCTTACCATGATGAGAATAACAAAAAGCAATACAATGGCCAATCCACTTAGAAATAGTTTGTTTTGAAACAGGTTTCCCCTGAGAACCCAAAGCAAAAGAAATAAACAACTGCTGAGACTGCCTGAACCCTCTGGTTCTGCACAAATAATAACGTAACTGCCTGTGAATATCCAAAGAGTGCAAAATCTTTTCCCCTTTATTTTGGGGATCAGCATAAAATGTAGGCAAATGAATAGATTGGTTTAATGCCACATTAGAAACAACCTTAGGCATAAAAGTAGGGTTAGTACGCAGGGAGACCCTATCCTTATGAAATATCAAGAAGGGTTCAACTGCCATTAGAGCCTGTAATTCAGATACCCTTCTAGCAGACGTAATGGCCAACAAAAAAGCAGTCTTCCAAGACAAAAACTTCAACTCCGTAGTAGCTGCAGGTTCAAAAGGAGGTAAAGTGAGCTTTTCCAACACAAAATTGAGATCCCAGGCAGGAGTAGGAGCTCTACGTGGGGGTCTTATGCTTTTTACCCCTCTAAGAAATTGCTTAAACAAAAGGTGAGAGAATAAAGGTGGGTCACAGTCATAGTGTGCAGAAATGGCTGCAGCATGAACTTTAACTGAGGAGAAAGACAAACCCTTGTCTAATAATTCTGTAAGATAATGAAGTGAAACACTCAAATTAGGCCCAGATACATCAAAGCTCTTTGCTTTGCTCCAAAGAAAAAATCTCCTCCATTTATCAGCATAAACTTTCCTGGTACTAGGCCGTCTGGCCTCCAAAATGACATTCAAAACTTGTTGAGGAAGCTGCGACCCCCCAGGGTCTAAAACAGAATATGCCAAGCTGTCAGATGCAGGGACTGAATCCTGACATTGCGGAAATGATTGCTTGCCTGGGACAAAAGGTGTGGAACTGATGGTAAAGGCCAAGGAGGCTCCCGTACTAAACTCCTCAGCAGAGGGTACCAGTGCTGACGTGGCCAATCTGGAGCTATTAGAATCATGGAAGGCTTGTCCTGTCTGACCTTCAAGAGCACCTTGGGAAGAAGAGGCAGAGGAGGAAAGGCATAGACGTGAAGGTTGTCCCAACTGAATGATAGAGCATCCACTTTCCAAGCTTTTGGGTGAAACAGCTTTGTGCAAAACTTTGGCAGTTGGAAATTTAGAGGAGAAGCGAACAGATCTATGTCTGGAGTTCCCCAAGCCACCGTCAACTGTTGAAATACATGAGGATCCCATTTCCACTCGTGGGGATCCACCATCTGTCTGCTCAAAACATCTGCTAAGGAGTTCTGTGCTCCCGGCAGAAACCTTGCCTGAAGAGTGAAGTGCAAACTGAGAGCAGTCTCCCACAAAATCATAGCTTGTCTGCAAAGAGGGTACGAATGGGTTCCCCCTTGCTTGTTGATGTACCACATGACTGTTGTGTTGTCTGTTTGAATCAACACCTGTCCTGGTTGAAGTAGATCCTTGAAGGCCATCAGGGCAAATTGGACTGCTAACATCTCCTTCATGTTGATATGCAAATGTTGTAGTCTGGGAGGCCACGTGTCTTGAACCCATTTCCCATTGAAGTGTGCTCCCCAAGCCATGTCCGAGGCATCTGTCGTTAAGATCTGACTCGCCTCTGGTCGGGTCACAGAGAGTCCCTTGTTTAGGTGACATTCCTGAGCCCACCACAAGAATTCCCTTTGGATGCAAGGTATTATCCGAATGACAGTGTCCAAATCGTGGCAGTGTTGAGTCCATACGCTTTTGAGATACCATTGTAGCTTCCTCATATGCAGTTTGGCATTGGGAAGCACCAGAATACAAGATGCCATGAACCCCAAGGCTTGAAGGACTGTCCTTGCAGTCAGCCTGGACCGTAGAGATAATTGCTGGAAGTAAAGGGCAAGATTTCTTTGTTTGTCCAGGGTCAAAAACGCCATCTGAGAGGCTGTGTTCAGTCTCACACCCAGAAAGCACATGTCCTGAGAGGGTACTAGACTGGACTTTATTTCGTTCACAGAATACCCTAGGCACCTTAACACTGTCATAACATACTGAAGATGGTGAAGCAACTCGACTTTGTCTTGAGCAAGAATCAGGCAATCGTCCAAATAAGGATAAATTTGAATTCCCCTTAGTCTTAAGAAGGCTATCACCGGAGCCAGGACTTTTGTGAACACCCTGGGCGCAGTAGATAAACCAAAGGGCAATGCAGAGAATTGATAATGAGAAGTGCCAGCCCGAAAACGCAGGAACCTCCTGCAGCTGGGCCTGATAGGAATGTGAAGATAAGCCTCCTTGAGATCCAGAGTTATCATCCAGTGATCTTTGCCTAGTAGAGGCAAAAGCTGTTGCAAAGTTAACATCTTGAATTTGGGAATGTCCAGGTATGTGTTGAGAATAGATAAGTCCAGAATTGGCCTCCAAGTGTTTCCTTTCTTTGGTACCAAAAACAGGCGAGAATAAAATCCTAGGCCTACTTCTGACGGAGGGACCCCCCATTTTTAAAAGCAAAGAAATCTGTTTGTGAGCCTCCAACCTTTGCTGAGGAGAAACGTCTGGCATGCCTTTGAAAGGAGGCAAGGTGTGGAAATAAAACTTGTAGCCTCGGTCTATAATGTCCAACACCCATTTGTCCTGGGTGACTAAAAGCCAATTTTGCCTGAAAAGTGCCAACTTTCCTCCCAGAGGAGCTGCCAGACAGGAGGGATCTGGCAGCTGAAGATACAGGTCATTGGGTCTGTTTACGAAAAGGCTGACCCCTGCCCTCACCTGAAGATTGTGCAGGGGAACTCCACGTCCTAGGCCTGAAAGAACCCTGAGCATGAGCACTGCCCCTACCACGTCTAGATCTGCCCCTAGAGTGTAAATCAGAAGAAGGATAAGCCCATCCCTTAGTAGGCCAATTTCTGCTAAACTTAGGGGGCTGCACCTGTAAAAAATCCTTAACTGTCTGCATAGACTTAGCTTTGTCTTCCATTTTTTTCAAAACAGACTCCACAGGAGAGCCAAACAGAACTTCAGATTGAAGGGGAGCATCCAAAATTCGAGCTTTAACATGCTCTGACAAGTTCTGATCCTTAAGCCAGGCGTGCCTACGAATAACTGATCCAGTGGCAGCCACCCTGGAAGAAGCCTGAAGAGCATCAAAACCACACTGCAAAGAATGCTTACCCACCTGATCAGAGGCATGAACTAAATCCTGCAATTCCTTACACTCTATGCCCTCTGCCAAAGCATCCACCTTAGATTTTAACTGACTTAGGAGAAAATTCTGGTACTTCAGCATATGAAACTGGCAATTCAAAGCCCTCATAGCTAGAGTGGAAGAGGTATACACTTTTTTACCCCACCTATCCAAAGCTCTAGAATCTTTATCCATAGGAACTGGATTCTTTACAACAGAAGCCCTGACCCCCTTAGGTCCCTGGCTAATAGTTTCCGGATCAGCTCTTGGGCTCTTATACAAATATTTATGAGCCTCTGGCACTCTGTAATACCTGTCTGGCTTGACCGGGGCTGGAGGCAAAGAATCAGGATTAAAGGAAGCTTCAGAGAAAACATCCTGAACAACATCCAATACAGGGGGTATAGCCAAGGGCCTATGCTGTGGCAAAAACAAAAATTCCCTAAGTCTCTTTCGAGAATCTGAGAAATCCTGACCTTCCCACTTAAAATGCTCCCTCATGGAATGCAGGGTTTCAGAAAAAGAAAAATCCTCTGGAGGGGAAGCAGAAGGACTAGAATCCTCTGCATCTGAATCAGAATAAGGAGGAAAATCCTGAATGTCTTCAGCCGAAGACTCCGAGTAATCTGAGGAATGCTCCAATCCTTCCACCTCTGGCTCCACCCTAGGCCTCTTATCTGGAGGGGGCATAGAACCCCTGATTAAGGAAATTAAATCCTCTGCCATTTTCAGCATATGCTTTTTAGGCACAGAACCAGCAGAGCTAGGACTGACACCAGAGGAAGACAAACCAGGCCTGACCTTGGAAGGTGCCTTAGAGACAGAAGTAGAAGGCCTAACCACCCTATGCAAAGAAGGGACTACAGAGACCTGAGAGGCCTCCTCAGCCTGACCCGACTCCTGAGAGGCCACATCCTGCAAAATTAAAGGCTCCCCCTGAGACTCAGCTGAAACCTCGGCTAGATCCACAGATTCCACCGTAGTTTCTAAAGAACCGGCGTCCGTAACGGACGACTCATCCTGCTTGGACTTTAACGATTTTTCCTTACGCTTCTTAGTGGTAGCGGGCGTCGGAGGGTCCGACGGCATATTGTAGTTACACCGCTTACCAAAGACAAGCCTAGCACAATCTAACCTGCGTTTAATGGTGCGCTTATTAAATCTAGCACAAAAGCGACACCCGACTACGTCGTGCTCAGGCCCCAAGCAAGGAATACAGAGAGAGTGGTAATCCCTATGAGGTATCTGTTTCCCACAAGAAATACAATTATTCACTTTTTCTGACATCCGGATTTAACTGAGGCAAGAAAAGACAAAAATATTCCTTAACGGGGTACTTAGCCCAACTTGGTCTTCGGTCTGAAACTCAGAATACGAAAATTTCAGGACGCCGAACGGCACTTGCAAACGCTGCTTCTGCTTCGGACTATGTGGCAAGAAATACTGAGGATATGGCGTCGGTCATGCACTTTAGTACCACGGCGTACTGACGTCAGATCTGAGCGACCATGACCGACGCCAGCCTAACACTTTGGTATTCGGGCCGACCGAGGACAGCGGACTACCCACAGGTTATGACTGCAGCAATGTGAGATGAAGAACATCAAATTTTTCCCATAAGGAAAAATGTAAATTGAATGAATCTGTTCCATACCCCCAGAAAATCCACATTTTATAAAGCATTATAAGCATTAATGGAGTTTTATTTTACTAATAAACAGTATAAGTTCACTAACAATCAGGTATAAGTTCACTTTTAAACAGTATAAGTTCACTAATAAACAGTGGATATAAGGTTCAGTAATAAACAGTAGGTACAGTAGAAGTTCACTAATAAACAGTACAACTTTAAATTTTAAGTCTGTATAACTTTGATGGCATAAATTGAAGGTGGTGAGGTGGAGAGATGTTACTGTTTGGAAAGAGACTGCCCTTCCTTAAACACTTCAGCCAGATGCCCTTCAAGGTTTCTTTCTTTTTTTTTTTTGTTTTCTGTCTCTTATCACCACTGAACCCTGCTTGAGACTCACCAGGTTTAATTTTTTCACTAGAAACCTATCCAATGATGCTTGTTTCTGCCTGCATTTCAAGACGCCTCTACAGTGGGACATTATTTGGTCATTGAACAAATTAACATTGTGGCTTGTTACAGCTTTGTCAGGGTAATAATCTTCCACAAAATTTTTCACTTCCACCCATTTTGCACACATTTCCTTCATTAATGAACTGGACACATTCTCCCTTACCTCCTCCTTACCTGAAGACAGTTCCTTAGCCACCATCTGTTGTTGCTCTCTCTGAAGCTCCTGCAGCTCCTCCGTGCTGAGCTCTTCTTTATGCTCTTCAACTAACTTCTCCACATCATCAGCATTGACCTCCAGGCCCATGGTCTGCCCTAGAGTCACACCTTCCTGCACAATACCTGTAGGCCGAGGCTCAGTCTCAAAGCCTTCAAAGTCCCTCTGAATTACAGTTTCTGGCCACAATTTCTTCCAGTCAGAGTTCACAATCCTGTGAGAGACTTCCCCCCAGGGCTCATCAATACGATTTAGGCAGCGGAGGATATCAAAATGTTTTATCCAGAATTCTCTCAAGGTCAAGGTATCTGAGGTCATTTCAAAGCACCTCTGGAAAAGTGTCTTTGTGTACAGTTTTTTTAAATTAGAGATGCTCTGCTGGTTCATGGGCTGGATCACAGGAGTTGTGTTAGGGGGCAAGAACCTCACGGTGATGAAGTTAAACTCCTCCAATAATTTGTACTCCAAGCCTTGAGGATGAGCTGGAGCACTGCCTAAAACAAGCACAGCCTTCAAAGGCAAATCTTTCTCCACTAAATATTTTTTCACAGATGGGCCAAACACTTCGTTCATCCACTTTGTGAAGAAATATCTCGTTACCCAAGCATTACTATTAGCCCTCCACATCATATGTAACTTGCATTTTATTCACAGTGGTAGACTAGAAGAGGCTTAAGTTTTAAATCCCCACTTGCATTTCCACACAACAGAGTTAGCCTGTCCTTCATTGGCTTGTGCCCTGGTAATGCCTTCTCCTCTCAAGTGATGTAGGTACTACTAATGATTTTTTCCAGATCAAGCCTGTGTCATCATAACTGAACACTTGTTGGGGAATAAAACTCTCAGCCTCTACATACCTCAAACTCCTGAACAAATTCATCGGCAGCTTTTTTGTTGGCACTGGATGCCTCTCCATGTCGCATCACACTATGCCACTTCTCCTTTTAAAGTTTTCAAGCCACCCATGACTGACTTTAAGCACTTCACTACTCTCAGCACTTGTTCCAGGCTTGTTTTTTTTTAACAGATCAACATGCAACACTTTTGCTTTTTTACTAATCATGGCCTAAAAAATACAATCAGGAGCTGTTTTTCATTTATCCAAATCAACAAGTTTTCCACTTCCTCTGGTGTCTGTGATCTTTGGTCACAGCTTTCACTCCTTTAGCAACATCAGCTGCTTTGATGGCCTCTATTTTTCACAATGGTGTAGGTGGTTGTTCTTGGCATTCAGCATTGTAGCGAGATTGGACAAGCAGATACCACTCTCATATTTCTCTCTTTTTTTTTTTTGCTCTATCATGGTTTTCATTTTCTTTTCTGTTGGCTGTTATCACTAGCCCTCTTAAGACCCATGTTTGTACATTACTGTTCTTATTTGCAAAGAATAGCAAGTAAACACAAGAAAGTATACGGTTGACCTGTTCTAGAAAGCACAAGTACCAAGATGATTTTTTTCTAATCAAAATGTGATGAATACCAAATTTAATGAGTTTCAAGGCCAAGTACCAAGGTACCACTGTATCTCTAAAACCTCTACAGGATTTCTGGTTGTTATTCTTGTTACAGACTCCCTAAGTATGGCAACAACCCTTTCTCCTTTCTGCTGCCTATGTCGATGTGCTAAAATTTTTGTGCTATGGAGTTATCAAAAAATACTGCTTAACAACAATCATTTTAAACTCATGTGTATTATTCAGATATACCATTTATTTTGTCTTCAGCACTATGCATTTGCTCCTGCACCTCTTCTGTGAGATTTCCCTTGTTCTACAATACTTTAACAATTGTTAGCCCCTCTAAATAATTCCTATTACTGTTTAACAATATCTATCTCTCTCTTATTTGTATTCTACTTTTAAACTCCATTTTTCATTTCATCCCACTCACTAGCTATAATTTCTGAAGATGTTTCTATCTTCCCTAACAACTCTTGAATAATTTTCACTACCCATTCCTTAAATTTTAATCTTTTTTACAGGTACGCACGAAAGCACCAGTGTTATACTTTTACCTCATTATCCTGCATTTTTATCTTAGTTTTTATTGGAACATGGTCGTAAATAGTTATTTGGATGCGTGTTGAAAGCTTTCAGTTAAATGTGACTGTTCCTGTGAAGTATACTTTCTCATCTAGTGTAGTCTAGCCCAGTTATTGTACCTTGAGGAATAATATGTAAATTATGTTCAAGATCCTACTTCTGAATTCACATCTTCCATACCAAATATTCTCATGAATTTCTTCAGAAATCTATCCTCTTTTGTTACATTTTCCCTTCTTGGTTCCCCTGGTACATTGTCACTACTGCAAATCAAGTTACAGTCCTCATCTCTAAGTAATACTCCCAGCTGAAAGCTGATTATTTCTCCAAAACTTTCCTAAGCTTCATAATATTTTTTGGTGGAATACAAATGCCTGCCAAAGTAATCATCCTCCCTTGCAATTAACCCCTACTACCACATATCTACCATTAATATATTTGTCCACCTTCTATTATTAATGGAGCCCCTCTAGAAATTAGTTTAATTATTTCCCTTTTCCTTTGTCCATGATATTCTGCTGAATATCCACCCTGAAATCCTTTCCTTGTCAAATCTGCATGCTCATTTCTAAATCAGTTTCCCGCAGTATCAGTATTTGCACTCTACAATACTTAACAAAACTCAATATTATTTATTTTTTGTCGACACCTCTAAAGACATTTACATTCCAAAATATTACGGATACCATAGGCATCATAATAAAAACGTTTCTATTCTCACCTATTATACATGACAGCTTTTTTTATTGTGTATTTCCAACTTTTGCATTACGTGCACCCTAAAATAAGAGAGAAACACATATACTAATGTTTGACAGGCTGATTTTTTATACAGTCATTTCTTCTCATCTCCATTTGAACCTAAGTCAAATTTTCCAATACTTTTTATTTTTAATGAAAACCCTCAAACAAAAAAAAAACTAAATACATTTTCAGAACACTCCTACACCTATTAACTTAGCACAAACGCACAAAACTATGTAAATCTTCAAAAATTACGTTTAACTCATCAGCTAGGAACAATTCCAAGTTGACAGCTCCACCCACAAGCATTACCTAACCTAAAATTAATGTTACCCATACTAAATGGAATGCTGCAGCTTGTGTTCCCACTTACACTGATTGCTATATACTGTTTTCTTATCTCTCTTCACCTCCCAGACATGAACTACAGCTTGTAATCTTTTAGAAAAAAATTATTTTTAGCCTGAAGAAAAGTGCACTATCTTTACATAAAACTAAACTGTACACTGTTCTATTAAATACATTAGAGTACCAAAGCTAAGAAGGCTCCAATGTCTTATTCACTTCCCATAATTTCAAAGTTTTTCACTGAACTGCTTGGCACTGTTACTTTAAATTTTGAATTTCTTTTAACAAAGAATGCTCAGCACTCAAGATTAACTGCTTACATCTAATGATAGCTCAACTCCATGGAAAAGTAAGCAGTATTGAATCTTTGCCAGTTTCACTTAATAGAGTGTACAGCTGCCTTCAGCTGTAGACTTCGACTCCCACATTTGCTAATGAAAAAAAAAAAAAAAAAAACCAAGCTAAAATCTTTGTAAGAAACAATATTTTTCATGGCTTTCATAATCTGTCCTATTTTTAAAACCTAGTTGCTTAAAAAAATAAGTTTACAATTTAAGCTAAGGGCATTAATCTAGACATTTACCTTTGTTTAAATAACAGCAAATAGCTTAATTCTACATATAATATAATCAATGCACTTTTGCACCCCTCCCCAGCAGCCCAAGATCACAGCATATTAACATTAAACTTGCACTGTGTAGCCTTTCTTCTCATTATACTACAAAGCCTTTATTTCATACAACTAAAAAAATGCTTGCTTAATATTGTTCACACACACACACACACACGTCAATGAAAAAACTACCCCACATTTAATATACATTGACTACACACTATACAAAACTGCTATACTATGCTTTAGTTACAATTGCTTCTAACCTTTTACTTTCCTCCTAAACATTAATGTCATAAAATACGGTTTAGCTTTTTAATTACGTAATTAAGTAATTAATTGAGATTTCTTAACATCTGATCACCAAGATAGTTCGACTGGATAGGAGCCCACTTTCAGTGGAGGCTCAGGGAAAAAAAGCTCAGAAGTATTACAAAATATTTTAAGAACATTAATTTTGCAATCTTTAAAAATAATACAAAAAACAACTACAGTTTAAATAATAACAAATTAGACATAATATGAAAACATTGGTTAAGAAAATATATAAGCTTTACAGTCCACCCACAAGTTTAACAAAGTCAACAAAAGTTCAGTCTTTTTCAACCACTTTTTCTTGCAAAGCCATATTTCACAAATATAACTGATGTTTTATAGTCTCCAACTTATTCACCAATTTTAGCACTGCTTGTGGTCTTCTGGACAACAGAATCTGGATCAAGCCCAATGTGCTCCTGATTCGTCCAGTAAACTCCTGTGTTTTTTCTCTGTCAAGCATTTTTCTTTGGAACATTTGAAAAGGTTTCACTGGCAAAGGCTCTCTATGAATTTTACTGTCAGTAGAATGAAAAACAGAGCCCCATCTGCTTACAGGCTCACTTTTTGTTGAATAAAGTTTTTCCTTCTTTTTTTTTTCTTTTTATTTCCTCCTTAGCCTGTTTTCCATCAAAAATGTATTTGATCCTCCAGAAAAAAATACCCTGGAAATAGCAGCTGGAATCTCACACTTACTTTTCAACAGTGGATGATTGCTAGGATAAATCTGTTTCTCTTCTGCCGCCTGTAAAGTGAATAATTATTTTCCACAAACACTTTGCTGTGTCCAATTTTAATACTTTTCCTTTCTGCCACTGTTTTGTCAGGATCAACTCTTTCTGCAGGTATGCTTGTACCTTTATGAACATGGGTCTTGGCTGCTTTCTCATGGCCAGGTTTGGAGTATACACTCGATGTGACCTTTCAATTAACAAAGCCTGCTCTGGAACACCAATTTATTTTTGTCTTCATAAAATTAATACAGCCTGTTCCTTTTAGTTTTTCTGGTACAGCAGAAAATCTCAGGTATTCTCTGTATGCTCTGTCTTCTAACTCTACTACTTTTTGAAAAAAGCTCTTCTTAAGAAGCCTTATACTAAAGCAAGCTTTTCTTCATTTCAACTTCACATTTTTTGCAGTTTTTCAGTTCATCTAAACAACTAGCTAGAGCTTCCTCCATTTTCCAGCCTTTTATTTGAGTTCATGCATTCCTTCAGTTTTTAATTTAATTACCTCTGAGTACATTTTATTTATTTTTCCTCAAAACTACTGGAAGCTATTCTTTACAAAGCTGAAGTTTGAACTGCTTTTGCTGAACAGCTGCAGAATCATTCCCAGAGAGTATTTTCTCTTCACCTTTTCTGATTTATTTTCTTTCAGGTATTCTAAACTTCTTTGCTGGCATCTAGTTATTGCACTTAATTGCCAGTAACTGAATTTTACCCCCGAAAACAGTTTCAATGGCACTCCTTTTTCTCAGTTTCTATTTTCACACTGGGAGAGCTGAAGTTAAGTTGGTGATCAGTGTGCAGCCATCTTAGAAGTCAATTTTTATTTCTTTTTTTTTTTAATTTATTTTGACATTTGTTAAATGGGTATGCCCAACTGAGCGGAGGCCCGGGGAGAAAAGCTCCACAAAGAACACTTGTAAGTGCAGATTAAAATAGTACAAATAGCGATAAATACATGGCAACTCTAACATACTGGTAAAGTGCAGTTGTGTACACTTACCATAAATGTAAATGTTCAAGTGTATTCACTGTTGCAATCATCACCTGTGGGGTTATCCCTGCTGTGGTAGCCCTCGACTGCCCCGAATACCAGAGTCAATGTTTTTCTGCATCGACTGCTGTCACTTGATGACTGACGTGAGGTCATCAGTGCTACAAAGCAAAGCAGCCGACATCATTACATCAGTTTTTCTTGCCCTAACCAGTCAGAAGCCCAAGGAAATATGGTAAAGTGGTCCTAGTGGCTAAAAGTCACCGTAAGAAGCTTATGTCTCCCTAAGGAAAGAGGATATAAGGGGGAAGGAGGGAGGGAAACCAGGGCTGCAACAGTGAATACACTCGAACATCTACAGTTATGGTAAGTGTACACAACAGTACTATTGTCTTCATGCTTCACTGTTGCAGTCATCACTTGTGGGAGGATTCCCAAAGTTAAGGAGAAGGGTGGAAGGATTAGTTAGAGACCTAGGCATGGGTAAGCATGCCCTGCAGAAGCAAACCCTGCCCTACCTTAGAGAAAAGAGGTAGGTGGTAATGCTTTGTAAAGATATGGACAGAAGTCCAGGTGGCAGTTTCCAAGATGTCCCTGGTGGGAACTCCTCTGAGGAATGCTGTGGAAGTGGAGGCTGCCCTCGTGGAATGGGTATGACTAGACTTAGGGGGTGGTTTCCCATGTAATCTGTAGCAGAAATGGATACAGTGTGATATCCATTTGGAAATGGTTTGCTTGGAAATGGGCTTTCCCTCTGCCCCTGGGGCAAAGCTGACAAGAAGTTGGTCTTTTCCTGAAGGGTTTAGTATGGTCCAGGTAGTATCTGAGCTGTCTGTGCACGTCTAGTGAGTGCAGAATTCTTTCCCCCTTGTTTTGAGGGTTAGGGAAGAAGGTGGGTAGATGTATGGCCTGGTTGAGAGTCAGATTAGATACCACCTTGGGCATAAAGGAGGGATTAGTCCTAAGACAGACCCTGTCTGCATGGAAAATGATGAAGAGCTCAATGGCCATCAATGCCTGAAGTTCTGAAACTCTTCTGGCTGGGGTGATAGCTAGTAGGAAAGCAGTCTTCCAGTAGAGGCATTTCAATTCTGCTGAAGCAGCAGGTTCTAAGGGTGGTAAGGCTAGTTTTTCCAAAACATAATTCAGGTCCCAGGCTGGTGTGGGTGGCCTTCTGGGAGGTCTGATATTAGAAGCTCCTCTGAGGAATTGTTTAATTAAAGGATGTGAGAACAGGGGCTGGTCTGTATCAAAATGAGCTGAAATGGCTGTGGTGTGGATTTTAATAGAAGAGAAGGAGAGGCCACTATTGAGTAACTCCTAATGATAGTCCAGGATAAGAAGGATGGAAGTTTGTGAGGAACTGCCCCCTCTGGACTGGCTTCTGGAGCAGAATCTTTTCCTTTTCCCTGCGTAAGATTTTCTGGTGCTGGGCCTTCTGGCCTCTGTAATAATGTCTAGGACCTGTTTACTTAACAGGGGCCCCTTGTTTGCCTTTAGAGTATTAGCCATGCTGACAGTTTGAACATCTGCAAATATGGGTGCAGCATCCCCCCCCCCACACACACACACCTGAATCAAGAGGTCTGTGATCAGGGGAAGCTGCCTGGGAAGCTGTGATGTCAGGCTGCGCAGTAAGGGGTACCAATGCTGTCTGAGCCAATCTGGAGCAAAGAGGATGGCCTTTGGTCTCTCCTCCCTTATCTTGAGCAGTACCTTGAGAAGAGGCGGAGGAGGGAATGCATATGCAAAGAGGGAGTTCCAGAAGAAGGTCAAGGCATCCACCTTCCACTCTAGGTGGTGATATTCCCTGGTACAGAACTTTTTTAGCTGGTTGTTGAGGTGCAAAGCAATCAGATCCACCTCCAGAGTTTTCCACTCCTGAGTGACTTGCAAAAACATGTTTCTGTGGACCTGCCCTTCGTGGGGGTCCAGTAAGTTTCTTCTTAAGTGGTCTGCCAGGGTGTTGTTGATCCCTTGTAGGTATTGAGCTATTAGGTGAAATGTCATGGAGGAGGCTGTCAGCCAGAGGTTCACGGCTAGCCTGCACAGAGGGTAAGATTGGGTCCCTCCCTGTTTGTTGATGTACCGCATTACTGTGGTTTTGTCTGTTTTGACAAGGAGAACCCCTGGCCTGAGATGGGGTTTGGAGGATGTCAGAGCCTTTTGTACTGCCATCATTTACTTCTGGTTGATGTGTAAGGGAAGGTGCTGAGTAACCCAAAGACCCTGGATGCACCTGCTTGCTACGTGAGCACCACAAACAATGTCGGCGGTGATGGTCTGCCTGGTAGGGCAGAGGATGAAGGGAAGACCCTTGTTCTTGGCACAGGCCCCTGCCCACCAGAGAAACTCGGCCCTTATACAGGGGATCAGAGGGAGACATGTCTCCTGAAGTTGAGGATGCTGACACCAAAGGTTCTTTAGATACCACTGAAGTTTTCTCATGTGAAGCCTGGCCAGAGTAATTAGAAGGATGCAAGATGCCATGTACCCCAAGGCTTGCAGGAACTTCCTCGCTGTGAGGTCACTTCTGGAAGACAGCTGGGTAAAGTAGATAGGCAGGAAGCTCTGCTTTTCTGGAGATAGGAAGGCCATTTGGGATGCTGTGTCCAGCAGTGCTCCCAAGAAAATGATCCTCCTGGAGGGTGTTTACTTTGATTTCTTCTCATTGACGGTGAACCCTAAGGAAGATAGGAGAGTTTTGACAAAGAGGAGGTCCTGAAGCAGCTTTTCTTTGCACTCTGCCTGAATGAGGCAGTCGTCCAGATAAGGGTAAATCTGAATATTTCTCTGTCTGCAAAATGCTATGGCTCGGGCTAAGCATTTGGTGAATACCCTGGGAGCAGTAGATAAGATAGGTGAAAGCGCACAGAACTGAAAGGGATGTGGAGGTAGGCATCTTTTAGGTCTAGGGTCACTAACCAGGCATTTTTTGTCAGCATAGGCAGCAGCTGCTGCAAAGTTAGCATTTGGAATTTGGGGACCACCAGGGAGGAGTTCAGAATGGATAGATCCAGGATGGGGTGCCAAATGCCCTCTTTTCTGGGAACAAGGAATAGTCTGGAATAAAAACCTTTGCCTGTTTGATCTGTGGGAAGAGGTTCTACTGCCCCCTGGAATACGAGAGTTTGGACTTGTTTCAATGCCTCTGCCCACTGATTTGGAGGTAAGTCTGGGTACTCTCTTGGAATGGGGAGCTCGATGAAAGAGAATCTGTATTCCTGAAAAATTATCTTCAAGATCCATTGGTTCTTTATTACAGAAAGCCAATATACTTTGCAGAGAGAGAGCCTTCCTCCTAACTTTTGGTGAGTGAAAAGAGGGCAGAGGGGGGACAGGGAATCATCGAGAGTTTTTGCCATAGAAGGATGGCTCAGAACTCCCTGCTCCATGGCAAGAAAGACTGATGTAATGGCATCGGCTGCCTTGCTTTATAGCACTGACGTCAGTCAACAAGCGACAGGAGCCAATGCAGAAAAACATTGACTGTAGTATTTGGGCTGGTCAAGGGCTACCACAGTAGGGAAAACCCCACAGGTGATGACTGCAACAGTGAAACACGAAGAACATCATTGGATACCAATTAAAAATCTGACACAGTACAATATGCAAATCAGCAGGCAGTGAGGTAAATGGTATCAGCAATCAATGGTGGTAATTATAATTACATATAGAACTCTGGATATTGAGTAGAATGGTAAGAAGGCTCGGGAAAAATAAATACTAGGAAAAAAGTTGCAAATGAATAGAGTAGAAGACATCAGTTCATAAACAGAACAAAAAGGACAAGGGCAAGTAGAGTGTGGGGCAGGAAGAGAGTTAGGATGGACTTTGGCAAGAGCAGATCCATGAGTTTAATGCAGTTACGTTTACAGCTTTTTTGAAGTTGTGAGTACTGGGTAAATTTCTTAGAGGAAGTTTGTTCCAAGCTAAGGCAACTGAGTAGCTATATAAATGTTGGCCAGTTATTCTGTTGGGCTTGTAGATTTCTAAGAGGGATTGGTCAGAACTTTGAAGAGAGCAATTGGAAGTATAAAAGTAGATGAGAGAGGAGATGGTGGGGGTAGGAGGAAGTTTTGTAGAGGATGGAGTCAATAAGAAGCAGTTGAGGTAGTAGGAGCTAGCGGGGAAATTCAAGCCAGCTTAGAGTTTTAAGAGAAAGGCAGTGGTGAGAGTTGTAGGACTGATTTGAAGTGAACCTAGTGATTTTGTTCTGAGTGAGTTCAAGCTTGGTCTTTAGAGAGAACTGTAAGTTGCTCAAGACTGAAGAGGCATAAAGAAGACTGGGAAAAAGGTAGGGATGGGCAAGGAAGAGTCTAGAGTGCTTGGTGAGAAATGTTTGTGTCTATACAGGAAGCCTACTTATGGTGTATCTTCTTAATGCAGTTTTGGACATGCTGATCGAATTTAAGTTGATCATCAATTATTGCACCTAGGAGCTTGGTATGTGTTTCAACGTTAATGATAGTGTTGTCAAGTGATGCAATAGTAAATGAAGATTTGAGATGAGAAAGAGCTTTTGGAAGAAATAAGAGAAGTTTGTTTTTTTTAGGATTGAGTATGAGTTCATTATTGGTTAACCAATTTTCAGTAGAGCTGAAGGAGTTTTGAGTTAGAGAGTGAAGGTCAGACAGACTATCTGAGGTAGAGATGATAGTGGAATTATTTGCGTACTGTATAAGAGAAGAATGAGAGCAGAAAGTGTGAAGACAGTTTGTGAAGATATTAAACAGTGATCCAAAAATGAAACCTTGTGGTACTCCTGTATTAACAGGGAAAAAGGGTGAGAAGGAAGAGAGCCATTTGACAGCCTGCTGTCTGGTGGTGAGGTAGCTTGAGAACTTTTTAAGTGTAGGATTTCAGATACTAAGATCAAACAGTTTGGTAAGGAGCTTGGAGTGGAAGGCAGTGTCAGGCTTTGGAAAGGTCTAAATATAGAAAAGGAAATAAGTTTATTGTCTCTAGCTTGTGAGATAGTTTGAGTGACGGAAATTAGAGCAGTAGTCGTGCTATGGTTAGAGCAGAAGCCGTATTGGGTAGGAGTGAGTTGAGTAAGCTTTCTTGAAGATGATAGTCCAAGAGCTGCCTGTGAATACATTTTTCTAGTAATTTAGCGAGGGGGGACAGAATGGCTATGGGCCAGTAGAGAGGTCAGTGGAGTGTCCTCCCTTGTGGATTGGTATAGGGTAGAATTGTTTCCAGACAGTGGAGATGGTAGATTCTTGGACTGATTGATTAATTAAGACGTAGACAGAGTAGGCTATAGAGCTAGTGACAAGCTTTAGGGAGTAGGGTGGTAGATCATCTGCCAAGGGACAGCATGGTTTTAGTTTGCGGAGAAGAGACTTATGTAGGCAGTGGGAACAGGTTTGAGTGAGAAGGCAGTTTTAGGAACAGAGGGAGGGGGGATTAGCAAGGTTGGAGGTGTTACTATTGTGGGTTATTTTGCTGATGGAATCAATGAAATAAGAGTTAAGAATAGTAACAGTTTCTAGAGGAGAGTTGTTAGGACAAGGGTTAGGTATACTAGGGCTACCAGGAAAAATAATCTTATTAATAGTGTTCTAAACCTTTTTAGGATTACTGTGATGGCTTGAATGCGGGTTTAGGTAGAAGTTTTTCTCATCATTGCTGACATGTTTTTTAGTGAGGTTTTCTTTGTAGTTTTGATGGTGTATCGGAGATTTAGCTTTGTTTTTTCCAGCTACTGTCTCTCTTGAGCATTAGACAGCACGTGGCTTGCGAAAGCCAAGGTACAAAGAGATTTTGCTCTGATTTTCCAGTAGGGGGGCAAGGAAGTTAAGAACTTCTAGGAAAATATTGTCGAATTTGTGTAGGGCGCCATCTAGGGTAAAGTGTAAAAGGAAGGACCAGTTTATAGAGGAGAGTCTGTTGTTAAACACTGCAGGGTTGACGTTAGAGAGAGTACAACAGTCTTTATATTTGTGAGGTCTGACGTGTTGTAGAGAGCATCCCTGAATGCATGTGAGAGAGTGGTCACTTAATGAATCAGATAATGTTTTGGGGTTATGGCAGAGGATTGGATTGGAGACAAGGATCCAGTTCAGTACAACGCTACAGTTGGTTGACTGCTAAAGTTGTTAAGGGTAGAGATAAGTTATGTGAAGCTGTGAAGATTTATACTAGAGTTAAGGTCTACTCAGGGTTTAGTCAGAGGTTAAGGTTTGCCAGTCGATGTTGACATCACCTAGTATGAAAGTTTCAGTAGATACAGAGTGAGTGATCCATGACAGAACATGTTCAAGTATGGGGATATTATTGTCAGGGGGGAGGCAATAAGTTGGTCAGAATAAAGTATAGCCACATCTCCTCCTTTTTTGTGGACCATAAGTGGAAGATATTGTATCCAGGGGGTAGGATTTCTTTGTCAGTGTTGTTGGGGTTTAATCCAAGTTTCAGTGAGTCATTACGTCAGGAGAGTAATGGGCAAGCAATGAGTGGAATTCACTGACTTTATTAAGAATGCAATGTTTATTCAGGGAGTATAAGGTTATGCATTTGAAGGGGAATTGTGGTGTGGGGAAGGTGGGAGAGGGTGTCAGGAGAGGGACTGGAGAGGGGGCCTGGGTTAGGGTGGATATCACCAGATAAGAATAAACTTTTGGTGATATGTAAGAGAGTAGGAATTTTAGAGCAGTAAGAGAGGTATTTAGGCTTAGTTTTTAGGGGGTGGGATGGGTAGAGGACTAGTTTGATCTTAAGTAAGAGTGGGTTAGTGTGGTCCAATGAAAAATTAATTTTATTGTGTGCAGTAAGGAGTATGGTAAATGCTTGGTGGGGGCTGTATTATCGGTGGTTGCTGTATCTGTTAGTGATATCAAAGCAAGAAAATACTTTTTTCTTAGTTGTAAGGTGTCCAGGGTTTACACCTCAGCAAAGCAAGAAAAGCTGGACAAGAAGCATAAAGTTAATATACTGTTGTGATCTTGGGCTGCTGGGATGGAGATCAAAACTGCATTGATCACAACATATTTATAACTAACATAATAATTTCCCATATTTGTATAGATATGAATATCTGGAATAAGGTCAGTGGTTTAAGTATAGATAAGCTTTTTTTCAGCAAACTGCCTTTAGAAAGAAAATAAAATGATGAAAGGTATGGAACATTGTTCTTTCTTGTAAATGCAAAGTCATTTCAGCAAATGTGATTTCATTACCAAAGGCTGTCACAGTAGGAGGCAAGAAGTCTACACGTCTAACAATTAATCATAACAGGACTGGACAGTGTGTTGTAAGTGAAATTTACAAAGATTATGTTATGGAACTGCAATGTCACTAGCTGTTTTTCAATACTAACTGCTTTTACTTGGAAATGAGAAGTCTGTAATTGCAAGTTATTAATCTTAGAGATGAACATTGTGTGCTGAATGAAATGTATAAGGCACAAAATAAATCATGTTTGAAAGTCTGGAAAGTGAATAAATTACACAAGCAGTTGCTTCCCCAGCAGCTTTACTGCTTTAATGCATTTAATATAACAAAAAGTACAGCTGTGTAAGTAAACTTAACAGTTTACTATCATAATTTTGAATGACACTCGGTCGACCGAACTATGTTCCACAACGGAACGTCGAACACGGCAATGTCAAACTTCAAAAGCAAGCCTACGAACGGGTTTTAACATGGGTCGAGATAGAGGTTCACTGCTATTGCTGAACTACAAACCTCGGCCCATATTAAAACCCATTCCTAGGCTTGCTTTTGAAATTCGACATTGCCATGTTCAACGTTCCGTTAGCGAACATAGTGCAGTCAACCGAGTGTCATTCAAAATTATGATAATAAACCAACTTAAGATAACAGTAGATGTTCGAATGGTCACTGCTGCAGTAGCCTTAGCTATATGGGTCACATACTGCCAAGGATATAGCAGCCACTCAGCTTCCAAAGCTTTAGGGCACTTTCCACTCACTCAAACTGTCAGGCTCAAGCTCTCCTGACTAAAAGACACATTTGGGCGAGAAGCCATTTGGAACTTTCCACCAGCAGAGAGAGGGAGACTAAGCCCTGAAAGGACAAAGCTAGGAATGACAAATAATAAATGCCCGCACCCTGGTATAAAAAGTACACCAAAAAACAAAGAGGATGGAGGAAGGAAGTGGCTACTGCAGCAGTGATCATTCAAACATATACTGTTATGGCAAATTTACTTACACAACTGTACTATGCTCTTCATACTTACCACTGCTGCAACAGTCTTAGCTATTTGGGTAGAGTACACAATATAAATTCATTCCGGAGGTGGAAGGAGAAGAGTCCAGCAGCTCCTGGAGAATGGACCAAGCAAAGCCTGATCTGGACCTCAAGAAGGAATCAAGCTAATAGTGTTTTGTAAAAGTATGTAGAGAGGACCAAGTAGCAGCTTCTAGAATACTTCTAGAATTCAACCCTTTCCAAAAAGCCATAGATGAAGCCAAGGCCCTGGGAAAGTGGACCTTGACCCTGCCTGGAATAGTTTTGTTATGGTGAGTATAGCAAAAGTTAATAGCTTAGACAAAGGGTGTTCACAAGAAATGAACAAATGATCCAAAGATCTGAAAGATTTAATTCTGTCAATACAGTAGCAGAGTTGCTTGTGGATATCCAAGGTACAGCTTATTCTTTCTTCCTCATTTTTAGGTTCAGGAAAGTAAAGCAGCACATGGACAGTTGGGCTTAATGTAAACTCTGTTACCGATTTAGGCATAAAAGGATTAATTCTCAAAGAAAGCCTGGATTATGGAAAATGATGTAGGGTTGACTCATCATAAGACTCATAGTAAGAGCTTGCAACTCAAATACCCTTCTTGCAGAGGTGAGCACAATCAGTAAAACTGTTTTGCTTGTTAAGAACCTCAAAACAAACAGGTTAACTGGTTTAAATAAGTGTTAGTCTTGTCAGTGGCATCATGAGAATCATGGATGCCATGAGACCCAAAATCCTGTGGCATTCCCTCACAGTGACTGAAGTCAGAGTATAAAACCCTAGAAATACATCTAGGTATAGAAATACTTTTTTCCTGTGGAAGAAAAGCTATCTGAACTGAGGTGACTAACAAACATCCCAGGAACACCATCCTGTGTGAAGGAGTCAAGGAAGTCTTTACTTGGAAACCCAGCTTGTGTAAGAGAGCTCTCACTCAAGAGAAATATTCCTGATATTTTGAAAAAGGACTCTGCAAAGATGAACAATTCATCTAAATATGCAAAAATGTGGATGCTCTGTAGCCTGTAATGAGCTAGAACTAGAGCTAGACACTTTGTAACAATCTCAGTGCAGTGTACAGTATAAATGGTACGGCAGAGAACTGAAAATGTGATCCACACACAAGTCTTTGATTACCAGGAAACTTGACAGAAAAAGAAGTGTTAATAGGTTGTGAGTGATATTTTGAATATGGCCACTATCACAAACAGGTTTAGTAAACAATGATCCAGAACTGGTCTCCAAGCATCATCTTTCTTTATCAACTAGAAACATCCTTCAATAAAAACCCTTTCTCACCTGGGAAGGATGAACTGGTTCCATCACTCCCTTGGAACAGCATGTGATGAAGAACTGGTACAAACAAGAGAGTCTAATCTGGAGGACGAAGAATGATCCCTGGAAAGGACTGCCATTTGCAACCCTGATGAATGATTTTCAGAACCATTTGCTGCCAAAGAGAAAAATACAGATTTGGACTTTCTGAAAGAAAAGGGGCCAGGGTGGGAAGGGGTCACAAAGTCTCCTTAATAATTATTCATACTTGCTGGAATGTCCTTGATTTTGGAAGGTTTGAGACTTCTTTTTGGAATGCCCTTGCAAGGTCTTCTTAAACATTTGTTTAACTGTACTTTACTGAGACTGTTTCCCTGTATATTATGGAGGCC
Organism: Protopterus annectens; assembly: GCF_019279795.1. Lineage (NCBI taxonomy): Eukaryota > Metazoa > Chordata > Ceratodontiformes > Protopteridae > Protopterus > Protopterus annectens. The sequence continues at coordinate 1,673,205,892 of NC_056728.1, forward strand.
ATCTATTCTGCTTATAGCCAGAACTGGAGGAGTAGATGGAAAATGGCTTAAAAAATTTGGAAAAAAGAGGGCTGAAAAATCTTAAGAGATTCCCTTAATCAAAATGCCTCCTTCATTACAAGTTATGATCACTTCTGCAGCAGAGGAGCCAAACACTAAATCTCCATCCAAATGTGAATTTAAAACCTAATTTTTATCATCAGCTGGGAAGTTCGGAGATTGCAGCCATGCAAACCTCCTATAAACAGTTATCAGTGTCCATAGCACTAGAAGAAATGTTAACTGAGTCATACACATACTGTAAACAATGAGTAGTGACCTGCAATAGAAGAATCCAAGTTATTTAAAGCAGATGTTTCCTCAGAGGAATTTGCAGATAAAACATTCCTCATACTTTCACAATTAGAACATTCCCCATACTTTCACAATTAGAACAAGTTTTAACATGAGCCTGACAATTCAAAATTCTGAAAATGAAAGTTCCTGAAATGTACACTTTTCCCATACCTGTCAATAATTTTCCTACTGTTATCAGAAAAGGTAAGATTGGAATTGACTAGGTGCTTAGCAGCGGGTCTATATCAGAACATCGAAGTATTAAAACTTCGAATGTTCTGATATCGAACACTATTCAGTGAACGCTAAGAATAGCGAAGCTGCAGAACAGCAAATTCTTTCCTTGGGAAAGAATTCGGTTGGCCGTTTCTGTGGCTTCGCTATTCTTAACCCTGTGGTGGAAAGTTACGGGTTGCATTCAGGTAAGTGTGCGATTGTTTGTACGTTAGGGTTGGGGCGCGGGTTAGGTGTGTGTGCGATAGTGACAGACTTTAGGGTTAGGGGCGGTTTAAGTGAGTTAGGGTTAGGGCACAGGTTAGGTGAGTGTGCAATAGTGACGGACCTTAGGGTTAGGGTTTGGGTTAAAGTAAGTGGGTAGATAGTAGTGTATGTTTAGTTTAGTGTAGCGTTAGATGTAGGAATTTGTGTGTGTGGTTGCTGTTTGTTTGATGTGCTTGTGTTGTGTGTATGTGTTTTTCGGAGCAGCAAATTTTTTCCATGGGAAAAAATTTGCTGTTCTGAATGTTCGATATTTTCATGTTTAGATGTTTTGGGGCCAATAAAACAGCGTTCGCTATTTTCATCTTTCGATAGCGTGATATAAACGCTTAGCAGAAGTGGAATCATTTAGAGCTATAGCTGCTGGAAATATCTCTCAACCTCAATGCAAAAAATCTGAACAAAGCTTAAAATAATGGGGGGACAAAGGCACAAAAATAGAGAAAGATTTTAAATACTGCTGTTAGGAACTTAAAACTTTGCTAGAAGAGCAGATCTGTGTTAACATGCATTTTCAGGAAGTTATGAAGTCTAAAATCCAAATGTATGCCATTATTTGGAGACTTCAGTGCTCAGTGATTTACCAGAAAACTACAAATTTTATGAGGAATACACGAAAAATATGAGGCAAAAATCTGGACATTCTGTGAAAATCTGGATAGCTGACAGGTATGTTGCTGGGTCAGGTTTGGGAATAATGTACAATAATGTAAAAGACTGCCTTTTTAGGGACACCTGGCTGACCATCAGGAACACAGCAGGCAGCAATACACAGACAGAACAGGAGGAATTGGTATAGGATCTGGAAAATCCTTCTGTAACAAATCAGTATTTTCTGAGAGACTGAGAAATCTCAGTATTCTCCAATTAAAAACGCTGGCACATTTTAGCAACAATCTCAGCGAAAGAGAAACCTTCATAGGGAGAATCCGAAACTAAACTCTCCTGAACCAGAAATATGAGGACAAAACCCTGAATCCATCTCACTATCTTCCTATACAGATTCAGAATCTTGAATCTCTTCAGGAAAAGAAGTATCCCTCTTTCTTTTATCAGAAACTATTTTACAATAAAGATCAACAGCCTGAATTAAACCCTGACGCATACCCAGTAAATTACTCTTATCCAAAGAAATTTGAGGAAGATTAAATACTTGCTTGGTTTTCTGTTTATTTTAGACAGGAAAATGGGACCAACTGTGTTACTAATATGGCAGCAGCTTCCCCATGGATGAGTACAACATTCTGACACAACAGAAGAAACCTTCCCTGTTCTCTCTCCCAGGACCAACAAAAGTAGTTCTCCCTTGCCCACTGAGGGGACCCAAAAGCCACAGAGGACATGGCTGAAATAAAAATAAGTTGTGTAAAACCTTACTATAACACTAGATGCCCTTTTTTCCCTGTTGCAGTATTCATCACATATGGTATCTCCTGCCAAGGACAGTCCAATGTCTGTACAGTTTACCAAAGCCTTTATTATTTAGGGAGCATCATATGCATGTCAGATGTATGTTCCCATGCAAGCATAGGGCATAAAGATGATGTAAACACACTCCCAACTCAGAGCCGATGTGCACCAGGAGAACTAGGACCCCCAGTGGAAAGGAAGACATGCCCATCCAGAAGAAGGAATGAATGAAGAGAAGGAGAGGAACCTTTCGGCCAGCACTAAAGTACCACCCATTCAAAAAAAAAGAGAAAAGGTAACAGGAGGGAAGGAGTGAATACTGCAACAGTGAAAACAAGGACATCTACTGTTATAGTAAGATTTTACACAACTGTACTATGTCCTTCTATATTATTGTTGCAGTATTCATCACTTCTGTTAGAGTACAAAAGCTACAGTGAAGGCAGGGAGGAGAAAGGCAAGGAGAAGCCCTCCACAATGTCATGCAGGACAGCTTTGGCAATAGCTGCTATGGCCCTACAAATGACATCCAATTTGTAGTGTTCTGTGAAAGTGTGAACCGAAGAACAAGAAGCAACTTCAGGAATGGAGTTTTTGACCAAACTTTTTAAGAAAGGCCCCGAGGAGGTCACTGCTCTAGTAGAATGAGCCCTCACAGAAGAAGACAACTACTTACCATGAAAAAAATAACAAAAAGAAATGGCCTTGGAAATCCAGGAGGCGATGGTGTGCTTACAAATTGCCAAATTTAATGTCCTGGTATGGAAAGAAACAAAAAGCTGATTAGACTTAGGAAAGGCCTTAATTTTGTCTAAATAATGTTTGAGCTGTCTATGCAAATCCAAAGTATGCAGAACCATCTCATTATGAGATTGTGGAAAAGGGGGAAAAAAGAAGGAACCTAGATAAACTGATTAAGGGATAGCTCATTAACCACCTTGGGCATAAAAGAAAGATTTCTACGGACAGACACCCGTGTCTCTCTTAAAAAAACAAAAAAGGAGGGACTGCCATCAAGGCCTGTAGTTCAGGTACCCTTCTGACAGAGGTTAAAGCAACTAATAAAACCGTCTTCCAGGCGCAATTTTGTAAAAAAAAGAGTAAGGAGCATGCTCAAAAGGAGCCTGAGTTAGCTTTTCAAGGACAAAACTAAGATCTCAAGAAGGAAGAATGGGACTACTCGACTTCAAACCTAGATGCCAAAGGAGGAGTAAGTGGCAGAGAGGCAGAAATGACTGACAAGTGGGGCTTTTACTGAAGAATATGCCAAGACAGCACGTAGAAGCTCACAACGGTAGGAAAGAACAATGGGGACACCTACTGAAAAGAGGTCCTGATAATGCTGAAGACACTAAACAGAAAATCTTTTCCATTTGCACATATATGATTTTTTGGTACTGGATTTCCTGGCCTTCTGAAGAACTCTAAGCACTTCCTCAAAAAACTGGTGTCAGGAAGGAATCAAAACCTTATCACCCAAAGCATCAGTTGAAGAGTGAACAGAGGTTGAAGGAGAGTGCCCTTGTCCTGTGTGAGAAGATCCATGGAGTGGTGTAACTTGTAGTGACTGCCCCTGGCCAAATGGAATAACAGGAGGAACCAGTGATGTCTGGCACAAAAGGGAATCACCAACAAGAATTTTGGAGTCTCTTCTCAATTTTGTGAATGATCCCTGGAAGAAGAGGAAGGGAAGGAAAAGCATGCAGGAGCATTCCCTTCTACAAAAAGATATGGTGTCCACTTTCCAAGCCAAAGGAGTTGGAACTCTGGAACAGAACAGAGGGAGATGCCTGTTCAGCAAGGAAGCAAAAGCTCTACCTGAGGAATACCCCACCAATGAACTATGTCCAGAAACACATCCGAGTGAAGCATCCACTTGTGAGGCTGTGTCCTGGAACTACTGAGTAAATCTGCTACAAGACTGCACTCTAAAGGTATACAGACTGCCTTGGAGGGTGACCTGCAGATTGATAGCTATTTCTCAAGCATTAAGGGCTAACCAGCAAAAAAGCTAAGACCTCGTGCCCCCTTGTTTGTTGATGTACCACAAGAATGTGGTGTTGTCAGTATAAACCTTCATGGGACCCATACCCACAATGCACGGAAAGCTTAAAGGGCCAGAATGATAGCTTGCATTTCCTTGAGGTTGATCTGATTCACTATCTGCTGAGTGGACCAAAGGTCCTGTACCTTCAGGATGCCATAAGCGACTCCCCACCTCAGCTCTGATGCATCTGTAAAGAGTTCCTGAGATGGCTGAGATGGGTGGAAAAAAAAACCAGAATGAGAGACAGCTGCCGAATCCACCAATGAAATTGCAGTTTGATACAAGGGAACAGAGGAATGAGATGGTCCAGCGGGTGCAGGTGTTAAAGCCACAATGATTACAGGTACCAATGAAATTTCCTCATATGAAGCTTGGCCTAGGCAAGCACAGGATAGCGCAGGCCATGAACCCCACAGTTCTGAGAAACTCCCTTGCTGGAAGGGAGGAGAAGGGAAGAAGGAGCAGAAATTAATTTGTGACAGACAAAACCTGAAGGCAGGAAGAGATGCCAACAGTCTGGAACCTGACCTGCAGACTTGGAAAATGTGATCCTGAGATGAAGTCAACATTGACTTGTGAAGGATGACAGTAAACCCCAGACTGTAAAAGAAGCTGGGTAAAATGAAGTTCCTGCAAAGCTTGCAATGGGAAGCCATCTGAAGGAAGAGGTCTTCCTGATAAGAAATATCTGAATGCCCTGAAGCCTGAAAAAGCAACTACATGGGCTAGACATTTGGTGAGCACCCTTGGGGCTGTCGAAAGCTCATATGGCAAAGAACTGAAAATGAGGGGAAGAAAAGTACAGTTGTGTACACTTACCATAAATGTAGATGTTCGAGTGTATTCACTGTTGCAGTCATTACACTTGGGTTATCCTGTTGGCAGGCTATCCTCAGTCGGCCTGAATTCCAAAGTGTAGGTCCGGCATCGCTTCCTGTCACCTCCTCCCTGATGTCAGTGCGCCAGGGGTATAAAAGATGCAGCGACGCCATTTTCTTCAGTTTTTCTTGCCCCAGATGTCAGGTGCCCCCAAATGGGTAGGCTAAAAATATGCCAGTAAAATATGCATGTTCCAATATTATACCTTCATCTAAAAGCAAATACACCACATAAGTTGTATAGATTAGAAAAGTGCAGATAAGATCCAGCAAAGAAAAAAGGGGGATTGTGTGTGGGTAACCTGGACGGCAACAGTGAATACACTCGAACATCTACATTTATGGTAAGTGTACACAACTGTACTATGTTCTTCATGTTTCACTGTTGCAGTCATTAAACTTGGGTTGAATCCCAAAGCTATGGTTGGGAGGCTGGAGCTAAATAGCATTAGGAGCGGCTATGAGGCCCTGCAGAACTGCAGTGGCAAAGCCTGCCCTGGATTTAGAGTAGAGTGGTAAATGATAGTGCTTTGTAAAGATGTGCACTGAACTCCAGGTAGCAGCCTCTAAAATGTCTTTGGTTGGTACACCCTGAGGAAGGCTGCTGAAGTGGCTGCTGCTCTGGTCGAATGTGACCTAATGCAATTAGGCACTGGCTTGCCATGTTGTGAATATCAGAAACGAATGCAGTGGCCTATCCACTTTGAAATAGTCTGCTTTGAAATGGCCTTTCCTTGTGATTCTGCAGCATATGCCACTAGTAGTTGCTCTGTCTTCCTGAAAGCTTTGGTTCTGTTCAAGTAGAAGTGTAGCTGTCTGTGTATGTCCAAAGAATGCAGAATTCTCTCCCTCTTATTCTGTGGGTTTGGATAAAAAGTAGGCAGATGAATAGTTTGGTTAAGGGCTACACTGGACACTACCTTAGGCATAAATGTCGGGTTTGTCCTCAGAGAAACCCTGTCTGGGTAAAAAATGATAAAGGGTTCCACAGCCATGAGTGCCTGTAGCTCTGAGACTCGTCTTGCAGAGGTTATTGCTAGGAGCAGAGCTGTTTTCCAAGATAATAACTTTACATCAGCTGTAGCGGCTGGCTCAAAAGGAGGCAGGGTGAGTTTTTCCAAGACATAATTGAGGTCCCATGCAGGTATTCGTGATCTCCTTGGAGGGCTTAAGTTTTTGGCTCCTCTGTGGTACTGCCTTAACAAAGGATGAGAAAAGATCGGTGGCTCTGTATTGTAATGAGCTGAAATGGCAGAGGCATGAATTTTAATTGATGAAAAGGATAGGCCTTTGTCCAGCATCTCAGTTAAGTATTGCAAAATCTGAGGAATATTTGGTACAGTAGTGTCAATTCCTTGTGCCTGATTCCAAGCACAGAATCTTTTCCATTTTCCAGCGTAAGATTTTCTGGTACTAGGCCTTCTGGCCTCCAAAATGACATCCATCACAGCTTTAGTGAGAGGCGCGTTTTGTATGACTACATTATCCGCCATGCTGCCAGATTTAAGGTCTTTAGTTGGCTGTGCAGGATGTGATTGTTTTGCTGGGATGGTAGATGAGTTCCTTAGGATTGGATACCAGTACTGTCGGGGCCAGTCTGGGGCAATCAGTACCATCTGTGGCTTCTGTTGTCTGATCTTTAGGAGTACCTTGGGAGGAGAGGCAGTGGAGGAAAGGCATATACTGCTAAGTTTTTCCAGCTGAAAGATAGTGCGTCCACTTTCCATGCTTGTCTATGATAAGTCCTTGTGCAGAATCTTTTCATTTGGTAGTTGTGAGGAGAGGCAAATAGATCTATATCTGGGCATCCCCATTTCCTTGTTATCATGCTGAAGACTTGTGGATCCAATTTCCACTCGTGGGGATCCATGAGGTTTCTGCTTAGTTCGTCTGCCAGAGTATTTATCTTTCCTGGCAGGAATTGTGCCTGCAGATGTGCTTGGTAAGTCAATGCTGTGTCCCACAAAGTCATGGCTAGTCTGCAAAGGGGGGTAAGAATGAGTGCCTCCCTGCTTGTTTATATACCACATGACCATGGTGTTGTCTGTCTTTATCAGTAATTGTCCCGGATGAAGTAGGTCCTTGAAGGCTGGCAGGGCATTCTGAATAGCTAGCATCTCTTTTTGATTGATATGTAGATGCATTTGGTTTGCGGACCATGTGCCTTGAATACATCTTCCTGCCATGTGGGCCCCCCAGGCATAATCTGATGCATCTGTTGTTAATGTCTGCTGGGCTGTCCCTTGTTCTGGTGACAAGCCTTCGCCCACCATCGAAACTCCTGTTGCAGGCAAGGAATGAGGGTAATTATTGTTTCCAGGCTGTGGCAATGTTGAGCCCAAACACTTTTTAGGTACCGTTGAAGTTTCCTCATATGCAGTTTCGCATATGGAATTAGTAGAATGCAGGATGCCATGAAGCCGAAAGCCTGCAGAATTTTTCTTGCAGATAACTGGGCCTTTGTTTCCAACAGGTTGAAATAGGTAGTCAGTTGCCTTTGCTTGTCTGGAGTGAGATAAGCCATCTGGGCAGTTGTATTTAAGCTTGCACCCAGGAATATTCTCTTTTGAGAGGGTACTAGTTTTGATTTCTTTTTGTTGACTGTGTACCCTAGGCCTGCTAGAAATCTCTTTACAAACGTCAGATGCTGTAGGAGAATGTCCTTGTTCTCTGCTTGAATGAGGCAGTTGTCCAAGTAAGGATATATTTGTATTCCTCTTTGTCTGCAGAATGCAATTACTGGTGCCAGGCACTTTGTGAAGACCCTGGGCGCAGTAGATAAGCCAAAGGGCAGTGCAGAGAATTGATGGTGCACTGAGCCAGCTTTGAATCTGAGGTATCTTCTGCATGTTTGTTTGATTGGGACATGCAGGTATGCCTCTTTTAGGTCTAAAGTCACAAGCCAAGCCTTCTTGCCCAGCATGGGCAGAAGTTGCTGTAGAGTCAACATTCTGAATTTTGGTATATCCAGATATGTGTTTAGAATAGATAGGTCCAGTATTGGTCTCCAGGTCTTGTCTTTTCTTGGTACCAATAACAGTCTTGAATAAAATCCTCATCCCTGCTCTTGCTCTGGTACTTGTTGACTGGCCCTCATGTCCATGAGGGATGAGACTTGTTACTGTGCCTCTGCCCATTGATGTTTTCGCAAATCTGGCCAACCGTTTGCCCTTGGCAGGGTATGGAAGTGAAATTTGTAGCCTTGTGACACTATGTCTAGGACCCATTTGTCCTGTGTTATAATGTGCCAATTTTGTGAAAAAAGTGCTAGTTTTCCCCCTAAAGGTGATGCCAGAAGATAAGTGCTTGGTGCAGACAGGGGAAATCATTGGGACTGTTTCCTGTATGGGTGTGATTTGTCTTCTCCACTTTTGGAGGTAGAATCACCCCATTGTTTAGACCTGTAAGAACCATGGGGCTGGGATCTGCCTCTTGGGCATCTGTATCTGCCCCTTTGAAGTCTGTCTGACACTGGAAAGGACCAATTATTTGTAGGCCAGTGTCTGCTAAATCTTGGAGGCTGTACCTGTACGAAATATTTAACTGTTTGCATAGATTTAGCTTTGTCCTCCATTTTCTTTAACACCTCTTCTGCTTTAACACCAAACAAGGTATCATGCTGTAATGGAGAATCTAATAAATTTGCTTTGACATGATCAGGCAGATTTTGTTCCTTTAACCAAGCATGCCTCCTGATGACAGATCCAGTAACAGCGGCCCTGCAGGAGGCCTCCAAAGCATCAAAACCGCATTGCAAAGTATGCTTTGCAACTTGTTCAGCTGCATGCAATGAATCCTGCATTTCTTTGTTTTCTGTGCATTCAGAATTTATCAACATTTTCTGTTTAAGCAGTGACATAATATATTGCTGATATTTGAGCATATGAAACTGACAATTTAAAGCCCTTATAGCCAAGGTGGCAGAAGTGTAAATCTTTTTTCCCCATCTGTCCAATGCCCTTGAGTCCCTGTCAGAGGGGGTAGGGTTTTTTGCTGTGGAAGCCTTGACCCCTTTGGGACCCCAAGATATAGTTTCAGGGTCAGCAGCAGGGTTTTTGAAAAGGAATTTATGAGAGTCAGGAACCCTATAGTACCTGTCCAGCTTAACAGGAGCTGGAGGTAAAGAGTCAGGGGTGAGACTGGACTCTGAAAATACATCATCTACAATGTCTAACACAGGTGGAATAGCTAGGGGCATGTGCTGTGGTAGTAAAAGGAAGTCTCTGAGCCTTTTCTTAGATTCTGAAAAATCTTGGCTCTCCCAGTGGAAATGCTCCCTCATGGTATGCAAAGTTTCCCCAAAAGAGTAATCCTCAGGAGGAGAGGCTAAAGGGATAGATTCTTCACCATCAGAATCCTCATAAGGAGGAAGAGAGTATTCCTGATCAGAAGAGGAATCAGATGAAATGGAAACCTGATCAGAGGATTCATATTGTCTCTTGCTTTGGCCTTTTATCAGGAGGGGGATGGGAACCCCTGATCAAAGTAATTAGGTCTTCGGCCATTTTAAGCATCTGCTTTTTGGGCATGGAGGCCTGTCCATGAGGCTGTTGTACTTGTTTCTTTGTCTGTAAAGGTGCTTTAGTCTTTGCCTTTGAAGCTGAAGTCATTTTAATGCACAATTGAGTAGGTCTGAAAACACCCTCAAAAGCCGATGCCTGCTCAGCGGCTCCGGACCCATCTGAGGGAATAGTCTCCAAAGTCCCAATACCTTGAGCTTCCAGCAGCCTTATCGGCTCCACGTGGGAGTCGGTAGCGGCCTGCAGGTCTAAAGTAGCGGGCTTCAGGGGCTGCGAAGGCACCTCACTGAGAACCGGTGAACTGGCAACTGGCTTAAAGAAGCCTCGTCGTCGGTTTTGGACCTCTGATCCTGTCTTTTTCTTTTTCTTTGCATTTCTTGTGAATTCCGGTAGTCGGAAGGCTATCTGACGACATCGTATAATTAAATCTTCTGCCAAAATAGTGAAATGCAAAATCGTACCGATGCTTAATAGTGGGTTGGTTAAATCTAGCACAAAACCGACAGCTAGCAATATCGTGGTCAGGGCCTAGGCAAGGAATACAGTAAGAATGAAAGTCCTTATGAGGTATTTGCTTCCCACAAGAAATACAATTATTAACTTTTTCTGACATCGGTCTTGAGCAAGAAAAAAGTTTCCCCAACGGGGTACTTAGCTTTAAATGAAGACTTGGGATCTGAAACTCGAACACGAAAATCTCAGGAGTCGGCCGACTGGCACTTGCGAACTGCTTATGTTTTGGGCACCGCATGGCAAGAAAGACTGAAGAAAATGGCATCGGCTGCATCTTTTATACCCCTGGCGCACTGTCAGGGAGGAGGCGACAGCAACCGATGCTGGACCTAGACTTTGGAATTCAGGCCGTCTGAGGGTAGCATGCCAGCAGGATAACCCAAGTGTAATGACTGCAACAGTGAAACATGAAGAACATCAGAGAAATGCAAATATTTCATGACTAGAGGGTGGATAGGGATGTGAAGGTAAGCGTCCTTCAGATCCAAGGAAACCAGAAAGGCCTAGGGGAGCAATAAAAGAAATAGAGTCTAAAGAGACAGCATTCAGAGGGAAGGCACTATGAGAAAGGTGTTCAGGAAGGACGGATCTCCAATACCCTTCTCTCCTGGGGACCACAAACATTCTAGAATAAAAACCCAAACCCTCTCTATCTGCGGAACTGGCTGAGTGATACCCTGGTCCAGCAGACCTTACAATACCCCTGTAAACTGTTCTGCAGATGACTGAGGATTACTCGAAAAGGAGGGAAGGGTTTTCCAAGTCAAAGTAACCCTGTCAGATAATGGAGAGAACCCAAGTATCTGTGGTAGTCCCTTGCTAAACTGGGAGAGAACGAGAAAGCCTGTGGGACAATTGAAACTGGCTGAGATGAACACAGGACATACAGTCAGATGGCTATATATTTGAAAGGAATGGACTGCTTCTGTGGCCTAGGAGTTTAAGTAGGCAGAAAACACACACCTAGGAGCCTTCTTACCTTTGAAAGACTATCTAGGCAGTCTACACAAAAAAGCAGTCTTACTAGGACAGTTCCTCTGAAGCTTAATAAAAGGTGAGATAAAAATCTCCTTTAAATCTTTCATGACCTTATCTTGATCCTGTAAGGTCTTGAAAAGTTCATCCGCAGCAGTACCAATCAAATTATGGTTATCCATGGGAGCATCAAGAAGCTTTGCTTTGATATCATCTGGCAAAGTCTGAAGGTGAAGCCAGGAATAGCGCCTCATCACAGAGGCAGCAGCCCTAGAAGATGCATCGGCTGCATCACAGCTGCATTTGGTAGAGTGATAGGCAACCTGTGAAGTGGAACTGAGCAGGGAGTGAGCTGAGCCTTACCCTCAGAGTCAGGCATATCAGAAAAGTACAGTTTTGTACCTACCATAAATGTAGATGTTCGAGGATCCACATTGCTGCAGTCCTAACCATTGGGTAGTCCGCTGTCCAGTCGGCCCGAATACCAAAGTATATGGCTGACGTCGGTCAAGGCGCATTAGACTGACGTCAGGACGTCAGGGTACTAATGCGCATGACCGACGTCATATCCTCAGTCTTTTCTTGCCCCAGATGTCAGAAGACCCTAAAAAGACAAGGCCCAAACCAAAAACACCAAAAAGCCCTGCACCAAACATATGTACAATATATACAAAATTACAATAATATAGCCTAACCCACACCACCACCCCTAAACACAGAGGGAAGGAGGGAGGTAAATTGGACTGCAGCAATGTGGATCCTCGAACATCTACATTTATGGTAGGTACAAAACTGTACTATGTTCTTCATTCCACATTGCTGCAGTCCTAACCATTGGGTAGAATCCCAAAGCAGAGGTAAGGGAGGCTGGCAAATCATAAGGAAGCAGGAGCTGTCAACATGCCTTGCAAAATAGCTGTGGCAAAACCAGCCCTAGATTTAGAGTAGAGAGGAAGGTGGTAATGCTTAGAGAAAGTATGCACTGAACTCCAAGTAGCTGCCTCCAAAATATCCTTAGTTGCCACCCCTTAGAAATGCTGTTGAAGTGGCAGTAGCCCTAGTGGAATGAGGCCTAATCCCAGCTGGAATCTCCTTGCCATGATGGGAATAACAAAATGATATGCAAAACCCAATCCACTTAGAAATAGTTTGCTTAGACACAGGCTTGCCCTGAGAACTCAAAGCAAAAGAAACAAACAACTGCTGAGACTGCCTGAAATCCTTAGTCCTGCTTAAATAATAACGCAACTGCCTATGTATATCTAAAGTGTGCAAAATCTTTTCCCCCTTATTTTGGGGATCTGCATAGAAAGTAGGCAAATGAATAGTTTGGTTTAAAGCCACACTAGAAACCACCTTAGGCATAAAGGAAGGATTAGTACGTAATGATACCCTATCCTTATGGAAAATCAAAAAGGGCTCCACTGCCATAAGGGCCTGCAATTCAGAAACCCTTCTTGCAGAAGTAATAGCCAACAAAAAAGCAGTCTTCCATGACAAGTATTTCAATTCAGCAGTAGCCGCAGGCTCAAAAGGTTGTAGAGTAAGTTTCTCCAACACAAAATTGAGATCCCAAGCAGGAGTAGGAGCTCTACGTGGGGGTCTTATATTCTTTGCCCCTCTAAGAAACTGCTTGAACAAAGGATGCGAAAACAAAGGTGGGTCACAATCATAGTGAGCTGAAATTGCTGCAGCATGAATCTTAATGGAAGAGAAAGACAAACCTTTGTCCAATAACTCAGTAAGATATTGAAGAGCCACACTCAAATTAGGCTCAGAAATCTCCAAATTCTTTGCTGCACTCCAAAATAAAAATCTCTTCCATTTTTCTGCGTACACTTTCCTTGTACTAGGCCTCCTGGCTTCCATAATCACATTTAAAACTTGTTGAGGAAGTTGAGACCTGCTGTGTTTCAAAACAGAATATGCCAGGCTGTTAGATGAAGAGAGTGAAGCTTGACATTGAGTAGGTGACCGTCCTTCTGAGATAACAGGTGTGGAATCAAAGGTAAAGGCCATGGAGGTTTCCTTACCAGACTCCTTAGTAGTGGGTACCAGTGTTGCCGAGGCCAATCTGGAGCTATTAAAATCATCCTTGGCTTGTCTTGTCTGACCTTGAGGAGCACCTTTGGAAGAAGAGGCAGAGGTGGAAAGGCATACACATGAAGATTTTTCCAACTGAAAGAAAGAGCATCCACTTTCCAAGCTGTGTGATGAAACCCCTTTGTGCAAAACTTTGGCAGCTGGTGGTTTAGTGGAGAAGCGAACAGATCTATGTCTGGAGTTCCCCATGACACTGTCAATTTCTGAAATACATGAAGATCCAGTTTCCACTCGTGGGGATCCATGATTTGTCTGCTTAACACATCTGCTAAGGAGTTCTGTGCTCCCGGCAGAAACCTTGCCTGAAGAGTTAGTTGCAAGCTGATCGCAGTCTCCCATAAAATCATTGCTTGCCTGCATAGAGGATAAGAATGTGTTCCCCTTGTTTGTTGATGTACCACATGACAGTTGTGTTGTCTGTTAGAATCAACACCTGCCCTGGAAGAAGTAACTCCTTGAAAGCCATTAACGCAAACTGGACTGCTAACATCTCCTTCATGTTGATATGTAGATGCTGTAGTCTGGCAGGCCACTTGTCTTGTATCCACTTTCCATTTAGATGAGCTCCCCAAGCAATGTCTGAGGCATCTGTCGTTAAAATCTGACTCGCCTCTGGCGGGTCACAGAGAGTCCCTTGTTTAGGTGACATTCCTGAGCCCACCACAAAAATTCTTTTTGAATGCAAGGTATTATTTGAATGACAGTGTCCAAATCCTGGCAGTGCTGTGTCCATACATTTTGAGATACCACTGTAGCTTCCTCATATGCAGTTTGGCATTGGGAAGCACCAGAATACAAGATGCCATGAACCCTAAGGCTTGAAGGACTGTCCTTGCAGTCAGCCCGGACTGAAGAGATAGTTGATGGAAGTAACTGGAAAGATTCTGTTGTTTGTCCGGGGTTAAAAGGCCATCTGGGCTGCTGTATTCAGTCTCACACCCAGAAAGCACATGTCTTGAGAGGGTACTAGACTGGACTTTATTTCGTTCACAGAATACCCTAGGCATCTTAGCACTGCTATGACATATTCCAGATGCTGTAGAAGGTCTTCCTTTTCTTGAGCCAGAATCAGGCAGTCGTCCAAGTAAGGATAGATTTGAATTCCTTTTAGCCTGAAGTAAGCTATCACTGGAGCCAGAACCTTTGTGAATACTCTGGGCAGTGGATAAGCCAAAGGGCAATGCAGAGAACTGATAATGAGAATTACCAGCACGCAAACGCAGATACTTTCTGCAACTTAGTCTGATAGGCACATGAAGGTAAGCTTCCTTGAGATCTAAAGTTACCATCCAGTGATCTTTGCCCAGCAGAGGTAAAAGCTGTTGCAACGTCAACATTTTGAACTTGGGAATGTCCAGATAAGTGTTGAGGATAGATAAATCCAAAATTGGTCTCCACGTGTTCCCCTTCTTTGGGACTAGGAACAGGCGAGAATAAAATCCTAGGCCCCTTTCTGGTACAGGGACTGGCTGGATGGCCCCATTTGGAGTAACAGAGAAATTTGCTTGTGAGCCTCTTTCCTTTGTGGAGGAGGAACGTCTGGCATGCCCTTGAAAGGGGGCAAGGTATGGAAATAAAACCTGTAACCGTGGTGAATGATAGCCAAAACCCATCTGTCTTGAGTAATTAAATCCCAATTTTCTTTGAAAAGAGACAGTCTTCCTCCCAAAGGAGCTGCCAGACGAGAATTCACTGGCAGCTGAAAAGGCAGGTCATTGGGTCTGCTTACGAAAGGACTGACCCCTGCCCTCACCAGAAGTCTGAGCAGGAGAACTACCTGTTCTAGGCCTAAAAGAACCTTGAGCTCTGCCCCTACCACGTCTAGACCTACCCCTAGACTGGGAATCATAAGCAGGATATGTCCATCCCTTAGTAGGCCAATTTCTGCTAAACTTCGGAGGTTGCACCTGCAAAAAATCTTTAACAGTCTGCATAGATTTAGCCTTGTCCTCCATTTTCTTTAAAACTGCTTCCACAGGCGAACCAAACAACACATCAGACTGTAAAGGAGCATCCAAAATCCTCGTCTTAACATGCTCAGCTAAATTCTGATCCCTCAACCAGGCGTGCCTGCGAAGAACAGAACCAGTGGCAGCCACCCTCGAGGAGGCCTGCACAGCATCAAAACCACATTGCAAAGAATGCTTACCCACTTGTTCAGCCACATGAACTAAATCCTGCATCTCTTTACACTCAATACCTTCCGCCAGAGCATCCACCTTAGATTTCAGTTGTGAAAGGAGATAATTTTGATATTTTAGCATGTGAAACTGACAATTCAACGCCCTCATGGCTAAAGTGGAAGAAGTATACACTTTCTTTCCCCATCTATCCAAAGCCCTTGCCTCTTTATCGGAGGGAACAGGATTTTTAACAACAGAGGCCTTAACACCTTTAGGCCCCTGAGAAACAGTTTCCGGGTCTGCCCTAGGACTCTTAAAAAGATACTTATGAGCTTCAGGCACCCTATAGTACCTATCAGGTTTAACAGGGGCGAGGCAAAGAATCAGGGTTCAGGGAAGCCTCTGCAAAAACATCTTCCACCACATTCAACACAGGAGGTATAGCTAAGGGCCTATGCTGGGGTAAAAACAAGAATTCCCTAAGCCTCTTCCTGGAATCAGAGAAATCTTGGCCTTCCCATTTAAAATGCTCCCTCATGGAATGCAGAGTCTCTGAAAATGAAAAATCCTCAGGAGGAGAAGCTGAAGGAGTGGAATCATCCACATCAGAATCAGAATAAGGAGGATACTCCTGCAAGTCTTCAGTCAAGACTCAGAAGCCTCTGAACACTGTTCAAAACTCTCAAACTCAGGCTCCACCCTAGGCCTCTTATCAGGAGGGGGCATAGAACCTCTAATCATAGTAATCAAATCCTCTGCCATTTTAAGCATATGTTTCTTGGGCACAGAACCTGAAGTGGTAGGAGAAGCCCCCACTGAAGCTAAACTTGGCCTACCTCTCAAAGAAGTCTTGGAAGCAGAAGGAGAGGCTCTAACCACCTTAGGAAGAGAGGGTAGAACAGCTACCTGAGAAGCCCCCTCAGCCTGGCCTACCTCCTGAGAGGGCACATCCTGTAACAGTAAAGTCTCTGCCTGAGACTCCAAAGAAACTCCTGGCAAAACCTCTGGCTCCACTGAGCCTACTAAAGAACCGACGTCCGGGACTGCCGGTTCTTCAACTCTAGGCTTTGCAGCTTTGTCCTTACGCTTTTTGGACGAAGCGGGCGTCGGAGCATCCGACGGCATTTTATAATTACAACGCTTCCCAAACACTAACCTGGCACAGTCTAACCTTCTTTTAATAGTGCGTTTGTTAAATCTAGCACAAGAGCGGCATCCAACAACGTCGTGCTCAGGCCCTAAACAAGGTATACACAAAGTATGGTAATCCCTATGAGGTATCTGTTTCCCACAAGAAATACAGTTATTCACTTTTTCTGACATCCGGTTAAATACTGAGGCAAGAAAACCAAAATGTTCCCAACGGGTACTTAGCCAACTTTGATTCGGTCTGAAACTCCGACTTCAGAAAATTTCAGAACGCCAACCTGCACTCGCAAAACTGCTTCTGCATCGGACCATGCGGCAAAAAAGACTGAGGATATGACGTCGGTCATGCGCATTAGTACCCTGACGTCCTGACGTCAGTCTAATGCGCCTTGACCGACGTCAGCCATATACTTTGGTATTCGGGCCGACTGGACAGCGGACTACCCAATGGTTAGGACTGCAGCAATGTGGAATGAAGAACATCAATCTTTCCAGTCTGTTAAAGAAGAAACAGGATGTACCCTATCATATCAGTCTGGTAATTGATGGTCCTAAAGACTAAAGTAGCCAAAGTGTATACCTTTTTACCAACCCTTTCCGTGGTTCTAGTGTCCTTATCCAGAGGAAGGAGAATGGAAGAATGCAGCAGCCTAGAATGCGTGTCAGTAGATTCAAAGATCATTGCTGGATCACAGGAAAGGCACTTGTACAAGAACTTGCAGGCATCTGACACCGTACAGTACCTGTCAGGTTTCTTGGAAGCTGAGAATCCAGTGTCAGGAAAGCAGCACTGAAGGTATCCAATAGAGCAGTTAACACAGGAGGGACAGTTAAAGGTTTAGGGAATCCATAGCATTCAAATGGTGGCAATGAAGTTCTAAGTTGGGAGCATATGTATGTCATCTTTATGCCCTACGCTTGCATGTGGAGCATACATCTGACGTATGATGCTCCCTGGCCGGACATTAGCCTATCCTTTGTAGGAGATCCAAGAGGTGATGAATATTGCAACAGTGATATGAAAGGACATCCCCCAGTCCATAATGGCCATAGGTGCTACATATCAGAGGGATCCAGGGTAAAAGAGTGGCCTGAGGTACAATAAATGACCACAGCATTGTCACCCACTTGCGGCTGAGACAAATTGCTAGCCTGCTGTAGCAGCAAAGGACGTTTGCTCAATTGTTTTCTTTTGGGGCTGGAAGAAGGACTGACCGTGGGACCGGTACTCTGTTTTATGGTCAAGCCAAAAATGGTACCTTTTTACCAGGAAAGACAAGCAGCAAATGCCACTAAACACCACCAGTCTACACTTTGAGAGAAAAATACAGTAAAAAACACTTTAAAACATTACGCCAGCACCACAAAAGTAAAATAAACAATTTCTCCACAGAAAAGAATATCAGTTACTTTACAAGACTTTTAAACTGACAGGAAAAACAAGCGCTCTGTTTCAAAGTACATTACAGTCTCATGACAATCCATTAAAACACAACTCTGCAAGCTTTAAAACAAGTTTCCTGATGACGACAGTAATAAAACAGCAACACAAATAAGAAAACTGAAGACGTTTCCCCCAAAGGGAACTTATCTGCCCAGCCAAGGAACAGCACAAGCAGACTGTTGATCCTCGAAAGTCTCAGAAGAGGGTACTCTTCAGCAGCAGTAACGCTCTGAAGAGAAATAAGCCCAAATTTGTCTTTAAGTCAACTCAGCTCGAGCTGCCTGACAGTTTGGGAGTGTGGAAGGTGAACTGAAGCTTTGGAAGCTGGTCAGCTGTTCTATCATTGACAGGATATAACCCATGCAGCTAAGGCTACTGCAGCAGTGATCAATATGATGAATATCACAATTTAGTTTACTTATCTAAAAGTAGTCTGCACTATTTTTTCTTAGGGGTAAAAGTTGAGGTTTACTAAAAGCATGCAAGCTTTTTTTTTCACACATGGTATGGGAAAAGAGCTGACAGCAGACTTAAAAAAATTCCCTACAGAGTACTTTTGGAAATGTTTGGGGGCGGAAATGGTCATAACTAAGTAAATGATTCTTCTGAGAAAGGATATAGGATCTGGGTTGCCCAGACACAGTAAGGTCAGTCTTGCTACATTTATTGCTACTAGCTTCCAAAAATGAAATACTAGGGAAAGGAAATCAAAATCTAAACCAACAACTGAAGTAATGAACAAAGTAAAAGGGATAAAAGAACTGGAGGTGAGAGATCTTTAAAAAAGGAAGAAGCAAATTACATGGAAATGAATGAAATACGTGCAAAATATGAATGAAATACATGCAAAATAATCAACAACTGAGTGCTGATGTCCGTGCTCTTGTTCCATCAGAGGGCTGAGTTGTACATGCAAAATAATATTTAGTGGTACAGGTGAAATTTAAGCGAAGTTAGGAAGTGAGCAATTTATGAAATATTAATGTGAATTATAATTGTTAAAAATAAAACATGTATACGGACTGGAAATAAAGGAAACTTTGCTACAGTTTTTCATTTTTGTTCATCGTTATGTACCCGTTTCACTTTTTTGTCATGTTTTATACATATGCTTAAAAAAAAAAAGTTAACAGGTTCAAGGGGTTGTTATCGAGAAATCGGAATGAGGAGGTCAAAGCTAGTTGCCACAGGCAACGTGTTGCAATGGGTCTGGGGTACTGAATGACAGAAAAATGTCAAAGAAGCTGAAAAGTAAGGAGTACAAAAAGTACAGTTGTGTACACTTACCATAAATGTAGATGTTCGAGTGTATTCACTGTTGCAGTCATTACATTTGGGTAATCTGCTGGCAGGTTGCCCTCAGTCGGCCTGAATTCCAAAGTCTTGGGTCCTGTGTCGGTTGCTGTCTCCTCTTCCATGACGTCAGGTTGTCAGGGGTATAAAACAAGCAGCCAATGCCATTTTCTTTAGTTTTTCTTGCCCCAGATGTCAGGTGCCCCCAAAAAGGTAGCAAAAATATATATGTATAAAAACTATATATACATGCATCAATACAAACTTTACCTTCATCTACAAGCAAATACAACACATAGGTTGTAGAAGATAGAGAAGGAAAGATAAACTCCAGAATGAAAGGGGGATGGCGGGCGGGTAACCTGGACTGCAACAGCGAATACACTTGAACATCTACATTTATGGTAAGTGTACACAACTGTACTATGTTCTTCGTGTTTCACTGTTACAGTCATTACATTTGGGTAGAATCCCAAAGCTATGGTTGGGAGGCTGGAGCTAAACAGCATTAGGTGCAGCTATAACTCCCTGCAGAACTGCACTGGCAAAGCCTGCCCTGGACTTAGAGTAGAGAGGCAAATGATAATGCTTTGTAAAGGTGTGAACAGAACTCCAAGTAGCAGCCTCTCGAATGTATTTGGTTGGTACTCCTCTGAGAAAGGCTGCTGAAGTAGTTGCAGCTCTGGTGGAATGAGACCTAATGCCCTTGGGCACAGGTTTACCACGGTGTAAGTAGCAGAAATGAATGCAGTGGCTTATCCACTTTGAAATAGTCTGCTTTAAAATAGCTTTTCCTTCTGATCCTGCAGCATATGTCACTAGTAATTGCTCAGTTTTTCTTAAAGCTTTAGTCCTGCTCAAGTAGAATCTTAGCTGTCTGTGTACATCCAAGGAATGCAAAATTCTCTCCCCCTTGTTTTGCGGATTTGGATAAAATGTTGGCAGATGAATAGTTTGGTTAAGAGCCACACTGGAAACCGCCTTAGGCATAAATGTTGGATTTGTCCTCAGAGACACCCTGTCTGGGTAAAATATGATAAAAGGCTCCACAGCCATGAGGGCCTGTAGCTCTGAGACTCTTCTTGCTGAAGTAATTGCTAGTAGCAGAGCTGTTTTCCATGATAAGAACTTTATACCAGCAGTAGCAGCTGGTTTGAATGGAGGCAGGGTGAGCTTTTCCAACACATAACTGAGGTCCCATGCAGGTACTGGTGATCTTCTAGGAGGCCTTAAATTTTTGGCTCCTCTAAGATACTGCTTTAGTAAAGGATGAGAAAAGATTGGTGGCTCTATATTGTAATGAGCCAAAATGGCAGAGGCATGGATTTTAATTGATGAGAAAGATAGGCCTTTGTCAAGCATCTCAGTCAAGTATTGTAATATCTGAGGAATATTTGGTTCTGCTGTGTCAGTTCCTTGCGCTTGATTCCAAGCACAGAATATCTTCCATTTATCAGTGTAAGATTTTCTAGTACTAGGCCTTCTGGCTTCCAAAATGACATCCATCACAGCTTTACTGAGAGGTGTTGTTTGTATAACTACATGATCAGCCATGCTGCCAGGTTCAGTGTCTGGAGTTGATTGTGCAGGATCTGATTGTTTTGCTGGGACAGTAGTTGAGGTCTTTGAGGTAAGGTCCAAGCTGGGTAATGAGACAAGTTTCTTAGGATTGGGTACCAGTATTGGCGGGGCCAGTCCGGGGCAATTAGTATCATCTTTGGTTTCTCTTGTCTGACTTTTAGGAGGACCTTGGGAAGAAGAGGCAGAGGAGGAAAGGCGTAAACTGATAGGTTTTTCCAACTGAAGGATAGGGCGTCCACTTTCCATGCTTGTCTGTGATAAGTCCTTGTGCAGAATCTTTTCAATTGATAATTTTGAGGTGAGGCAAATAGATCTATGTCTGGGCTCCCCCATTTCTTTGTCATGCTGAAGACTTGTGGATCTAGTTTCCACTCGTGAGGATCCATAAGATTTCTGCTTAAATCGTCTGCCAGAGTATTTTGTTTTCCTGGCAGGAATTCAACTTGAAGATGCACTTGGTAAGTCAAAGCTGTGTCCCACAGTGCCATGGCTAATCTGTAAAGGGGGTATGAGTGCGTGCCCCCCTGCTTGTTTATATACCACATGACCGTGGTGTTGTCCGTCTTTATCAGTAGTTGTCCTGGAAGAAGTAAGTCCTTGAAGGCTGTCGGGGCATTTTGAATAACTAGCATCTCTTTCTGGTTGATATGTAGATTCATTTGTTTTGGGGTCCATATGCTCTGAATGCATCTTCCCGCCATGTGAGCCCCCCCCCCAGGCATAATTTGATGCGTCTGTTGTTAAGGTTTGGCTGGCAGGGGTTAGAGTGAAGGCCCGTCCCATGTTTTGGTGACATGCCTTTGCCCACCATAGAAACTCCTGTTGTAAGCAGGGAATGAGAGGAATCATTGTTTCCAGACCGTGACAATGTTGACGCCATAAACTTTTTAGGTACCACTGAAGTTTCCTCATATGCAGTGTTGCATATGGAATCAGTAAGATGCAGGATGCCATGAAGCCCAAAGCCTGCAGAATTTGTCTTGCAGATAACTGGGTTTTTGTTGCCATCAGTTTGAAGTAAGTAGTCAGTTGCCTTTGCTTGTCTGGCGTGAGGTAAGCCATCTGGGCAGTTGTATTCAAGCTTGCACCCAGGAATGTTATCTTTTGAGAGGGTACCAGTTGTGATTTCTTTTCGTTTATCGTGTACCCTAGGCATGTTAGAAACCTTTTCACAAACGCCAGGTGTTGAAGAAGAATGTCCTTGTTCTCTGCTTGAATGAGACAGTCATCCAAGTAAGGATAGATTTGTATACTTCTTTGTCTGCAAAATGCAATTACTGGTGCCAGGCACTTTGTAAAGACCCTGGGCGCAGTAGATAAGCCAAAGGGCAGTGCAGAGAATTGGTAATGCATTAAGCCAGCCTTGAATCTGAGGTATCTTCTGCACGACTGCCTTATTGGGACATGCAGGTATGCCTCTTTTGGGCCTAATGCCCAGCATGGGCAGAAGCTGCTGCAAAGTCAGCATTCTGAATTTTGGAATATCCCGGTATGTGTTCAAAATCGATAAATCCAGTATTGGCCGCCAGGCCTTGTCCTTTCTGGGTACCAAGAACAGTCTTGAGTAAAAACCTTGTCCTTTTTCCAGTTCTGGTACTGGCTGAATGGCCCCCATATCCATGAGGGACGTAACCTGTTTCTGTGCCTTTGCCCATTGATTTTTTGGCAGATCTGGCCAACCGTTTGCCATTGGCAGAGTATGGAAATGGAATCTGTATCCCTGTGATACGATATTTGGCACCCACTTGTCCTGGGTTATTAACTGCCAATTTTGAGCAAAAAGTGCTAATTTTCCCCCTAAGGGTGCTGCCAAAAGAGAAGTGCTTGGTGAAGGCAGAGGGAGGTCATTGGGACTGTTTTCTGTAGGTTTGCGCTTTATCTCCTCCAGATTTGGAGGTAGAGGCGCCTCATTGCTTTGAACTGTATGAATCTTGTGCCTGGTATCTGGAACCCTTAGGGCATCTGGATTTGCCCCATTTGAGCTCTGTCTGACACAGGAAAGGACCAATTTTTTGTAGGCCAGTGTTTACTGAATCTTGGTGGCTGCACTTGTAAGAAATCTTGTACAGTTTGCATAGACTTAGCTTTGTCTTCCATTTTCTTTAAAACCTCTTCTGCCTTAATACCAAACAGAGTGTCATGCTGTAAAGGTGCATCTAGTAATTTAGCTTTAGTATGATCAGGCAAATTTTGTCCCTTTAGCCAGGCATGCCTCCTAATCACAGATCCAGTAACTGTGGCCCTGCAGGAGGCCTGTAAGGAATCAAAACCACATTGCAAAGTATGCTTTCCAACCTGTTCAGCTGCATGCAATAATTCCTGCAATTCTTTATTTTCTGCACATTCAGAAATCAACATAATTTTCTGTTTCAGCAATTCCATAACATGTTGTTGATACTTGAGCATATGAAACTGGCAGTTTAAGGCCCTAACTGCCAAGGTTGCAGGTGAATAAACCTTTTTTCCCCATCTATCCAGTGCTCTTGAATCTCTGTCAGAGGGGGTAGGATTTTTTGCTGTTGAAGCCTTTAACTCCCTTTGGACCCTGTGAAATAGTTTCAGGATCAGCAGCAGGGTTTCTAAATAAAAGTTTGTATGAGTCGGGGACCCTGTAATATCTGTCAAGCTTGCTGGGAGCTGGAGGTAAGGAGTCAGGGGTCAAGCTTGACTCCGAAAACACATCATACACAATGTCTAAAACAGGGGGTATGGCTAAAGGCCTGTGCTGAGGGAGAAGTAGGAAATCCTTGAGCCTCTTTTTTTGATTCTGAGAAATCCTGACTCTCCCAGTGAAAATGCTCCCTCAAAGTATGCAAGGTTTCTCCAAATTAATAATCCTCATGAGGTGATGCAGATGGTATAGACTCCTCTGCATCAGAATCCTCATAGAGAGGTATAGATAATTCCTGATCAGAGGAGGAATCAGAAGAAATAGAAACCTGATCTGAAGAGTCATAATCAGTGTCTTGCCTAGGCCTCTTATCTGGAGGGGGATGGGAACCCCTGATCAAGGTAATAATGTCTTCAGCCATTTTGATCATCTGTTTTTTAAGCATAGAGGCCAGTGCACATGGCTCATGCGTCGGTTTTTTAGTTTTAGAAGTTGCTTTTGTCTTTGGTTTTGCAGCTGTCGTCGGTTTGATATAAAAATGTTGAGGCCTGAATACACCCTCAGAATCCGGTGCCTGCTCAGCGGCTCCGGACCCATCCGAGGGAGATACATCCATGGGTCCAATACTTTGAGTACCTCACGGCATGCCAGACTCCACATGGGTGTCGGTAGAGGCCTGCGACTCGAAAGTAGCGGGTATCAGGGGCTGCAAAAGCGCCTCACTGAGTACCGGCGAACTGGCGACTGGCTTAGAAGAAGCTTCGTCAACGGTTCTGGATCTCGACAGTCTCTCTCTGTCCTTTTCTTTGCATTTTTTATGTACTCCGGTAGTCAGATTGCTATCCGACGACATTTCTGGGTAGTTAAATCTGTTTCCAAAATACTTTCAGGCAAAAATATACAGACGCTTAATAGTGCGTTGGTTAAATCTAGCACAAAACCGACAGCCAGGCACGTTGTGATCAGGGCCTAGGCAAGGAATACAGTATAAGCGCGATTTAGCGCGGAGTTACCACTGTTGCACACAAGAGCAGCGGCGGTTAAACAAGGTTAAACTATTTGGGCCATCTAAATTCCACTCTTCCAATTTTCCCTTAAAACTACCTTCCTCGAGCTGTACTGCTGATCTAACCAGCATATAAAAGTTCATCTCTACTTGATTCCCAAGTAGACTATTCTCTATCTGTAAAGCCTAGCACTTACTCCTACAGTACTTGCACCTTGATAAAGCACTCTTATTATAGATAGTACCCCACCAGCCTAAAACCCACTTCCCCCGGAGTCCTTTGAAAGTCTCTTTATCTACTACTTCTAGTATGTCGAGGGATCAGTTGCTAGTGTCCTCTCCAGCTCAACTGGTGAACCTGGGAATATTGAGGCAATGTTACAACTGCCTCATGTACACAGACAATCCTCTCCTTCTCCCACAAAACACAAATACATGCGAGAGATGCAACTATACGGCCAAACTGGAGGCTGAGCTCTCTCAACATAGGACTGGCAAGACCAGACAGGAGGAGAAGGTAACCACACACAATACATACCCAGTCACACATGGTACCATCACAACTTCAAATCATACACATACTCACACAAAGACATACTCGGAGGCTCTGATCAAAAATTTACCAAAACAGCAGAGGCCACCAAAGCAGACACCCAAACAACTACCACCTCACGACCCAACACATGCAACACATAGACCACACAGTCAGAGTGTCAAACAGTCACAGCCCTTAAGGCCAAACAAAATGCCAGACACACTTGTCATTGGTGATTCCATAGTCAGACACACTGACGTCCCGCTCACCAGACTGAGTAAAGAGAAGGTCACAGTAAGCTGCCTGTCAGGTGCTAGAATCCGCCACATAACGCAAGCACTCAGGTCTCTCAACAGCAGGTACAAGTACGACTCAGTCATTGTCCACGCTGGTGTCAACGACCTGAGACGTACCTCCTTGGACTACATGAAAAGGGACATCGAGGAGCTCTCTGATTATGTAGCCCAGGCAGGTATGACCCTGACCTTGAGCAGTATCCTACCTTCACCTAGAATGATGCCACAATACAGTGATAAGATGATCAGCTTTAATAATTGGCTTAAATTCTGGTGTCATTCAAAGGGGATCCAATGTCTGTCTGCCTGGGATGACATGCTGGACAAGCCACGCTGCTTCGCAAGGGACGGCTTGCACCTGTCACCCCTGGACTTCCGGATATTGGCAAAGGCTCTTGCCACCCCATAGTGCCTTTTTAGGCAAGGCTCAAATTCTAAACCTACCACCCTAGAACACCAAAAGGAAAAAACTAAGGGTAATGCTGCTCAATGCCAGAAGTCTCAATCTCAAGATGCACGCACTCGAGGCCCTTCTCAATATGGAGAACATCGATGTCTGTGCTGTGACAGAAACCTGGTTCAAGGCTCCTGAGAGCACCCCAGCACTAACAGGTTTCACCTCATATCATGCGTTCCGGCCCCAAAATCCGGACAACACCAAGAAAGGAGGGGAGGTGTCCATATTCATAAAGGACACCCACACCTCAAGGTTGGTGGCAACGCATGATGCATCGGAGACCATCCAGGTGCAATTAACCATAGGCAAGACTGCTCTGCAATTTGTAGCATGTTACAGGCCACCCTCTCAAACTCAGGAACCTCACATGGCCTTCCTGAAAACATTGGAGGGATAAATGTATCTCCAAACACCATCATACTAGGTGACTTTAACTACCCTAATATAGACTGGGAACACTACTCAAGCCCGAACACTCTAACCCAAAGATTCCTGGAGTTCATAAACTCAAATGCCATGGAACAACTAGTCACCATCCCCACAAGAGGAGAAAACATACTTGATCTCATCATCACGAACATGGGATCAAAATGTTCAACACCGAAGTATACCCCTCACTGGTGAGATCAGATCATAAACTAATCTCGCTGGAGGTCCTCATCCCGCCCCACCTGAAACAAAAAAGACCACAGTGAAAAACTTCTCAAAAGCCGATTTCACACTTCTAAAAACTAGTGTGGTCTCCTTTAAGGCCCCTGAGCCAGTGGTAAACATTACTCAAACCGCTGAATCACTTACAAATGCCTTCTACCAGCACCTACAGGACTGCATGGATCAGGCAATCCCAAACAAAACTAAGACTCTCTGTACCAAAGGCAAGCGTCCAGTCTGGTGGACCCCAGCCATAAACAAGCTCTACAACAAAAGGAGGAAGCTACTACAAGATAGAGCAAAATCCTTGAAAGGTAAGACACCTTTGATCATTATAAGTAAAAACTAAGAGCTCTCATAAAATCATCCAAGGCAAATTTTGAGAGAAAAATCGCCAAGGACTCTAAAGAGAATCATAAGGCCTTCTTTAGCTATGTTAGAAACCTAGGAGGAAACTCCCAGATATGCTCAGAATTAGTTCAAAATGATGTGAAAATTACTGAACCTACACACATTGCCAACATACTGGCTGACAGGTTCAGTGCAAACTTCTCCCCTCCCCCAAAAGGAGAGATATCTATTCCAGAGGATTGTAGCCCCCAAACATCTCCAACGCCCAGGTGAGAACTGCCCTCACTAAGGCAAAAACACAGCATCCATGGGACCGGATGGTGTCCCCGGCTGTGTGCTTCATGAACTCAATGAGGAATTAAACCCACAGTTAGGACAGCTGTTTAATCTTAGCCTCACCTCAGGATACGCACCCAAGGAGTGGCACACGGCGACTGTGGTCCCACTTCATAAGGGCGGTGCCTCCACAGACCCTGGAAATTACCGCCCCATTAGCTTGACAAGCCTTATCTGCAAAGCCATGGAGAGGATCATAATGGAACTCATAAATAAAGACATAGGGAACTTGCAGACTTTGGATCCAACTCAGTTTGGCTTTGTCAAAGGCAGATCCTGCCTCTTAAACTTGGTTGACTTTTTCGAGACAGTCACCAAGGCCATTGATGAGGAAAGGCAGTCCATACAGCCTACCTCGACCTGGCAAAGGCCTTCACACAATACCCCACTCAGGTATCATCGAAAAACTCATCAGCTTGAATGTAAACCCATACATCACAAGATGGGTTGCAAACTGGCTAAGTGACAGAACCCACAGGGTCAGAGTTGCTGGAGCCATGTCAGACTCAAAGCCTGTCACAAGTGGTGTCCCACAGGGCTCAGTCCTGGGTCCACTCTTGTTCGGCATCTACTTTTCTGAAGTACAAGCAAACACAGGAGGGTTATGGCTGACAAAGTTTGCAGATGACTGCAAACTGGGCCATAGTCGAAAACACATCTGACACAGATATCCTCCAGAAGGGCCTCACAGAAATGGATAACTGGTGCCAGAGCCATGGCCTGAAGTTAAACGCCAAAAATGCATAGTCATACCCTTTGGGAAAAACAAGGCTACCCCTAGCTACCATATAGGTGGCAATCCACTGAGCACAGAAAAGTCATCAGAGATCTGGGGACCCAGGTTGACAGTAGCCTTCGCTTTGACACTCATGTTGCTAAAGTAGTTAGGAAAACCTTCTATATCACCCACCTGATCATGAAGGGATTCACATCTAGATCAAGGGAGGTCATCGTCCCCTGTACTCATCACTTATTAGACCTATGATTGAGTACAATGCCCGCTCGAATGTATCTGACCAGACACCTGCTGCAGCTTGAAAGGCCCCAAAAGTTCCTCACCAAAAGGATAAAGGGTCTCAAAAATATGTCTTATGCTGCCCGACTGAAAGAACTCCAGCTCTATTCAGTCTCATACCGCTTGCTCAGAGGTGACCTGTGCCTGACATATAAGGCCATGTCAAACCCAGATTTGATGAATATGCTTCACCTCAAAAATCTAGATCCCTCAGAACCACAAGGGCGGAGACTTAAACCTTGACACGGTTATAAATAGAACGTGCTGGAGGGACAGATTCATCACCCAGAGACTCCCTATGCTGTGGAACAAAATCCCGGTACATGTGAGGCAGAGCACCTCTCTGGTCTTGTTCAAGAGGAATCTTGACCAATGGATGGGAGATTGCAGATATACCCCAGGGATTACTTCAGCGTCACTGCTTGACAGAGGCACAGCAAAATGATAGGCATAGTTTTTATTCAAACTAAAGGGGTGGCGAAAGCCACATAACTATGGGCTAGGCTTATAAATGCCCTTGGGCAGATAGCCTAGTATGAACCTATGAACCTATGAACCTAAATGGAAATCCTTATGAGGTATTTGCTTCCCACAAGTAATATAATTATTAACTTTTTCTGACATCAGAATGGAGCAAGAAAAAAGTTTCCCCAACCGGGTACTTAACTTTAGTGAAGACTTCGGTTCTGAAACTGAAACTCGAATATTTCAGGATTCGGCCAACCAGCACTTGCAAAATGCTTCTGCTTAGGGCACTGCGCGGCAAGAAAGACTAAAGAAAATGGCGTTGGCTGCTTGTTTTATACCCCTGATGACCTGACATCATGGAAGAGGAGACAGCAACCAACGCAGGACCCAAGACTTTGGAATTGAGGCCGACTGAGGGCAACCTGCCAGCAGATTACCCAAATGTAATGACTGCAACAGTGAACCACAAAGAAAATCAGTGGTGTGATCAGTATTTTGGTATGATACAGAAACCAGAGGAGTAAAGGCAAAGCAGTTCAGGAAGCTACAGGTTATGGTAATGAAGTGCCTGAGATGATGACAGAAGGCACACTGTGGGACAGAGAAACAAATGAGGGGGAAGCTGTACTAATCTGGGCATTTTGTTTTTTTGGTTTCATGGGCACCACTGTTGGATCTGTCAAACAGCTCTTGTAAAGATATTTGTGAGGCTCTTGCACTCTGCAGAATGTGTCAGGTTTCTTAAGGAACAGATGGTTGAGAGCCCGATCCTAGGAAGTTGTTATAAAGGCATATTTCAGGGCTCCAGCAATGGGAGGATTGTCCATAGGTTTGGGGGTATCCAAGCCCTATTAATCGATCTGAAAATAGGTGTCCCAAAAATCTCTGACAAAATTTACCCTAGTTTGACAAATACAGTGGTCCACTGGGGTACCTTGCTGGAATCCAACAGAGGTAATTACATTACTTTGGACTGTAAGTGGTGTGCAAATACAAAGATTACTAACAGTCATGTTGCTAAAGCTTTAATTACACAGGACTGCTGTTATAAAAGCTGTGGTACATGGGCTTACAGAATGGGCAACATGTAAATCACCACTCTGAGCGCAGAACAAACATTCTCTAGTAGGGTGTAAATGTACAAGTAATGCCTGCTGAAACACAATTCTCCCACTTCGTGGCAGCAAATTATGCTGCCATGAAAATCAGACAGTTAGAAAAACAAACAGCTGCATTTTTTTTTTAAAAAAAGGGGTAAAACAAAAGAAATGTAACACACTGCAGTGCATTTCAACCACTGACCCAGACAGCAAAGTGACTATATGGGAGGGCACTGCTTCAACTGCATTTTTATTTGAAGCTGCTTTGAAAGTATTTTCATAAGGCTATGCACACTGCAGATTGCAAATCTGTGACCTTAGAAAGCTAGGCAAATTCTACTGCAGATACTGCTCATGTACTACAATTATACCACCACTACTTCTGCAGTAAAATGCATAAATAAAACATGATGCAGCTTTTTGACAGGGGAACATATACTGAAAAATAATTCAAAGTTTTCAGTGTTTTTCTGCTTTACCTTGAGCTCTGTTGTTGCCTCTTCACTCTCATCTTCCACTAGTCCATTGTCACGTATTCCAAAAGTGTTTTTCTGATTTACAGAATGAAAAAGGGAGAGGGGGGAACAGAAAGTATGCGTGTGAGAGTTTGTGTGTGTGTGTGTCTACAAGTGTGCATATACTGTGCAAGATACAGAAATACGAGTAAATAATCAAAGTAGAAAGGGAGAAGGAATGAGTAATGAGAAGTGGCAAATAATAACGTGAAAAAACTGTAACATGGTTAACAGTTAATAAGGTATAGCCTACCTCTGTGGTATATTAGGATGCTACCCTAAATGAGACCCAGGCAGTAAGGGTTTGATTAGCAGCTCTAGCACTGGAAGAGCCAAGCAGGGAGGGAGAGGAGTCAAGGGGCATGGCCTGTTCACTTTTTGCAGGAAAAGGGGAGGGTTGTAGGCATCAGGAAACACACTGAGAAGTGTGATTTCCTAGATGCAGACCAGGACAAACGCTTCCTATGCTTCAAGGATGATACAGGGCTACTTTCTGGATATGTCCCTTGCAGAAGTGAGGGGACAACCACTGCAGTCAGCCTACTGTTATGACCCAATACCCCTGATTAGCTAAGTGTACATGGGGAGATAAACCCATAAAAGGAAAAACCACATACCACCCCTTAAAGCTGCCTAAATGTTGGCTCCTTGTGATCAGTCTTTTTCAGGTGATGGGGGACAAGTTGTTCAAATGCCTTAGAGGGGACTAATAACTGACAGACAGGTGGAGTAAAAATTGCAAAACAAAAAGCCAATAAGGTATACAATCAAGTGTACACGTCTAGTGATGATTTTTTTTTTATTTCTTCATATGTATTTTGTCCCCTCTATGATCTACTATTTGTCTTAACGTAGTGCCTTTCTTGGTCTCCATAACGAGGCATACAGGAAAATGGGGCATCCCCAATGTGGGAGCTTGCTGAAGGCAAGGGAACCTTATTGTTACATTTGTAGTTTAATGCATAGATATGCCAGCTTCTGTTATGCTTTTTGGGGTAGAAAATAGTGCTCCCCTTAATTAACTGACTACACTACACTTCTGTGATGTTATAAAAGATCTTAGGTCTAATTAAAATTGCCCATTGCTGCATGGTGGAAAGTGTCCTATTAAACTTGTCCCTTAAATCTTTTCCAATGCGTGATTCTTTGGTTGATTTGTATAATATTTGTCACTCTAAGTTTATTAAACTGGTGTTCCTGATTATGATGTTTCCCAAATTCTAGTGCAATTGACAAGAGTTAAGCTATATGTCATGTAATTTTGATGCTAATTACTGACCAGATTTTAGGGTGGATGTGGTTACCCTTCAACAGCCTTTGTCTCGCTTTTCAATGTCAACAACTTGAGTGGTGTGTGTGAAGAAGTTATCCAGTGTGTCTGACAACTCTGAACAAGTGCTATGTGGCAGCAGGGCCATGACCCCCTGGTTAAACACCTTTAGACCCTACCATACATGTTCCCAATGAAAGAAGGGAAAGAAATCTTCCACTTACCATGGTCCAAAAAAGGCAGCAGCAGAACCTTTCACTCTTCTCTAAAGGAAGAACATACTCTACTGCCACCTTGCTTAGTACAGTCTGAGCAAACTTCAAAGGTTCTATGGAAACTGCTTGGCTTCTCAGCTCAGAAGCTCTTTTTAGGAAAGGACCCAAAAGTTCTAAGATGCGACTGATTATGCCCAAATACAGAAGTCAACTGTCCAACAGGGTTCTAAGATGGGGTACCTCTGATTACCAGCCACTCACGGATGGCCCTGCTAGGTAGCCACGACTGGTACTGCTTGGTATGTACAGTCATTATTCACATAGTCTTACCAAAACAAACTACCATTACCTGATGCTTCAGAATTACTTCCTTGACTCTAATTTGGGTGTGGGAGGCAACAGCTTCTTAGAAAAATGTCCAACAGGAGGAGAATGGTGCTGCCAACATAATCAATAAACTCCACCATCAACACCAATTTTTTCTTTTCTTTTAGAGGTCCAAGACCAGACCCCAAGAGATTTGTTCTACACGTGTATCACTCCAGAAGGGTGCTTTCAGACTGAAGCTTATCCATGAAAAAGCAGAGATGTACTATACAATATGCTAGCACAAGCCTACTTCCCTATTTTTAGATGAATACAGTCAGAGGTACTGTAGGCCACATGGAGCCCAGTAAAATGCCACAGTAATGATTCTTTTCAGAGCTTAACCCAAATTTAGGATGGTCCGGCAAGCTTTTCCACAGCCTGATCTACAGAGGAGGAGTGGAATCTACACAAGCAAGGCAGCAAATTAAATTATCTAACTTGCACAGTGGCGTGCAAGACAACCCTTTTGACACTCTCCAAAGCCATACACTCCTTATCAGGTGGCAAGCTGGAAAGAAGCGGTGGCCTCCAGAACTCACACGAGGTAAGGATGTGACTTCACTATGCTGTGAGCTTATAAAGGGTATATCAGCCATCTATGGTGGATAACCCAAGCATTTTTTTATACTTTTGCCCAGTTAATGGTCAAGGAATTTATGTAGACTACAAGGAGGAGCTAGAGGTCAGTCAGTTTTGGACTTCAAAATCCGTGGAAGGAATCAATATCTCAGCCCTTCACAGAGACAAATGTCTCAGTATCTTCTGAATTCCCCTTGCCAGAAAAATGAGGGGGAGGAATAGCCTTCTTTACCACCAAATCAAGCAGGGAGTATCACTGCCTCACTAGGTGAGCACTATGATGACTGCAACAGTCAAGTGATGGGGAAAACAAGCTAGCACTAAAGGAAATACATGCTGGAAGTGTTCAATACTGAGGAATAAGAGGTCTACATGGAACATGGGACCCAACATTGGTTTCAGTCTATGTTCCCTTAGATATGTTTTCCATCTATAGGGAAATGTCCGTTCAGATGCCAAACAATGTATGCATATCTAATGTTTAGGACAACATCATGGGTCAAAATGCTGCAGGACGTATAGGGAATCTTCTCTACCCTACAATGTGGGTCACACAGGATCTAGAGGGAAGACTGTGAAGATTCAGTGATCATGATCTGGGTGCCCAGATATGGCAGAGAATCTGTAGGCACACTATGAAGCAGCCCTCAATGTGGCTGCCAAAGTATACTTCTGGATAACTTCCTGTCATCTCTTGATGACGGACACAAACCTAAAATCTTCACTACTTGAGGAAGAACTTGTCAGAAATGTGAGGGAACCTTATGTATTAACTTAGTTATCCGATGCCCAATTAATACTCAACCCAAACAGAACTAAACTACTCATCTTCCAACCCACCAAACATACTCAAAACAACTCTCACTTTAACATCACAGCAAAAGACAACACCACTATATACACAACTGAACACACCAAATTGCTAGGAGTGGAAATAAACAAACTAAAATTTGACATTCACATATCCATGACCATAAAAAAAGTCCACAAAAAACTGGGAGTGTTATACAGAAATAAGCAACTTCTCACCAAAGCAGCAAAGATTTCAATATCTCCACCCTACTTTATGCCTCTCCAATATATACCAACCTAAGGCAATGCGATGTAAACAAGCTAGAGACCTGCTACAACAAAATCGCCAAATTCGCCACAGGGGCATCCTACCGTAGTCATCACTGTCTCTCACTTGCTGTACTGAGCTGGCTTGAACTCCCTCACCTCCTTCAATGGTATCAACTCTCACTCGCCCACAAACTAGTAAACCATCCACTAAATGTCCCATCCCTCCAGAATCTACTCCAACCCTATCGCACCACCAGACCACTAAGATCCAGCAACAAAAATCACTTGCAGATCACTAAAGCCAATAACTCTGCTGGTGAAGCACTATTCTCTTGCGCTATAGCCAAATTATGGAACTCCCTCCCACCCACAATTACCTCCATACCATCATGCACCCATTTCAAAACTTTACTAAAAGCACACCTAAAAACATGCAGGCTATACCCTTGCAACTCCCACTCTAATATCACCCACCCCATCCAACCACTACCTTTCTTTCCACCCCACTAACTACCTTGATTATAGCAAGCTCAGATGCTCATAAGCCTAGTACTTATTATACAGCAGGAACTTCTTATTGTAACATTTGTTAATGTCGGTTATGCACTTCACAGATAAAGATTCTAGTTGTCTACTGATGTACTATGTTCTTCATCTGTAAATATGTTTTGTAATTAATTGCTGTGTTAATCAAATTGTTAATCGCTATGTAATCCAATGTAATTACTGTCTGTTTATTTTAACTGTGGAGCTTTTCTCCCCAGGCCTCCGCTGAAAATGGACCTACGTCCAGTCGGACACTCCCGGTCAACAAATGTAAATAAATAAATAAAATAAAATAAATAAATAAATGTATGAACTTTGCAGAGGGTAGACCTGGATAATGTCTAGCTTCTAGTTCCCCTTTCTTCCTCTGAACAAGTACCAGTTTGAGATGTGTTAAGGTACCCTTCTGCCAGTTTGTGCACCGGGCGACTTTCACAGCCATCATATTCAGAGATGAAAACTTCTAGCTTTTATGTTCACCTCCAATGAATGATCAGATTGAAGGACTAACACTAACATTGCTTCTTCACATCAGGAGCCTTTCTTAGGCAGTAAAAGAAGTTTAAAATGTGTGCCATAATTTGAATCTAACAGCAAGTAGGAACACCACAGGGTTTGAAATTTCAGGTATTATACAAGGGAAATTTTCAAAAATAAGCACCAAGATCAAAAGCCTAACCATGGAACTAGCAGAAAAGAACTGAGTGGCACACTGGATGAGGCCACCATCCATCCCACTGCATGATATCACAAAATGTGCCAGGTTAAGAAGCATGTAGCCCCACCCCATGTAAGAAAAAGAGAAAATTCATTAACTTACTGAGACTGGGGGGGCACCTGCTGAGGATATATCAACAACTATCCACTGGAAAAAGTCTCCAAAGTCAAATGCATTTGTTGAAAATTGCGAACAGCATCCTCTTTTCTTCACTACTTTGGCAAGAAAGTTATCTCTGTTCTTGAATGAATGGATGAAAAATTATCCAAATACTGCAAGCAAAACATTCTTACAAAGCAGACATGTTATTGTGACTAGTGCAAAGGAGAAAAGGAAATGTTGCCCCTTTCCTTATGGATATGCTTATGCTGGCAACAATAGCAAGAGTATGTTCTTCAAACAAGCAACCCAATTAATGAAAACAGCCTGGAAAAGGCATTGAACAAGTGTTGCTCTTCAGCTGAAAGACTATTAACCAAGATAGCCTCTAGAATAATCTTGTTTTAAGGATCTTTTTTTTTTTTTTAACTTTTAAATATCTTTATTAAATCACAATTTACACAATGCCATAAACACACACATTAACAGAAAACAAACCATAGTGACATTTTTATTATTTCCATGCAGTATTCATGTCTTCTTTTTAACAATCGTTCACTCCATTACCACAAAAGTACAGTTTTGTACCTACCATAAATGTAGATGTTCGAGTGTATACACTGCTGCAGTCATTACACTTGGGTTAACCTGCCGTCAGGCGGTTCCCCAGTCGGCCTGAGTTCCAAAGTCTTGGTCCGGCATCTGTTGTTGTCGCCTCCTCCCTGACGTCAGTGCGGCAGAGGTATACAAGATGCAGCCAACGCCATTTTCTTCAGTTTTTCTTGCCCCAGATGTCAGCTGCCCCCAAATAGGTAGGGCAATTCAAATTGCAAATAAAACATACATACATAAAAGCAAACAACTTTCAGCTACCAGCAAATACTCCCCATAAGTAGTAAAGGGTAGAAGACATAGGTACGTACCAGCAAGTAAGAGGGGAAGGAGGGAGGGTAACCTGGACTGCAGCAGTGTATACACTCGAACATCTACATTTATGGTAGGTACAAAACTGTACTATGTTCATCGTGTTACACTGCTGCAGTCATTACACTTGGGTAGAATCCTAAAGCTGAGGTTGGGTGGCTGGTTCTATAAGGCATTAGGGGTGGCTATAAGGCCCTGCAGAACTGCAGTGGCGAAGCCAGCCCTGGATTTAGAGTATAGAGGCAGATGGTAATGCTTGGTGAAGGTATGCACAGAACTCCAAGTTGCTGCTTCCAAAATATCCTTGGTAGGTACTCCTCTGAGGTAGGCAGTTGAAGTGGCTGTTGCCCTAGTGGAGTGAGATCTAATGCTGCTAGGTACAGGTTTCCCATGGTGCGTATAGCAGAAACGTATATAATGTCCTATCCATTTTGAAATAGTCTGTTTTGAAATGGCTTTCCCCTGTGCTCCTGCAGCATATGCTACCAATAATTGTTCAGATTTCCTGAAAGCTTTGGTTTTGTCCAAGTAGAAGCGTAAATGCCTGTGAATGTCCAAGGAATGCAGTAGTCTCTCCCCTTTATTCTGTGGTTTTGGATAAAAAGTTGGCAAATGAATAGTTTGGTTTAGAGCCACACTGGATACCACCTTTGGCATAAACGTAGGGTTTGTTCTTAAAGACACCCTGTCCTGGTGGAACACGAGGAAAGGTTCCACTGCCATTAGTGCCTGTAATTCTGAAACTCTTCGTGCTGTTGTTATTGCCAGGAGTAGAGCAGTTTTCCAAGAGATATATTTTAATTCTGCTGTGTTAGCTGGCTCAAAAGGAGGTAAAGTCAATTTTTCCAAAACAAAGTTGAGGTCCCAAGTTGGAGTAGGTGCTCTACGGGGCGGTCTTATGTTTTTAGCCCCTCTGAGGTACTGTCTTAGCAAAGGATTAGAGAAAATTGGTGGATCCGTGTTGTAATGAGCAGAGATGGCAGAGGCGTGGAACTTGATGGATGAAAAGGAGAGTCCTTTGTCCAGCATCTCAGTTAAATATTGTAGTATCTGAGGAATGTTTGGAACATGAGGGTCAAGGCTGTGTGCTTGGTTCCAGGCACAGAATCTCTTCCATTTATCCGAATAGGCTTTCCTGGTACTAGGCCTTCTTGGCCTCCAGAATGACATCCATAACAGCTTTGGAGAGCGGCATTGCCTGCTTGACTAAGGAATCTTCCATGCAGCTAGGTTTAAGGTCTTGAGCTGGCTGTGTAGTATCTGATTGCTGTGCTGTGTCAGCAGATGTGGGATTTGAGGCAAAATCCAGGGTGGTCCTTGTGCTAAGTTCTTTAAGATTGGGTACCAGTGCTGGTGTGGCCAGTCTGGTGATATCAGGATCTTCTTGCATGGCTTTTATGAGTACATTTGGTAGGAGAGGTAGTGGTGGGAAAGCGTATACTTGTAGGTTTTTCCAGCTGAATGAGAGGGCATCCACTTTCCATGCTTGTGGATGGTAACTCCTTGTGCAGAATTTCTGTAGCTGGCAGTTCATTGGGGATGCAAACAGATCTATGTCCGGGCGCCACCATTTCTGTGTTATCATTCTGAATATCTGTGGATTCAATTCCCATTCGTGGGGATCCATGATGTTTCTGCTTAAGTCGTCTGCCAGTGTGTTTTTCTCTCCTGGAAGGAATTGTGCTTGCAGATGAACTTGATAGTTTACAGCTGTGTTCCACAAGGTCATGGCTTGCCTGCAGAGGGGGTAGGAGTGAGTGCCCCCTTGCTTGTTTATGTACCACATAACTGTAATGTTGTCTGTCCTTAGTAGTAGTTGTCCTGGATGCAGCAGGTCCTTGAAAGCTATAAGTGCATTTTGTACAGCTAGCATCTCTTTTTGATTGATGTGAAGATGCCTTTGTTCTGCGGGCCTCTTGCCCTGAATACAGTTGCCTGCCATGTGTGCTCCCCAGGCGTAATCCGATGCATCTGTTGTCAGTGTTTGCCTGGCTGTGGGTTGAGTAAAAGGCTGTCCCTTGTTGAGGTAACAAGCTTGAGCCCACCATTGAAACTCCTGTTGAAGGCAAGGAATTAGTGGTATAACTGTTTCCAAACTTTGACTGTGTTGAGACCATACATTCTTTAGGTACCATTGTAGTTTCCTCATATGCAGTCTGGCATATGGAATTAGTAGTATGCAAGATGCCATGTAACCCAAGGCCTGCAGAATTTTTCTTGCAGGGAGTTGAGTCTTTGTTGCCATCAATTGAAAGTATTGAGTCAGTTGTCCTTGCTTGTCTGGTGTGAGATAAGCCATCTGGGCCGTTGTGTTCAAGCTGGCACCCAGGAATATTATCTCTTGTGAGGGCACTAGTTTTGATTTCTTTTCGTTTACTGTGTACCCCAGGCAACTTAATAACTTTTTTACAAACGCCAGATGCTTTAGAAGAATGTCCTTGCTCTCTGCTTGAATTAGGCAGTCATCCAGGTACGGATAAATTTGAATTCCTTTCTGTCTGCAAAATGCAATTACTGGTGCCAGGCACTTTGTAAAGACCCTGGGCGCAGTAGATAAGCCAAAGGGCAGTGCAGAGAATTGATAATGCATTGAACCAGCTATGAATCTGAGGTATCTTCTGCAGTTTTGTCTGATAGGGACATGCAGGTATGCTTCCTTGAGGTCCAGTGTCACGAGCCAAGCTTTCTTGCCCAGCATGGGAAGAAGCTGCTGTAGTGTCAACATTTTGAATTTCGGAACATCCAGGTAAGTGTTTAGAGAAGAAAGATCCAGAATGGGCCTCCAGGCTTTGTCCTTCCTGGGAACTAGAAAGAGTCTTGAGTAAAATCCTTGTCCTTGTTCCTGTGGTGGTACCTTTTGAATAACTCTCATATCCATGAGTGCTATTTGTTTTTGAGCCTCTGTCCACTGATTTGATGGCAGATTTGGCATTCCTTCTAACCTTGGCAGAGTGTGAAAGTGGAACCTGTAACCTTGAGATACAACATTGAGAACCCATTTGTCTTTGGTGATCATATGCCAATTGTGATAAAAAAGTGCCAGTTTTCCTCCCAAGGGGGCTGCCAAGAGAGAGTTGTTTGGCAGCTGTAGTGGGAAGTCATTGGGGCTGCTTTTTATATGGTTGGGGCCTGTCTTCCTCTTCTTTCTGGCCTGATGCAACCCATTGTCGAGGCCTGTAAGGACCTTGTGGTTGACCTCTACCTCTTGGACGTCTGTATCTGCCCCTTTGAGGTCTGTCTGTAACTGGAAAGGACCAAGTCTTAGTTGGCCAATTTCTACTAAATCTAGGAGGCTGAACCTGTAAAAAATCTTTCACCGTTTGCATAGATTTTGCCTTATCCTCCATTTTCTTTAATATCTCTTCTGCCTTAACTCCAAATAACACATCCTGCTGCAAAGGTGCATCCAATAATTTTGCTTTAACATGGTTTGGTAACGTATGTTCTTTTAACCAAGCATGTCTTCTAATGACAGAGCCTGTAACGGCTGCTCTACAGGAGGCCTCTAAAGAGTCAAAACCACATTGCAAAGTATGTTTTCCTACCTGTTCAGCTGCATGCAATAAATCCTGCATTTCTTTAAAAGTAGGAGGATCTGAATCTGGAAGCATTTTTTGTTTCAACTGAGACAGTAGAAATTGCTGATATTTTAGCATGTGAAACTGGCAATTTAAGGCTCTCATTGCTAAAGTTGCAGATGTATATACTTTCTTTCCCCATCTGTCTAATGCTCTGGAATCTCTGTCAGAGGGAACTAGATTCTTGGCTGATGAGGCCTTAACCCCCCTTTGGGTCCCTGGGAAAGAGTTTCAGGGTCAGCAACAGGGCTTTTGTACAGAAATTTGTGAGAGTCAGGGACTCTGTAGTATCTGGCAGGTTTAACTGGGGCTGGAGGTAAGGAATCAGGATTTAGGCTGAATTCAGTATACACATCCTCCACAATATCTAACACTGGCAGAATAGCAAGGGGTCTGTGTTGAGGTAATAAAAGGAAGTCTCTGAGCCTTTTCTTGGATTCTGAGTAATCCTGGCCTTCCCAATGGAAATGCTCCCTCATGGTATGCAAGGTTGCCCCAAAGGAGTAGTCCTCAGGTGGAGAGGCTGGTGGAACTGACTCCCCAGCATCAGAATCCTCATAAGGGGGTAAAGAATATCCTAAGTCTGAGGATGAATCTGAAGAGATGGACACCTGATCGGATGAGTCATAGTCTGCATCCTGTCTACGCCTTTTATCAGGAGGGGGATGGGACCCCCTGATCAGAGTGATTAGGTCTTCGGCCATTTTGAGCATTTGTTTCTTAGGCATGGAGGCCTGTGCTGGAGAATGCAGTATTTGTTTCTTAGATTTTAAAGCTGGTTTAGACTTAGCAGTGGGTTTAATGCTTAATTGAGTAGGTCAGAAAACACCCTCTGAAGCTGCGGGCAGCTCAGGTACTCCGGATCTCTCTGAAGGGTTAGTTTCGGTAGGCTGAATAACTTGTGCATCCGAAGGCCCAGCCATCTCCACGTGGGAGTCAGAGGCGGCCTGTGGTTCTACAGAAGCGATAGTCAGGGGCTGCGAAGGCGCCTTGCTGAAAACCGGAGAACCAGCGACTGGCCTAGAAGAGCCTTCGTCGTCAGTTTTGGGCCTCGGATGCCTATCCTTGTCTTTGCGCTTTTTATGTATTTCGGTCATCGGAAGTTCCGACGGCATGGTATAATTGAATTTTCTACCAAAATAATGTCGGGCAAAATCAAACCGACGTTTAATAGTGCGTTTGTTAAACCTAGCACAAAACCGACAACCAGTGACGTCGTGGTCTGGGCCTAGACATGGGATACAATTAGGGTTACCACCTGTCCCACTTTGCAAGGGACAGTCCCTCTTTGGGCAGTTATGTCCTGACAAAAAATTGTAAAAATGACAAATGTCCTGAGATTTTAGGACAAAATTATTTCCTATATTTTATGTAATAGTTTCATAAAACAGTTATTCAGTATCTAAAATACCTAAATGTTATAAGAAACAGAATAAGCAACTAAAATGCTACAAGAATAAGCTTTTATTTAGGCAAAAAAAGTTAAGTTCTAACCTTTGTACTGACCGTGGGTATGTGTTGGTGTGTAAAATCTAATGTTTGTACCAAAAATGTCCCACTTTGGCCATTTGAAAAGGTGGCAACCCTAGATACAATAAGAATGGAAATCCTTATGAGGCATTTGCTTCCCACAAGAAATACAGTTATTAACTTTTACTGACATTGGTCTGAGGCAAGAAAAAGTTTCCCCAACGGGGTACTTAGCTTTGTAGAAGACTTCGGTTCTGGATTCAGAAAGAAAATCTCAGGAGACAGTCGACCGGCACTTGCAAACTGCTTTTGCTTCGGGCACCGCACGACAAGAAAGACTGAAGAAAATGGTGTCAGCTGCATCTTATATACCCCTGCCGCACTGACGTCAAGCAACCGACGCCGGACCAAGACTTTGGAACTCAGGCCGACTGGGGAACCGCCTGAGGGCAGGATAGCCCAAGTGTAATGACTGCAGCAGTGTAACATGATGAACATCTGTCCAATCCTTGCCTTCCCTTAATCTTCACTTCTCCTGAACATGATTCTACATGTATTATTCCAACAAATTTCATTTATATCTATGTAATTTTTCTTTTTCCTTTTCCAAAGATCCTATACAAGTACTTTTATCTCCTTACAACACTCAGCATTTAAATTACAGTGGGGGATAGTTTTGATTTCCATTTTCTAGTAATTACATTTTTTTTTTTTTGGCAACAATAGCATTAAACTTAGAAAGCTTTACAATGCTTAGACAATTCTCAGGGATCTTATGTAAATCTGAACTGCATTTGTTAATGCAAAAGCAAATCTTTTTAGACGTTACTGTAGAATTTTTATTTTCTATGTAGCTATGTTATCTATAGCTTATGCAACAATGCCTTACTTGTAGATGTGAAAAATCAGTGCCTCATCACCACTGGTAGTAAAACGCTCTCTGTACAGCTCGCCATGTGGGGTTAGATCACTGAGAGAAAGGCTTCCTAAGCTGCCATGAAGAGCCAGGTCTCCATCTGAAACAAAGAAACCAGACTGTAAATAATCTGTACAAACAGTATGTATAGTTAATACTTAGCTACTACCGAAAGCACCTTATTTAGCTTATTATATGCTACACAAAGCATAAGTAAAAGGAAAAAAAATGGCCATAATGAATACTTTTGTTTCTTTGTATTGAACTTAACAAAAGGACTCCATGCCTGATGAAACAAAGCAATCTTTCTTCCTAACTAGTAAATCCTCTTGCTTTTTGTCTTATTTGTTACTTACAGCTATTTACTTGCTCTCTGACATAAGTAATGTTGTCTAACTATATTACATGTTTACTTCTGACACTGTTTTCCAAAGGCCGAAGACAGCTGAACATGCTGAATATGAGTCTACTTTCAAACATACAGAAATATCTGGAGTGGTCCATTTTGTAGCTACCACTACCAACATACCTGATTTTTCAGCCAAACATCCAAAGTCAAGTTTTACATACATGGATTTAGGTGCACTATCCTACTACCCACCAAAACCTTCAGCTCTTAAAAAGCATCCCAGTCACCAAGTAAATATTAAAAAAAGAAAATTCAGTGTGAAAAGCAGTTCTCCTTCAGCATCTGTGAGGGTTGCAAACAGAAAAATGCCCCAATAAAAAAAATAAAAGGGATGACCCCAACAAAAGATGAACATGAGGGGAAAATGGGAATTGCGCAATTCTGCAAGTCCTCCAAAAATTGCTGTCTGAGGTGGGATGGCAAATCTGTCAGCCTTACACTGCAATGCAATAAAAGCCCATCTACTTAAGGATTAGACTCAAGGAGCCGTTTTCATAAACTTCTCTGGAGTAGAAATTAGACTAAAAAGCATTCTTAATTGCTTTTTAGAATGAACTTTCTGCAAGTTATTTCTAAACAAAGAATCCTACTGTAATTGCATACCTTCATTGACTGCAATCAGAAGGGTCTTCATCTATTTACTTCTCCTATCACCAAAAGGCACCCAATTGACTTTTAAGCAATTTTCTTCAAATGGGTCTGGTTGCTGTCAATTCTACAAACCTCAATGAATGAAAATACACGAGAAAAGTAATGGACTATTTCTGCTTCTGTTCTTGACCCATCATCATCAGAAACTCCCAAAGGCATGACAAGAAAGCAAACTGCTAGGGCAGAAGTTAGATACAGATCCTTTTGATTGCAGGACATTAATATATGGAGTTAATGTTGATTCCTAAACAATAAAACTACCGTTTATGGACTAGAATCACAAGGATCCTCGCACCTATGTTTACCAATAGACCAGTGCTGCTCGAACAATAAACTGCAAGGCTAGGTAGGGCAAAAGCTCGAACAAAGCTCTGTCCACTTGTAGGAACCATGTAAGGGGAGAAGTGTTCAGTGCATGAATGATTGCTAATCTATGTAAAGCATCGTAATTTCCTGGACAGAAACTTGAAGACGACTTGTAGTGTGAAAACAGCAACATCCGCAAGGGAATGAGCTTCACATGGCCTAGTGAAAAAGTACAGTTTTGTACCTACCATAAATGTAGATGTTCGAAGATCCACATTGCTGCAGTCCTTACACTTGGGTAGTCCGCTGTCCTCGGTCGGCCCGAATATCAAAGTATAAGGCTGACGTCGGTCAAGGCGCATTAGACTG
Organism: Protopterus annectens; assembly: GCF_019279795.1. Lineage (NCBI taxonomy): Eukaryota > Metazoa > Chordata > Ceratodontiformes > Protopteridae > Protopterus > Protopterus annectens. Next base: position 1,673,249,584 of record NC_056728.1, read on the forward strand.
ACATCAGGACGTCAGGGTACAAATGCGCATGACCGACGTCATATCCTCAGTCTTTTCTTGCCCCAGATGTCAGAAGACCCTAAAAAGAAAGGCCAAAACCAAAAGACAGCAAACAACCAACCAACCATCCTTGCACTAATAATATGTACAATATATACAATATACACAATATTTACAACACAACCCACACAACCACCTCTAACTACAGAGGGGAAGGAGGGAGGGTAAATTGGACTGCAGCAATGTGGATCTTCGAACATCTACATTTATGGTAGGTACAAAACTGTACTATGTTCTTCATCTCACATTGCTGCAGTCCTTACACTTGGGTAGAATCCCAAAGCAGAGGTAAGGGAGGATGGCAAAACTATAAAGAAGCAGGAGCTGCCAAAATGCCCTGTAAAATAGCAGTGGCAAAACCAGCCCTAGATTTAGAGTAAAGTGGAAGGTGATAATGCTTAGAGAAAGTATGCACTGAACTCCAAGTAGCTGCCTCCAAAATATCTTTAGTTGCCACCCCCTTAAAAAGCTGTCAAGTGGCAGTAGCCCTAGTGGAATGAGGCCTAATCCCAGCTGGAATCTCCTTACCATGATGGGAATAACAGAAAGCAATGCAAAACCCAATCCACTTAGAAATAGTTTGTTTTGACACAGGCTTGCCCTGAGAACTCAAAGCAAAAGAAATAAATAACTGCTGAGACTGCCTGAACCCTTTAGTTCTGCTCAAATAATATCGCAACTGCCTGTGTACATCTAAAGTGTGCAAAATCTTTTCCCCTTTATTTTGTGGATTTGCATAAAAAGTAGGCAAATGAATAGTTTGGTTTAAAGCCACACTAGAAACCACTTTAGGCATAAAGGAAGGATTAGTACGCAAGGATACCCTATCCTTATGGAAAATTAAGAAAGGCTCAATCGCCATAAGGGCCTGCAATTCAGAAACCCTTCTTGCAGAGGTAATGGCCAACAAAAAAGCAGTCTTCCATGATAAATATTTCAACTCGGTAGTAGCTGCAGGCTCAAAAGGTTGTAGAGTGAGTTTCTCCAACACAAAATTGAGATCCCAAGCAGGAGTAGGAGCTCTATGTGGGGGTCTTATATTCTTTGCCCCTCTAAGAAATTGCTTGAACAAAGGATGAGAAAACAATGGTGGGTCACAGTCATAGTGAGCCGAAATTGCTGCAGCATGAACCTTAATAGAAGAGAAGGACAAACCTTTGTCCAGTAACTCAGTAAGATATTGAAGAGCCACACTTAAATTAGGCTCAGAAACATCAAAATCCTTTGCTGCACTCCAAAATAAAAATCTCTTCCATTTATCTGCGTACACTTTCCTTGTACTAGGCCTTCTAGCTTCCAAAATAACATTCAAAACTTGCTGTGGAAGTTGAGACCCTCTATGGTTCAAAACAGAATATGCCAGGCTGTTAGGTGAAGAGAGTGAAGCTTGACATTGAGTAAATGACTGTTCTCCTGAGACAACAGGTGTGGAATCGAAGGCAAAGGCCATGGAGGCTCCTGTACCAGACTTCTCAGTAATGGGTACCAGTGCTGTCGAGGCCAATCTGGAGCTATTAAAATCATCTTTGGCTTGTCCTGTCTGACCTTTAGGAGTACCTTTGGGAGGAGAGGCAGAGGTGGAAAGGCATACACATGAAGATTGCTCCAATTGAAAGAAAGAGCATCCACTTTCCAAGCTGTGGGATGAAACCTTTTTGTGCAAAACTTTGGCAGCTGGTGGTTTAGTGGAGAAGCGAACAGATCTATGTCTGGAGTTCCCCATGACACTGTCAATTTCTGAAATACATGAGGATCCAATTTCCACTCGTGGGGATCCATAATTGATCTGCTCAACACATCTGCTAAGGAGTTCTGTGCTCCGGCAGAAACCTTGCCTGAAGATTTAGCTGTAAACTGAGAGCAGTCTCCCACAAAATCATTGCTTGCCTGCATAGAGGATAAGAATGTGTTCCCCTTGCTTGTTGATGTACCACATGACAGTTGTGTTGTCTGTTAGAATCAACACCTGCCCTGGAAGAAGTAAATCCTTGAAAGCTATTAATGCAAACTGGACTGCTAACATCTCCTTCAAGTTGATATGTAGATGTTGTAGTCTGGCAGGCCACGTGTCTTGTATCCACTTTCCATTTAGATGAGCTCCCCAAGCTTTGTCTGAGGCATCTGTCGTTAGAATCTGACTCGCCTCTGGCCGGGTCACAGAGAGTCCCTTGTTTAGGTGACATTCCTGAGCCCACCACAAAAATTCCTTTTGAATGCAAGGTATTATCTGAATGACAGTGTCCAGATCCTAGCAGTGCTGTGTCCATACATTTTGAGATACCATTGTAGCTTCCTCATATGCAGTTTGGCATTGGGAAGCACCAGAATACAAGATGCCATGAACCCCAAGGCTTGAAGGACTGTCCTTGCAGTCAGCCTGGACTGATGAGACAATTGATGAAAGTAAAGGGAAAGATTCTTTTGTTTGTCCGGGGTCAAAAGGCCATCTGGGATGCTGTATTCAGTCTTACACCCAGAAAGCACATGTCCTGAGGGGTACTAGACTGGACTTTATTTCGTTCACAGAATACCCCAGGCATCTTAGCACTGCTATCACATATTGCAAATGATGAAGAAGCTCGCCTTCCTTGAGCCAGAATCAGGCAATCGTCTAAATAAGGATAGATCTGTATTCCTTTTAGCCTGAAGAAAGCTATCACTGGAGCCAGAACTTTCGTGAACACTCTGGGCAGTAGATAAGCCAAAGGGCAATGCAGAGAACTGATAATGAGAAGTCCCAGCCAAAACGCAGATACTTCCTGCAACTCAGTCTGATAGGAACATGAAGGTAAGCCTCCTTGAGATCCAAAGTTACCATCCAATGATCTTTGCCCAGCAGAGGTAAAAGCTGTTGTAACGTCAACATTTTGAACTTGGGAATGTCCAGATAAGTGTTGAGGATAGATAAATCCAAAATTGGTCTCCACGTGTTCCCCTTCTTTGGTACTAGGAACAGGCGAGAATAAAATCCTAGGCCCACTTCTGGCATAGGGACCGGCTGTATGGCCCCTATTTGAAGTAGCAGAGAAATTTGTGAGCCTCTATTCTTTGCTGAGGAGGAACGTCTGGCATGCCTTTGAAAGGAGGCAAGGTATGGAAATAAAACCTGTAACCTTGGTGTATGATATCCAATACCCATCTGTCTTGAGTAATTAAACTCCAATTTTCCTTGAAAAGTGCCAACCTTCCTCCCAAAGGTGCTGCCAGACGAGAAGGCTCTGGCAGCTGAAAAGGTAGGTCATTGGGTCTGTTTACGAAAGGACTGACCCCTGCCCTCACCCGAAGACTGTGCAGGTGAACTACCTGTTCTAGGCCTGAAAGAGCCCCGAGCTCTGCCCCTACCACGTCTAGATCTACCCCTAGACTGGGAATCATAAGAAGGATACGTCCACCCCTTGGTAGGCCAATTCCTACTAAACTTCGGAGGCTGAACCTGCAAAAAATCTTTAACAGTCTGCATAGACTTAGCCTTGTCTTCCATTTTCTTTAAGACTGCCTCAACAGGTGAACCAAACAACACATCAGACTGTAAAGGAGCATCTAAAATCCTTGTCTTAACATGGTCAGATAAATTCTGATCCCTCAGCCAGGCGTGCCTGCGAAGAACTGACCCAGTGGCAGCCACCCTAGACGAGGCCTGCACAGCATCAAAACCACATTGCAAAGAATGCTTACCCACCTGTTCAGAAACATGTACCAAATCCTGTAACTCTTTACACGCAATACCTTCCGCCAGAGCATCTACCTTAGACTTCAATTGAGAAAGTAGATAGTTTTGGTATTTCAACATGTGAAACTGGCAATTCAAAGCCCTCATAGCTAGGGTGGAAGAAGTATAGACTTTCTTTCCCCATCTATCCAAAGCCCTGGCCTCTTTATCTGGAGGAACCGGATTTTTAACAACAGAAGCCTTAACACCCTTAGGCCCCTGACTAACAGTTTCTGGGTCCGCCCTAGGACTCTTAAAAAGATATTTATGAGCTTCAGGCACCCTGTAATACCTATCCGGTTTAACAGGAGCAGGAGGCAAAGAATCAGGATTAAGAGAAGCCTCTGCAAACACATCTTCCACAACATCCAGAACAGGAGGTATAGCCAAAGGCCTATGCTGGGGTAAAAACAAAAATTCCCTAAGCCTTTTCCTGGAATCAGAGAAGTCCTGACCTTCCCACTTAAAATGCTCCCTCATGGAATGAAGAGTCTCTGAAAAGGAAAAATCCTCAGGAGGAGAAGCAGAAGGAGTAGAATCATCCACATCAGAATCAGAATAAGGAGAATGCTCCTGCAAGTCTTCAGCCGAAGACTCTGAAACATCCGAAGCCTGCTCAAAACTCCCCAACTCAGGTTCCACCCTAGGTCTCTTATCAGGAGGGGGCAAAGAACCTCTAATCAAAGTAATCAAATATTCTGCCATTTTAAGCATATGCTTCTTGGGCACAGATCCTGAAGAACTAGGAGTGACACCAACTGAAGCTAAACCTGGCCTGCCCCTGGGAGAAGCCTTGGAAACAGAAGGAGAGGGCCTAACCACCCTAGGAAGGGAGGGGAGTACAGTAACCTGAGAAGCCCCTTCAGCCTGACCTGCCTCCTGAGAGGCCACATCCTGCAATAACAGAGTCTCCCCCTGGGACTCCAGAGAAACCTCCGGCGGAACCCCCGGCTCCACCGACACCTCTAAAGAACCGGCGTCCGGTACGGACGGCTCTTCTTGCCTGGGCTTAGCTGCTTTGTCCTTGCGCTTCTTCGAAGAAGCGGATGCCGGAGCATCCGACGGCATATTATAATTGCACCGCTTCCCGAAGACTAACCTGGCACAATCTAACCTTCTCTTAATAGTGCGCTTATTGAACCTAGCACAAAAGTGACACCCAACAACGTCGTGCTCAGGCCCTAAACAAGGAATACACAAAGTATGATAATCTCTATGCGGTATCTGTTTCCCACAAGAAATACAGTTATTCACTTTTTCTGACATCCGGTAAACCACTGAGGCAAGAAAAAACTAAAATATTCCCCAACGGGGTACTTAGCCAACTTTGACTCGGTCTGAAACTCCGAATTCGAAAAATTTCAGAACGCCGAACGGCACTTGCAACGCTGCTTCTGCATCGGACCATGCGGCAAAAAAGACCGAGGATATGACGTCGGTCATGCGCATTTGTACCCTGACGTCCTGATGTCAGTCTAATGCGCCTTGACCGACGTCAGCCTTATACTTTGATATTCGGGCCGACCGAGGACAGCGGACTACCCAAGTGTAAGGACTGCAGCAATGTGAGATGAAGAACATCTTTCCCATTTTGGTACAGCAAAAGTAGTCTTCCAACCACGACTGGAAAATTTGCTGACAGAATGATTTACCTTCTTTTTCTGGAAGTGACAAACACGTTACTCAGCAAAAGGGAAAAGGAGTGATCTTTTGAAATAAGTCAAAGACCTTTGCACATCTAATTTATAGAAAATAACTTCAGCTGGATTAGTGTGATCCACAATATAATCAACGCAACTGGACAGAATGGTTAAAAATGAAAGAGACCACTATTGATATAAACTGAGGCTTAGTCTTAAATGAAACCCTGCCTCTATGGAACACCAAATACTTTTCCTCCTAGCATATGGCCTGTATCTAAAAATAAGTCAAACAGAGGCAAAAGTTTTCAGAATGTCTTTCGTACGCTACCCAACCACGGGGAGGACATGCAGACTCCACACAGAAGGCACTCCCAAGCCAAGCTGAGAATCGAACGGGAGAACCTCTTGCTGTGAGGTAACAATGCTACCGCTGTACCACCACGGCTGGTAATACTACAGTAGATAGAGAAAATTTTTTTTTTTTTTATGTGGGATGAAGTAATAATTAGAGGTAGTTGGATGAGTCAGTGCGAGGTGAAAAGGGGGGGTTTAGGTTGGAGTGTGACAAGGGCATTCCCATTTGGAAGAAAGGTGAGAGAGTAGTTGAGATTTGAAATGTGTATGGTTAGGTAGGTTGCAGAGGTAAGTGGGGAGAGAGATCCACTGTTTAATCAAGAGTGGGACAGCAGTGGATGGCCAGGAGGTTGTGCAGGTTTGTGGACCTAAAGGAGATTTTGTTTTTTGGATCCGCGTGAGCAGCTGGGAATCTAGGGTTTTAGGGAAGTAGCGAGAACTGGGCAGTTGGCAGGTTTAAAGATGAGCTTGTGGGCAACAGTGAGTTGTAGGTAACTAAGGTAGTTGGGTAGTTCAAGCCAGCTGAGGGTGAGGAGGGAGTGGCAGTGGTGGGAAGAGGTTTTTGAATTGGTTGCAAATTTGGAGATCTTGTGGTAGAAGGATTCAAGAATGGACCGAAGGCCATAATGGAGGTTGGTGAAAAGAGGGGCACCACAAATAAGGGAGAGGAATAGGAAGGTGGATGCAAGAGTTTGACGAGTAGAGGGGCTTAGGAAGCAGTTGTGCCTGTAGAGGAGACCTAACTTTTGGTGGGTTTTCTTGATTGCGGAGTGGATGTGGGTGTCAAATTTTAGTTCATCAACAATGATGCCAAGAAGCTTGGTGTTGGCAACGATTTCAAGGAGGGTGTTGTTTTGGCTCTGTAAGGTGAATGCAGTTTTGTCAATGATGGAGTTTTTGGTAGGAGAAAAAAACATTAGTTTGGTTTTATTTGTATTTAGTGCCAAATGGTTAGACTGCATCCAGGTTTCTGTTTTGGAGAAGGCTAGTTGGGTTTTTGCTAGGAGCTCGGAGGGGGAGAAAGCTGAGCAGATGATTGTTGAGTCATCTGCATATTGGATGTCAGATGAGTCTGGGATGGATTGGTGAAAGTTGTTAATAAATAGGTTGAAGAGAAGAGGGCCAAGAACAGAACCTTGTGGGACACCTGTTGGTGTACGAAGGAAGGGGGAGGTTGAAGTTTTCCACTGGACAGCTTTTTGGCGGTTGGACAGGTAGCTGGAAAACCAGGCTATGGTGGTAGGAAAGAGTTATATGGTGGAGAGTTGGGATATAAGAAAGGTGTGTGAGATGGCATCAAAGGCCTTTGACAGATCTAGGAATAGTGTGGATACGAACTTGTCTGAGTCGCGTTCAAGGTTTATGGTTTCAAGAAAGGAAAGAAAGGCAGTCATGGTGCTGTGGCCAGGGCAGAATCCGTGCTGGTTAGGGGAGAGGAGAGGAGAGTGTTTAGGGTTAGGTGTGCCTTGAGTTAAGCCTGTATCGTTTTTCTCTAGTAATTTAGAAAGCGGGGAAAAGATGGCAATAGGCCTGAAATTGGTGGTATCAGTATTTTTGCCACCTTTATGGAGGGGGATAATGTAAGTGTGGCGCCAGACAGAAGGGACATATGATTCTTAGACTGATCTATTTATAAGGATAGAGATAGGATAGGCTATGCTGTTTGCAGAAAGTTTGAGGAAGGTGGGTGGAAGGTTGTCGGGTGCATTGCGACAGGGTTTGAGATTGGGAAGTCTTTTTATAGTGCATGTGGGGATGGTTTTGAGGCAGAAAGATGTGGAGGTAAGTTGATGATTGGGGTGTTGGTTGGGGCAGGAAGAGTTGGTGGTGGAGGAGGGGGGTGGGAAGGAGGCTGATAGTTTAGCAATGCAGTCTATGAAGAATGAGTTAAACTGGCTGGCTGTTTCAAGGTTGGAGAGGGTGGGGTCTGGGCAGGAGTTTTCTTTGTTGCCAGGATGCAGCATGAATGAAATGGAGTCCCAACATTTTTGTGGGATTTGTTGAGTGCAGGGACTGGAGTTTGGAGAAGTGGGCTTTGCAGTCATTAGTTATTAGTTTTTTTGCAGAGTTACATAGTTGCTTATACTCTAGGAGGGTGTTAGGGTTTTTATGTTTTTGATATAGTTTCCATTTTTTGCCCCTTTAGTGCAAGGCTAGTTTAGTGTCTTTTGATAACCATGGGCAGGGATTGATTTTGATGCGTTTGGTTTGGGGGGGGGGGGGCTTGCTGATTCAGAAGGTTTAGGAATGACTGGTTAACATGACTGGTAGGAAATTGCATCATCTAGAGGAAGGGTTTTTAGGAGGGACCAGTCAGTATGCTTTAGGCAGTCTGAGAAAGTTAAAGGGTTCAAAGAGGAGAGGTTGCGGGTTTGGATGTAGTGGTGTTGTTTTTGCAGTGGAGATGGGAGACGGTTGGCGAAGGCTGGTAGGTGATCACTCAGAGGCTCAGGTAATGTTCCGGCGTTGGTGATAAGCTTTGGGTGAGTTGTTAGGATCCAGTTAATGATGGTACCAGGGGTGCCATCTTTATTTGGTCTGGTTGAAGATTGTATTAGTTGGGAGAAGTTGTACAGGTTGATTATGTGGGAAGGAGCTTCAGAGTTAATGGTGCTCCAGTTGATGTTGGTATCACAGAGTACATAGGAACCAGGACAGGATATTTTCAAGAGTTTTGATATTATCACCTGGAGGAATGTAGAGGGCAGTGACACATATGGACTTGTGGTTGTTTATTTTTAGTAAACCTATTATAATTTCAGCATTGGCAAAGGTTAGTATTTTATTGGAATAGGGAGTTATGGTATAGGAGGAGGGGTAGATTATCGCTACTCTACCTCCTTTTTTGTAGGCTCTGTCATTGCAAATGATTTGGAAGCCTGGTGGTAGGATTTGGCTATCTTTGAAATAGGTTTTCAGCCAGGTTTCAGAAACAGCGGTAATACCAGGGTGGTTATGAAAGAGCCAGGCATGGAGGTTAGGGATTTTGTTTTTAAGGCTTTGTGCATTGAGTGTTGTGAGGCGAATGGACTTTGAGTTTGTGGGTTGATGGAGGGTTTGGAGAGGTTGATGTTAGAGACAGGTCGAGTGTTGGGGTGGATGCCACTGGCTAGTGAGAGAGAGATGTGGTGGAGAAGAAGAGTGAGGCAGTATGTAGGGCAAGGGTAGCTTGAGTTGTATGAGGGTAGTGGTTTTCTGGTACTACCTTTAAGAGGGGAGTACAGGGGGGTTGGGTTGGGAGCAGTTTTGGTTTGAATAAATAGATTGGGTTAGAGGTAAAGAGTTCATCTGAGATGGTTGAGTAGGACGGAAGGTGAGGTTGATGGCAAGATGTAGTGGAGTGTGTGTGACAGTTATGACTAGGGTTGGGAAAAAGTGTCAGGTAAGACAAGAGAGAGAGAGATTAATAGGACTAAAGGGGTTATAGGGAGAGATATTACGTACAGCATTGTATGGGGGTGGATGTTTGGGGTGATGTAGATGTACAGGTGGGTGGGGTTTGCGTTAGGTGTATTGTGATTGGAGAGGTGTTGGGTGGGGAGGAGCAGGGGATGTATAAAAGTACATGTAGTGGGGGCGGGTGGGATTATTCTTAAAAATCTTCAGAGAATTCAAGTTAGTCATTATAGTTTTAGGAGTAAAGGAATGGCAAATCTAACAGCACCTTACTTTGTGCTGTTCCTCAATACAAAAAACACAAATATGGGCATCTTTGTATGAAATTTGATTACTGCAAGAACAGTCATCCTTTCTGAAAGACACAACATTTTTAATATACATTTTCCACAGAAAAAGGAAGCTACCCAAAGGAGATACTTATCTGTTCAAAACTAATGAAGCCTTAGTAAACCCTGGATCCTTGCTGATCTGCTGGGACCTTGCTTGCCTCTCAGCTTTTTTTTCAATTCTAGTGCTGCTGTCTTCCATCAAGAGGGTGGTATACTGCAAAGTTACCCTGAGTACAGCGGCTGATAGAGAAAGGGAATTATGTAATTTCTGATTATGATCCTCTGTACCCACATATCACAAGTGTTGGATGTCCAGGCCATGTGGTGTAGGGATAAGCACCCCCCAACTGCCTCCACAGTGCACTAGTCCAGTAACCTTTCAGGAGCGCTGGAAAGGCCCACCTGAGAAGAGACACCAAAAGCTTTGGTTCTGCAGACATCTGTAATGAAAGTGACATTCTGTAGGATTATTCCTCCCTCTCCCTCGTGAGGGATTGGGGGATAGGGTTACTGCCAGATGTGCCAGGTGCGAAACCTTGTGATTTGTGTAACCTGTTTCTTCCATCCTTTCTGGTCCCTGGAAAATGTCCTCTGGGGAACAAAAAAAAATGTATTCCCATGGTAGACAAGGTTTTATCCTCCTGCTATCTCTTGGACAGAGCTGTTTCACTTTATGTCCAAAAAGACAGATCCATCTGAGACAGTATTGATAAAGGATGTTTTAAACTGTTTTGCAAAGTTGCACAGACGCATCCAGGCATGCCAAGTGACAGCTATGCAGCTGCCTGCTATTTTCAAAATGCACATCTGCCATGTTTAAAATAAGACGCATTGCTACATTCGACAAAAAATGAAGGGTGACCAACTGTATATCAACTGATTTCATCTCTACCACAGATCAGGATCCAGTAAGGAATTTGCATAGCTGCTTAGTCAAATGCCTCTGGAAAAGTGTTACATGAGCCAAATAGTTAAGCACCCTGACAGCAAAGGTCACTTGAAGCATATACCCACTTCTCAAACCTAATGCCCTGGACTCCCTGTTTGGGGGATGGATAGTGGAGCTTCTCCTCAGCAAGCTCCTTCTTAGTGACCATTGCCACTACCATGGAATCCACTGCAGAATCTTTGCTCCAAAAAGAGTGATCTTTGGATGATACCAAAATTTTGTACGGCTTGCAGGGGTTGTGTTCGACTACATCTGGTTCCTTCCATGCCAGCTTAGACACCATATCCACCAACTCATCCAATGGGAGAACTACCAAAGAGGTAGATGGGTCAGCCTCAAAAGACTAAAGAAATACTGATTCCTCCTGGGAATGGGCTCCAGTGGACCCCCCCCCGCCTTCTAATTAAGTTCAATAAAGGTGTTTTTAAAAGGAAAAGAAGTTCCAAAATCTCACCAAAGCAGATTTCCTCAAGGAAGGGATATGGAGGACTGTTCCCCTTCATCAAAATCAGTATCTTCTGTTAAAAACTCCTACAGGGAGTCAATGTGCCTCCTCTTGCATACATGTATGCTTCTAGTAATGATCACCAGTAAGATCTGATGAGGATTTTAACTCATTAACCCTGAGTACCGCCACAGGGCGCATCTAAGGTTACACCACAGTGCTCTCTGAGACGCTAACAATCCTTGTACGTTACATCCGATGCCATATAGGAGCACAGAATACATGCCATTAATGCATTAGAAACAACTGCAGTAAGTTCTTAGACTATTAAAACATAAACACTGAATATTTTACTGCTTTCCAGCTGTTTCAGCCTTTCCATACATTGTACATTTTTTTAAAATCAGTATTTTGTAGGAGAAAACAGCAGGATATCAGGTCGCTAAGAAGCAGCTGCAGCACCTGCCATTAATGCATTAGAAACAACTGCAGTAAGTTCTTAGGTTATTTAAAACAAACACTGAATATTTTACTACTTTCTAGCTGTTTTAGCCTTTCCATGCAAAGTACATTTTTTTTTAATCATTAATCAAACCAAGACATTCAAGTACACCTTTAACCATTCGTGCTAGAAGGGCTTTCCCGGAAAACAAAAACGTATAGCGATTCTCAACGGTCATTTAACATTAAAGCTGATATCACATGTTACCTCTCATAAGTTTTGTTTCTCGTAGATAAGCGACCGTGCTCTCATGGCCACACATATAATTTTTGCCCTGTTACATTGTCATTACACAACAGAGACACAAGGTGTTGAGCATTACCTAGCAGACAGGATTTTTTTGTTGTGAAGTGGTGCTGTAGTCTACGTTTCGTCCACACTTCTACACTGCAATAGGCACCTGAATCTTCTAATTGGATTATCTCTTTTCTCACATGTAGTGCAAGGCTGGTACAGTAAAATCATTGTGTAGTGAATCAGAATCAGTAAAAACGATGCTGTGACATGTTTTCAACTACTTTCTAGCTATTTCAGCCTTTCCATGCATTGTACATTTTTTTTAAAAATCAGTAATTCAGTACTTTGTAGGAAAAAACAGCAGGATATCAGATCGCCAAGGAGCAGCTGCGGTGTACTACAGTGGTGAGGAACAAGAAGGAAGCAGACAGGAGAACCAAAACAAATGCCATTTGGTAATTAGAAGGGAGTGGGTTGGTACTGGCAATGTGAAACACACAGTGATTGACCTGTATTGCCAGCATACTGACAAGAGTACAGCTGTTAGGGACAAGTATTAACTTCATTACATTATAGGACTCTATCTGCAAAAAAAGATGAAGCTTTTCTTCTTACATTTATTTCTTTATCTGCATTAAGAGACCTACATGTGATGTTTAGTTGTTTTTAGAAATGGTATTGTCTGTCAAGATATGTCTCAGTTTCCTTTTGCCATTATGAATTAATTCTTAAAATTAAATAAACGTAAACATTGGCCATGATACATCATGTCTCTTGATCATCCTTTAGTCCTTGACGTTTTAGCATACTTTTCTTTGATACCAGGACTGACATCATAACATGTTCCAAATTGGAATTTAGCATGCTGACATGTCCAAGAGATTTGGTGTGCCTAAAACAAGTTATTTAGTACCAGAAAAAGCAATGATACGCATGTGAAATCCCTAATGAGAAGGATGAGAGTAAAGCCTGGTGAAAAGGAACCCACAAACACAAATAGATTGTACTTTGACTTACCAAAATGAAGGGTTCTAGGGACTCCAGTTAGATTATGAACCCTGACAACTGACAGTTATATGTATATACATATATTATATATGTGTGTGTGTGTGTGTGTATGTATATATATATATATATATATATATATATATATATATATATATATATATATATATATATGTATATATATATATATATATATATATATATATATGATATTAATTCAGTCTTTTATCAGTGAAATCCTTACTGATGCCTTAAAAGGTGAAAATGTGAAAGAGAACAAAACATACCCAAAAACCTGAATTATGGCACAACAGTTATGATACACCAAAATATTAGCATCACTAAGTCAGTTACCTGTAAATTAATATAAACCTAAAGAGAAGTAGGAAGTAAATATATAGATACTGGAAAAGTTAATAAAATGTACAGCATTTATCTGCTTTCAAAGCCTACATTTCTTACTTTCACTTCAAATATTACAGGAATTATTAGCTGAGAAGCTTTTTGCTGCTGTTGAATAAAAGTAATACTTAGTGAAGTAACCTTAAGAAAAAATGTCATGGACTGAATGGAAAGATATGAAGATGTAGTAGTATTTGTAGCTGAATTCTCTTGTAATAGTTGCAGTCTGGATTTAAATATTTTATTTAACTATCACCAGTGACTGCGGTGGTGGTGCTGTGGTAGCGTTGTTGCCTCATAGCAAGACGATGTCCCGTTCGATTCTCAGCTAGAGCGTCTTCTGTGTGGAGGCATACGTGAATGAGGCGTGCCTTCATTGAAGGTTGTGCGTCAGGGCTGGTAACCCGGTACGTAAAAATCCACTACCAATCATTAGCGGACTGGAGTTCCGCTGTGGCAACCCCTAACCGGGAAAAGCCAAAAGACACAAACAAATTTAACCATCACCAGTCCAGTGGATAAAGGTGTCTAGGATGTTAGTGCTGTGACATAAACAGTATTCTTAGTAGGAATGGGCATTTGTGAATAAAGTATGTAACAGTAATATTTAGTATAGGCAAGGTCCACCTGCACAGTAGAAAGAGCAAAGGGGAATGAGTAATGCATTGCATTCAACCAAATTAGTATATGGCTAGTCAGTGCTTGACACCAGGTCACGTCTGTGTTTGCACTCTATTCTGAGGGGGCTTGTGACACCATGCTACCTGGATCAAGCTTATTACTTTGTACACTAATACCAGCATGGAGCAACCATATATTCTGGAAAATATGTTGGCTTTGTCAGTCATGTGTAGAATTTAGGTGAGAGGAAGGGCTCAGTGATATACAAGTGTTATACTACTTTTACTGAATTACTCTGTTTTTTTCCTAACATACGGTAATGACTCAGTCTTACATTAAACCTGCACCAGGAATATAATGAATACCTACTCAAGAGGTTATGTACTGCAATTATCACATTTGTGTTGAGCATGCAGAACCTTGCAGTAATGAAATGAAAGTCATTATCTCATCATTAACTTACATGTGCAGGTACAGTACAACAGTGTGTCATTATGTTCCATTCCTGAAAGGATACATGCAAAAAGAAAAAGAATACACATGTCTTGTTCTTTCTTCATGTACCCTTTCATGCACTCTTTCTGTGGATCTGCTGTCACTCTCCCTCCACTTACTACAAAGTAAAAGAACTGCAATTGTATGCTGTACTCATATGTGCAGATACTGCAGGTTATGAAAATTATGATCATTTTAATATTTGGTTGTGCAAGTCTGCTAGGGAACTTGTCAACATGCTGAGAAAAACCTCATTTTAAGATGGTAGAAGAGCTATCTGTATGCTGTACACATGTACAGATATCAAAGTTTGTTTAGGACTTGGGTTATGAAAATTATGATTTTTTTTCCATATTTTGGTAAATAATGCTGCTAGGGGACATGTCAATGTGCTAAGTAATACCTCATTTTGAAGACTGTATTCATACGTATAACACGGTAAAAGAACTTTGTCTGTATGCTGTACACATGTACAGATATCACAGTTTGTTTAGGACTTGAGTTATGGAAATTATGAAATTTTTTCAAATTTTGGTAAATATCTTTGCTAGGGAAGATGTCAATATGCTAAGTAATACCTCATTTTGAAAACAGTATTCGTACTTACAACATAGTAAAATAAGTGTGTCTGTATGCTGTACACATTTACAGATATCACCGCTAATTTTGGACTTGGATTATGGAAATTATGATTTTGTCATATTTTGGTAAATAACTTTGCAAAAGAACATGTCAATGTGCCAAGTAATACATCATTTTGAAGACAGTATCACTCCATACAACATGGTAAAAGAAGTGTGTCTATATGCTGTACACATGTACAGATATCACTGTTAGTTTAGGACTTAGGTTATGGAAATTATGACTTTTTTCATATTATGGTAAATAACTTTGTGAGGGAACATGTCACTTGTCCCAAGTAATACCTCATTTTGAAGACAGTATTACTACTTACAACATGGTAAAAGAACTGTGTCTGTATGCTGTATACATGTGCAGATATCACAGTTTGTTTAATCTTGTAGGATTGTGAAACTTATACATTTGCAATTTTTCTCATTATTATGCCCATATCTTTGCAAGGGAACATGGTGATGACACAAATGATGCATCATTTTGAAGCTGACATTGAGCCACACAACTTGTACACTGATATTTAGTCTCTGTTACAGGTGATGAGCTATTATGCTTTATCGATTATGATAAATATTACATTAATATTTCTGTGAATATCTCCATAAAGGAGCATCAGACAGTAATTGTTAAGGTATCATTTTAAAGCTGAAATTCATACAAACAAATTAATTACACATTGTATGGATCTACATGGTACATTCACCAAGATATTGTAATTTGTTTTACAAAAAGGTAAAAATTATGCACAATATCAGCATTCTTTGGCAAATATTTAATAATGACTTAGATACACACTATGAACATTTACACTGTTGGAAAGGACAGTGTCTGCTGAACAACTTTCGCATTTACATTTTTAGTCTAGCTCTTATGAACATTTGTTTTCTGTATGGTATTACAAATGGATCGTCTGAAAATGAGCTCAGGCTGCACTGTTGTTCCTATGGTGAAAGTAAGCAGGCAGTATTTTCTGAGCTGCCCCAGAGTGAATGAGTTAAACTGATGAGAAGTCCACAGCATAGACCACCTCAAGACTTTGTGGGGCTGGCTGGCCTGACGAGATAGAATGTGGACGGCAAGAACCTGAAGAACTATATGGAGGCATGAAAAGAGCAGGAGGGGGAAGGGAAGTCTGCTACCTAGGCCAACATTGCACTTTCTCAAAGGCCTCAAATGCAGAAGGTGAAACAGATCCCAAGACCACAACGGTAGGGTCCAAGGACTCTACCACAGGTTGGCCGTGAATACTCACTTGGCTCAACTCTGCTCCAAGGCGAGTGCCAGTGCTGAGCCCTACCCCAATTATCAATGCTGACACCTTTGCTCTGAGATTCATCGAGGTCTGAAACACTTGGATTCAAATGAATCAAAAATATAGTTGGTGTTGATGAAGACCAATTCTTAAGCTCCAACATATAGACAAACCCCGAATCCAAAAATCGTATCAGGGAAGGAGCTAAAAGTTGATGAGGAAATGGTTCTTGGCCCAAGACTCCAAAAGGGGTTGGTACTGAGAGAACCCCCAACTAGATTTGGGTCCTGCGGAACTTCCTCATCATTCTATCTACATCCACTTCAAAGAGGTTCCTGAAAGACAGCTCCAACCTTAGGAAAGAAGTAGCAGAAGTGAGGTTGGGACATCTAGTGAAAAGATCTTTCTTGGAGGAATGGTGATTGCAGCCTAGGAGAAATCAGCTCCAGAGAGAAGCACAGTTCTGGAAGTGGAGGAATGCTGGATTTTACAGTGACAGGTTCTGAAACTGGACAGAATCTGAGAGCACCAGCTTTTTCCTTCTTTCACTTAAGTCCCTGAAAAAGAACAAAGTGTAAATAGGGCACTGATCATCCAAGTGTGAAGCCCCCAAGGAAAACATGAACTTTGCATGAGCATCAGAGTTAGAGATCTTGTGGCCATAAGCCACACACTTAAAAATTATGTTTTTTCCACCACTGGGATAGAAAAATCAGCAACAATGACAACAATAATAGTAATAACAGGAACAAAGACTGCAATAATTAACTAAATTATTATAACTATAACTATTCCCACTGTAAAGAAGAAAGTACAGCTGTGTACACTTACCATAAATGTAGATGTTTGAGTGTATTCACTGTTGAATTCATTATATCTGGGTAATCTGCTGGCAGGTTGCCCTCAGTCGGCCTGATTAACAAAGTCTTGGGTCCTGCATCGGTTGCTGTCCCTTCTTCCATGACGTCAGGTCATCAGGGGTATTAAACATGCAGCCGACACCATTACATCAGTTTTTCTTGCCCCAGATGTCAGGTGCCCCCCAAATGGGGAGCAAATAAAATTAAAAAACACAAAAAATATACCTCCAATCCCAAAAGCAAATACACCAAAAGGGCTTTTAAGCATAGTGAAAGAAAGTAGAAGTACAGCCAAAGAAAAATAGGGGGCTGGAGGGAGGGTAACCAGGACTGCAACAGTGAATACACTTGAACATCTACATTTATGGTAAGGGTACACAACTGTACTATGTTCTTCGTGTTTCACTATTGCAGTCATTACATTTGCATAGATTCCCAAAGCTATGGTTGGGTGGAGGGAATTATACAGCATTAGGAGCAGCTATAAGGCCTTGCAGGACAGCAGTGGCAAAGCCAGCTCTGGATTTAGAGAAAAGTGGTAAATGGTAATGTTTGGTGAAGGTATGAACTGAGCTCCAGGTAGCAGCTTCTAGAATGTCCCTGGTAGGAACACCTCTGAGAAAGGCTGCAGAAGTAAATGCAGCCCTGGTGGAATGGGATCTGATCCCCTGGGGGATAGTTTTTCCATGGTGCATATAACAGAAACAAATACAATGGCGTATCCATTTGGAAATGGTTTGCTTTGAAATAGCCTTTCCCTCTGCTCCTGCAGCAAATGCCACCAGCAGATTTTCTTTGAGATTTTCTTCTGCTTAAGTAAAATCTAAATTGTCCGTGTACATCCAATGAATGCAGAATCTGCTCCCCCTTGTTATGTGGATTGGAAAAGAAAGTTGGCAAATGAATGGTCTGATTAAGAGCCACACTGGATACCACCTTAGGCATGAAGGATGGATTGGTCCTGAGAGAAACCCTGTCCGCATGAAAAATGATGAAAGGCTCCACTGACATAACAGCCTGTAATTCAGAAAACCTTCTAGCTGAAGTGACTGCTAAAAGGAAAGCTGTTTTCCAGGAGAGAAATTTTAAGTCTGCAGTAGCAGCTGGCTCGAAAGGAGGGAGAGTGAGCTTTTCCAATACAAAATTGAAGTCCCAGGCAGGGGTTGGAGCTCTCCTGAGTGGTCTTAAGTTTTTGGCCCCTCTGAGATACTGCTTTAGCACAGGATTAGAGAAGAGGGGAGGTTCTGTGTTGTAATGAGCTGAAATGGCTGAGGCATAGATTTTTATGGAAGAAAAAGATAGGCCCTTGTGAAGCATCTCAGTTAAGTATTGTAAAATCTGAGGAATGTTGGGCACTGCTGTGCTTATCCCTTGAGATTGATTCCAGGCACAGAATCTTTTCCATTTGTCAGCATAAGATTTTCTAGTACTAGGCCTTCTCGCCTCCAAAATGACATCTATCACTGGTTTGCTGAGGGATGCCAAGGGTGAATTTAGGTGATTAGCCACACAGCAAGATTCAAAGTTTGGAGCTGAGTGTGCAGAATTTGGTTGTTCTGCTGAGACAGTAAGTAAGGTGTCTGAAGCAGGTGGAAGGTGCAACATATTGCGTAGGAGTGGGTACCAGTGTTGGCGAGGCCAGTCTGGAGCAATCAAAATCATTTTTGGTTTGTCCTGTTTGACTTAGAACTTTGGAGAGCAGAGGCGGAGGGGGGAAGGCATAGACTGATAGGTTTTTCCAGCTGAAGGATAGAGCATCCACTTTCCAGGCTTTTTTGTGATGAGTTCTTGTGCAAAATTTGTCCAACTGATAGTTCTGGGGTGAGGCAAAAAGATCTAAGTCTGGGCTCCCCCATTTGCATGTCAACATGTTGAAAATCCATGGTTCCAGTTTCCATTCGTGTGGGTCCATGTGATTTCTGCTTAGTTCATCTGAAAGAGTATTTAGCTTTCCTAGCAGGAATTGAACTTGTAGTTGTACTTGATAGGTCAAGGCCGTGTTCCACAATGCCATGGCTAGTCTGCAAAGGGGGTAGGAGTGTGTACCCCCTGCTTGTTTATGTACTACATAACTGTGGTGTTGTCTGTCTTTATCATTAATTGTCCTGGATGAAGGTAGTCCTTGAAGGCTGCCAGTGCATTCTGTACAGCTAGCATTTCTTTTTGATTGATATGAAGGTGCATTTGATTTGGGCTCCATTTGCCCTGAATGCACTTCCCTGCCAGATGTGCCCCCCAATCATAGTCTGATGCGTCTGTTATTAGGGTTTGGGCGGCAGGGGGTGGTGTGAATGGCAGTCCCTTGTTTTGGTGGCAGGCCTCTGCCCACTATAGGAACTCTAGTTGCAGGCAAGGTATGACAGGAATCATTGTTTCCAGGCTGTGACAATGCTGACTCCATAGACTTTTTAAGTACCACTGAAGTTTCCTCATATGCAGTCTTGCATATGGAATTAGAAGAATGCAGGAGGACATGAACCCCAAGGCTTGCAGTATTTGCCTTGCAGAAAGCAGGGTTTTTGTGGCCACCTGTATGAAGTAAGTCACCAAATGAATTTGCTTCTCTGGCGTAAGGAAAGACATCTGGGCAGTTGTATTCAAGCTTGCACCCAGGAATGTAATTTTTTTGAGAGGGTACCAGTTGTGATTTCTTTTCGTTTATAGTGTACCCTAGACAAGTTAGAACCCTTTTTTCAAATGCCTGATGGTTTAGAAGAGTGTCCTTGTTTTCTGCCTGAATTAGACAATCGTCCAGGTATGGATATAGTTGAATATTTCTTTGCCTGCAAAATGCAATTACTGGAGCCAGGCACTTTGTGAAGACCCTGGGCACAGTAGATAAGCCAAAGGGCATTGCAGAGAACTGGTAATGCAAGTAGCCTGCTTTGAAGTGGAGGTATCTTCTGCAAGATTCCCTGATTGGGATATACAGGTAAGTCTCTTTTAAATCTAGAGTTGCCAACCAGGCATCTTTGCCTAGCATAGGAAGTAACTGGTGAAGAGTCAGCATTTTGAATTTTGGAAGTCCAGAAAGGTGTTTAGAGTAGAAAAGTCCAGGATTGCACGCCATGATTTGTCTTTTCTGGGTACCATGAAAAGTCTTGAATAGAAACCTTGTCCCTTTTCCTCTTCTGGTTGAATAGCCCCCATGCTCATGAGGGAAAGTACTTGTTTTGGGCCTCTGCCCACTGATTTGGGGGCAGGTCTGGCCATCCGTTTGGAATTGGCAACGTGTGGAAATGAAATCTGTATTCCTGGGATACTGTATTTAAAACCCATTTGTCCTGGGTTATAAGTTGCCAGTTTCTAGCATGAAGAGCCAGTTTCCCCCCCAAAGGGGTGGCTAAAAGATAAGTGCTTGGTAAGTGTAAAGGGAAGTCATTGAGACTACTTACCATAGGGAGGTGTCTTGTTGTTTCCAGATTTGGAAGAGGAGGCACCCCATTGTTTTGTTCTGAAAGTCCTTGTGACTGAAACCTGGAGCCTTTGGAATGTCTGGGTTTGACATGAGTAGCTCTCGAAGGAACTGGAAAGGACCAGTTCTTAGTAGGCCAGTGCCTACTAAATCTTGGAGGTTGCACTTGTAAGAAATCTTTCACAGTTTGCATAGATTTAGCTTTATCTTCCATCTTTTTTAAAACTTCTTCAGCCTTATTACCAAAGAGATGATCCTGTTGTAAAGGAGCATCCAACAATTTTGCTTTAACATGATTAGGCAGAATTTGCTCTTTGAGCCAAGCATGCCTTCTTAGCACAGACCCAGTTACAGCAGCCCTGCAAGAGGCCTCCAAAGAATCAAAACCACACTGCAAAGTATGTTTTCCAACTTGTTCAGCTGAATGCAATAAATCCTGTAAATCTTTGTTTTCCACACAGTCAGAAATTAACATAATTTTCTGTTTAAGCAGTCCCATGATATGCTGTTGATATTTTAGCATATGAAATTGACAGTTTAAAGCCCTGATTGCCAAGGTTACAGAAGTGTAAACCTTCTTACCCCATCTATCCAGTGCCCTGGAATCTCTATCAGAAGGGGTAGGATGTTTAGCTGTAGAAGCCTTAATGCCCTTGGGACCATGAGAAATGGTTTCAGGATCTGCAACAGGATTTTTGAAAAGGAATTTGTGGGAGTCAGGAACCCTGTAGTATCTGTCTGGCTTACAAGGAGCCGGAGGTAGAGAATCAGGAGCCATACTAGATTCTGGAAAAACATCATCAACAATGTCTAGAACAGGAGGTATAGCCAAAGGCCTATGCTGAGGAAGAAGAAGAAAATCCCTAAGTCTCTTTTTAGATTCAGAGAAATCTTGACTTTCCCAATGGAAATGTTCCCTTAAGGTATGTAAAGTTTGCCCAAAAGAAAAATCCTCAGGGGGAGAAGCAAAAGGAATGGAATCTTCTGCATCAGAGTCCTCATAAGTAGGTATAGACAATTCCAGTTCAGTAGAAGAGTCAGAAGAAATAGAATCCTGTTCAGAAGATTCATAATCAGTGTCTTGCCTAGGCCTCTTAGAAGGGTTACCCCTGATCACAGTAATTAAATCTTCAGCCATTTTGATCATTTGTTTTTTAGGCATAGGAGCCTGCCCATGTGGCCCAGGCATCAGTTTTTTAGGCATAGGTCGAGATTTTGGCCTTAGTTTTGAAGATGGCATTGGTCTAATACACAAATCTGTAGGCCTGAAAACACCCTCAAAAGCCGGTGCCTGCACAGCGTCTCCGGACCCATCTAAGGTAGAGACATCCGCGGGTTCCATAATTGAAGCATCTCGCGGCATACCGGACTCCGAATGGGTCTCAGTAGAGGCCTGCGAATCAGAAGTAGTGGGTATCAGGGGCTGCGAAAGCGCCTCACTGAGTACCGGCGAACTGGCAACTGGCTTAGGAGAAGCGTCGTCGGCAGTTTTGGACCTCAGTGGCCTATCTCTGTCTTTTTCTTTGCATTTTTTTTAGTATTCTGGTAGTCGGATTGCTAACCGATGACATTTCTGGATAATTAAAGCGTGAGCCAAAATATTTAGAAGCAAAAATGTACGTTGATTAAATAAAGCACAAAACTGACAGCAAGGTACGTTATGGTCAAGGCCTAGCCAAGGAATACAATACAAATGAAAATCCTTATGAGGTATTTGCTTCCCACAAGTAATGCAATTATTAACTTTTACTGACATCGGTAAGGAGCAAGAAAAAGTTTCCCAAAACGGGGTACTTAGCTTTTAAGTTGAAGACTTTGGATCTGAAACTCGAAAATGAAAATTTCAGGAGTTGGCCGACCGGCACTTGCAAACTGCTTCTGCTTCAGGCACCGCGCGGCAAGAAAGACTGATGTAATGACGTTGGCTGCATGTTTTATACCCCTGACGTCATGGAAGAAGGGACAGCAACCGATGCAGGACCCAAGACTTTGTTAATCAGGCCGACTGAGTGCAAACTGCCAGCAGATTACCCAAACGTAATGACTGCAACAGTGAAACACGAAGAACATCAGTAAGTAGCAGGGCAAATCACAACAACACTATCCCAGACAAATAAGAAAACAGTTCGAAAGAACCCAGGTGAGTAGGTCAACAGAAAGGTAAAGAGTCATCAACTTTAATGTATACATACCTATATAGATAGATGTAGGAAAAGGGGAGGTGGGTGTCAGAAAAAGATTACATAAATTACAATTAGCAATTTAGAGAAATGCTCAACAAAATCAACACTTAGCTGTCACCCAAAAGCTGAACTAAGAGATCACATCTAATTTAAATGAGTGCAAACAAGATCTGAGGTAATTTGCTAATTACAGAGGATTATGGGTAAGAGGAGATGCCTGAGCCTTGGATCCAAATTATGAGAGTGGCTGAAGTTGGATCCTAGTTTGATCCAGTAAACTATCACTGAAGAATGGACAGAAGACACATCAGTTCTTCGGAGTATTCTGAAAAGTTGTTCTCCCACAAACACAAAATACAATTCTGATTCTTGTACTGGAAAAGATGTAGGCCTACACTATACCATGCCAGCCCTGAAAAACCACACAAAAATATGAACGGAAAAGAAGAAATGATTCCTTCTCAAATTAGCACATATTTTTTCTGTAGATAAATACCACTAACTAAGCTGACCTTGTGGGGCCATTTGAAGCCTAGCCAATTTCCCACAAAGGTGAAAATCAAATCCTGCACCTTGCATCTGTGAGGTAAATACCTTAACCATTATGCCAACCCCAAAATTAAATTTAACTTATGCACAATGCTTTCAACTAACTCTGATGTCTTTTGTCAAAAACAGAATAAAAGAAAACATCCTGTGCCCTACTTTGCACTTTATGATGCACAAGTGAAATTTATCTTGTTTTGTCTTATCTGGCCAGTAAAGATTACTCTGTCAGACTTTACATAACAGCACGTTAAACAAGACAGTACAGCATGATACAGAAAAGAAGTTTTAAAATTCTGAAGTAATGATGTAATTCTGTATGACCATATATTCACAATGACTTCTTTTAGAAGAATCAATTTCATACATTTTCAATTCATTAATTTGACATCATTAGTAATGCAGATACATACCACAGCATTTCTAAATCATGCTCATTTATTTCTGTTTTCAGAGAAATGCTCTACTCAAGATAACAGCAACATGCACCTGTTTGCCCAGTTTGTATCATAAAGCAGAGTGATATTTTTGTATTCAGCATTCTTTGAAGTCTAGTAGAAGTACTGAATGAGGTTTCTTAAAAAGTATTTTGCGTTTTCGATCATGACTCTAAATGTTTTACCATATGTAGCTGTGAACTTTGTGGCAACAGTATACATTTGTCAACATTTCATTTTTATATGTATCAGGTTTATGCTTCAGTCAAACTCCTGGAGCCATCTGCTATTGACATCTCTTCAAATGGTGCCAACCTGCAAAGTAACTGGCTCAGAAATATCACAAAGCTTGTTCAAGAAACTTTTCATAGTTCAGAGCTGTTATCTTGCCCTTAACACCAAACCCAAATGACACATTTCATCAGGTTCCTAAATGGTACTAGCACAACTGCCAGGTTAGGAATACACTTGGAAAACAACGGACTGTTCCAAGGAATTGTATGAGACAAACTTTCTCAACATCAGGTTTGAGACCTTCAGAAGTCAGACTATTAATCATATACTTGAGATGAGATACATAGCTATGACATTTGGCTTTGCCAAGTTTTGGATCTTTATATTTTAATATGTCCAGTACTTTAAATAGCTTCACATCCAGTTGCTTCTTGGCAGTAATCTAAACAACAAATTATCCACAATGTTCACACCACCATCCAAGTCTTAAGTTACTTCAGTGGCTGTCCTTTGAAATACTTTTGGAAAAAATATACTGCAAAGAGTAACCTGAAAAAAAATCTGAGTGCATCAAAAGGAGAATTAAAAGTACACACCTCCAAGCTAACTTCATCTATCCTTAATTGCCAAAATTCTTGTTTTGTAGCAAAGACAGAATAAAAAGTTATGTACTTGCCAAAATGTTCCATCTATGTTGTCCATTTTCATTCTTCCTCAACTGAAAGGTTTGGATCTGACTCGGACGCTTCTTCCAGTGCGTAGGATCCTACAACTGTTGAGTTTCTCCCTTTACCTATAATGCCCTACTAACCTAACATACCTCAGATCGAGTTTGCTACTACTAGACACAACAGGAATGTGGCAAAACATGAAAAAAAGGAAGCTGGAGTTCAAACAAGGAACAGAGGTTCCTATGACTCTTCAATCTCTCCAGAAGAAAATAAAGACAGGGGTAAGAAGGGTGGGGAGTTGAGGAAGAATGAAACTGGACAACACAGATGGAACATTAAGGTGAGTACATAACTTTTTAATCTGATTGTGTCATTTTCATTCATTCTTCAACTGATGGGACAGAGTCTCCAGCTACCACAACCCAGGGAGTACCCTAAGGAAGGATATTCTGGACCACCACTGAGCCAAAGGCTGCTATGCCCCAGAGACCACATCCAGACTGTAATGAGCAATAAAGGTATGAGGATTACCCTATGTTGTGGCTGCACAAATATTATCCAAGGATGCTCTAAACCAGAAAGCTGAATAAACCACCATAGACCTAGTGGAATGGACTCTAGGTGGTTTTGGTAAAGGTAAACCCAATTTTCCACAGACAAAGGTAATACAATCAGTTAACCATTTGGCCAAAGTAACTTTAGATACTGAGTTGCCTTGGTAGAAGAAAAGGAGACAAGCAATTGTTCAGACACTAGCATTTGCTCTAATACCTGCTGGAAAGCACTAGGAAGCCTTAAACTGATACTAGCACTCAACTCTCATTAATAAGGAAAAATTAATCATAGGCACTAAAGAGCCTATAATCGCAAATTACCTTGCTAAGATAAGGGAAAACAGCTCCTGTACTTTTCAAAAAAAAAAAAAAAAAAAACACCAAACCAGGCATGTCCAAGGGTCAGCTTCCATTGATTTCTCCTGTCCACCTGGTGAATCTGGGCATAATGGGGCAATGCAGCAATTGCCTCATGTACACAGACAACCCTCTCCTCCTACCACCCAACACTACAACCTGTGAGAGATGCACTTACATAGCCAAACTGGAAGCAAAGCTCTCTCCACCCAAGATTGTGCTAGACAGTCAAGAGGAGAAGGTTAACATCTGCACTACACCTCAAGCAACACATAGCCCTTCTAAACTCACACCACCAACACCCACACACAGCAACACTAAATCCACATATGCGGAGGCCCTTAACTGTAACCTGCCCAAGCAACAAGGACCTCTGAAGCTGAAATGCAAACAAACACCAATTGCAATAAAAGTGTTACATAGCTCACAACACCAGTGTGCCACTCAGCAACAGCCCCACTTTAGTCATAGGTGACTCTATAGTCAGGCACACTGATGTCCCACTCACCAGGCTGAACAAGGAGAAAATTACAGTGAGCTGCCTGTCAGGTGCCAGGATCCGTCACATAACCCATGCACTCAAGTCACTCCACAACAAGTACAAATATGACTCTGTCATTGTCCATGTTGGAGTGAAAGACATGAGATGTACCTCCTTGGACTACATGAAAAGAGACATGGAAAAGCTCTCAGATCATGTGACCCAGGCAGGTATGACCCTAGCCCTGAGTAGCTTCCTGCCTTCGCCCAGAATGATACCACAATATAAGGACAAAATGATTGACTTCAACAATTGGCTAAGCTTCTGGTGTCATTCAAAGGGGATCCAGTATCTGTCTGCCTGAGACGACATGAGCGACAAACCATGATGCTTTGCCAGAGATGGTCTGCACCTGTAGCTCCTGGGATTCAGATTACTGGCTAAGGCTCTTGCCACCCCTATAGTGCCTTTCTTTAGGCAAAGTTCAAAGGACAAAACCACCACCGTAACAGGTACAAGCATGCAAAATCTGAAGGTAATGCTACTCAATGCTAAAAGTCTAAACCTCAAAATGCACTCTCTCGAGGCGCTCCTAAAAATGGAGAACATCAATATATGTGCAGTAACTGAGACCTGGTTCAAGGCTCCAGAGAGCACCCCTGCAATACCAGGCTACAACTCTTACCACACTTTTCGGCCACCAAATCAGGATCGAAACACTAAAGGTGGAGGAGTGTCCATATTCACCAAGGATATTCATACCACCAGGTTAGTTGCCCAACACAATGCGTCTGACATTCTCCAGGTGCAACTAACACTAGGTAAGACTGCAATCCAAATTGCAGCTTGCTACAGATCCCCCACCATGCCCCAAGATTCTCACTACACCTTTCTAAACATACTGGAAAATATTAATATACAACCAAACACCCTAATACTGGGTGATTTCAACTACCCTGCCATTAAATGGGAAAACTACTGGTGTACCAACACCTTTGCCCAACGGTTCTTGGAATTCATAAATTCCAATGCCCTGGATCAACTAATCCATACTCCCACCAGGGGCTCCAATATCCTAGACCTGGTCATTACCAACATGGGAAATCGATGCTCCACACCTATGGTCACCCCCTTGTTGTTCAGGTCAGACCATAAGCTAATCACCCTTAACACCCACATCCCACCCCCACCCCCTAATAAGGAAACCTCCATAAAAAACTTCTCCAAAGCCAACTTCATGCTACTCAAGTCAGAAGTTACAAACTTCATGACACCCATGCAGACAGGAACTGAAAGTTCGACTGCTGAGTCCTACACTAAGGCACTGTACGAGCACATCCACTCATGCATGAATCATGCCATCCCAAATAGAACCAAGATGCTCTTCTCCTCCAAAAAAAGGAAGCCAATCTGGTGGTCCCCTGCCATAAACAAACTTTACAACAAAAGGAAGAAACTGTTGCAGAAAAGAGGAAAATCCCAGGATGCAAAAAACTCCCTTACAAGCCTCAGTAAAAAGCTAAGATTCCTCATAAAATCCTCCAAAGCTAGTTACGAAAATAAAATTGCCAAAGATTCCAAAGACAACCACAAGGCATTATATAACTATGTCAAGAATCTAAATGGCAATGCTCAGATCTGTTCTGAGCTACAACAGAATGGCATTAAATATAGTGATCCCAAGGATATTGCCAATATCCTGGCAGATCGATTCAGTGCCAACTTCACCCCCCCATCACACCCTAAATGGCCCATCTCAATACCGGAAGATTACCAAATTCCGGTAATAATGGCCACACGGGTAAAAAACGCACTCTCCAAAGCTAAGAATACAGCATCCATGGGACCAGATGACATCCCGGGCTGTGTACTACATGAACTACAAAATGAAGTGGCACCTCACCTAAGTTTCATGTTTAATCATACCCTCACCTCAGGCTTCATGCCCAGTGAGTGGCGCAGAGCTACAGTTATCCCACTCCACAAGGGGGATCCACCTTGGATCCCGGGAACTACTGCCCCATCAGTCTGCCGAGCCTGATATGCAAGGCCATGGAATGTATTATCATGGAACTTATAAACAAAGACATTGGCAACCTTAAAACACTGGACCCCAAGGAGTTTCGGTTCATGAAGGGCCGATTTTGTCTCCTGAACCTGAATGACTTCTTCAAATCAGTTTCCAGAGCTGTAGACCAGGGTAAGGCAGTCCACACAGCCTATCTGGACCTCGCCAAGGCCTTTGACACCATCCCCCACTCTGGAATCATAGATAAACTTATTAAGGTGGGCATTAATCCCTATATCACACGATGGGTTGCCAACTGGCTTACTGACAGAACCCACACTGTAAACGTAGCTGACTCCAAATCCAGCTCCAGACAAGTGCAGTACCTCAGGGTTCAGTCCTGGGACCTCTACTGTTTGGCATCTACTTCTCTGAAGTACAGGCCAACACTAAGGGACTCTGGCTAACAAAGTTCGCAGATGACTGCAAACTGGTAGCCATTACTGAATCCCCAAATGATGTGGATACTCTACAAAAAGGCCTTACAGAAACAGATGCTTGGTGCCAGAGCCATGGGCTCAAGCTCAATGCCAAGAAATGTATAGTTATTCCCTTTGGGAAAAAACATGTACCCGTGAATTACCACATAGGTGGCAGTACACTAAACACCCAAAGTGTGATAAGAGACTTAGGGACACAGGTGGAGAGTGGTCTCACCTTCAGTCAGGAAATCCTTCTATGTGGCACACCTCATCACTAAGGGCTTTTCATCCAGAAAAAAGGAGGTCATTGTCCCACTGCACTCATCCCTCATTAGACCCATAATAGAATACAGCGCCCCGTTTGGTATGTACCTCTCAAGACATCTGCAACGACTGGAAAGGCCGCAGAAATACCTCACTAAAAGAATCATAGGCCTAAAGCAGATGCCCTATGCTGACCG
Organism: Protopterus annectens; assembly: GCF_019279795.1. Lineage (NCBI taxonomy): Eukaryota > Metazoa > Chordata > Ceratodontiformes > Protopteridae > Protopterus > Protopterus annectens. Next base: position 1,673,278,311 of record NC_056728.1, read on the forward strand.
CCTTAAACTCCAGCTATACTCTGTCGCATATCGTCTACTCCGAGGTGATCTCTGCTTAACATACAAGGCCATGTCAAATCCAGAGCTGTTGGACATGCTACACTTAAAGAAATCCCAATCCCTCAGAGCCACACGCTCCAGGGATCTAAACCTTGTCATCACAATAAACAAAACATGCTGAAGGGATAGGTTCCTGACCCAGACACTCCCCAGACTCTGGAACAGACTGCCCATACATGTCAAGAGCAGCGCCTCTTTGGTCCTCTTCAAAAGGAACCTTGATGACTGGATGGGAGAAAGGAAATTCACCCAGAGGATCACGTCAATCGCCCTGCTACACAGGGGTCCAGGGAAGTAAAAAGTGTGGGAAGAAATATGCAGGGAATTGTTATGGCTAGGCTTGTACAGGCCCTAGGGCCGATAGCCTAGTACCAACCTATGAATCTATAAGACACAGTATTCTTAAGTCTCTGGTTCTATGAAGGTGGACACAAAGTTGTGTATGCACAACTAATACATGCAACATGTACTCTCCTTTCTTTGAGACGTATGGAAAGAAAGGTGGGAGATTCATGGCCTGGTTAATGTTTGACTCAGAAGCTACCTTAGGTATAAAACATGGATTAGTCTGTAAAGAAGCCCTGTCCTTGTGAAAAATTAGATAAGGGAAGTTTGAAAACAGAGCCTGGAGTTCAAATACTCTTCTGGCCAAGCACTAGGAATATGGTCTTCCAGGACAAAAATTCAAGGTCAGCTTTGGCCAAAGGTTCAACAGGTGGTTGAGATAAGGTCTGAAGAATAATATTTAAATCCCAAGAAACAAAAGGGTCTTTTAATAGGAGTCCAAGTAGAAAAGTCCCTTTAAGGAAAGCTTTGCCAAGTTTAGAGGAAGCTAAGGTAGAGTTATTTATGCCCAGATTAAAATTGGAAATGGCTGCCAATTGAGCTTTAACAGTTGTAAAACTATCTCCTTCATTAAAAATCGTAGCCAAAAAGTCAAGGATAGTAGGGATCAGCGCTGAAAAGAGGTCTAAGTTTCTGTTTAGGGCCTAAAGAAGGAATCTTTTCCATTTACTCTTATAAATCTTTCTGGTGTTAACCTTATGGGAAGATAATAAAATATGACAGAAAGGGGAGGAGAGCCTGGGCTATCTAGCAATCAGTGGAACTGGAGAAACCAGGTGGTCATCTTGAGGTCTGCTATGTCCACGTGAATTGTGCCTGTCGGGTGAGACAGGAGGTCTGGAGTTGGATCCAGAATCCAGTGTAGATATAAAAGATGAGGCCAGAAGAAAGGACACCAGATCTGGTGAGGCTAGTAAGGACCAAAGAGGATAACTGTGCTCTTCAATCAGAATGCTTTGTGTAGAAATCTGGGAATGACAGGTAACAAATGGAAGGCAAAAAGAAGACTGGAGGGCCAAGCATGAACTAGACCATCTCTTGGTGACTCCCCAGTAGGGGATCAGGGCAAAGAACCTGCTGCATTTGTTGTTTAGAGGAGAAGCAAAAATCATAGTACAGCTAGCTCATTGACAGAAAATGCTCTCAGCCACTTAGCACAGCTGGCCCCATTGATGGAAAATGCTCTCTGCCACTTTGACACTGAGAGACCATTCATGAGACATCAGGATAGCCCTGCTTAGTTTGTCTGTAATCACACTGGATTTCCCTGGGATATGCGTTGCTATAAAAAAATGACTGGAAGAGACGGCCCACTGCCAATCTCTCAACACTTCTGGACAAAACAGGTAAGATCTGATTCCCCTTTGTTTGCTGATGTACCAGACTACTAACATATTTGTCTGCCTGCATCGCACCTGTCCTGGATGACAGTGTGTCTTGGAAGGCCTGCAATGCTAGGAGGGCAGCTTCCATCTCCAGGACATTAACGTGCATCTTGGTCTATCTGAGAGACCACATACCTTGGACTGTCCTTCCAAGTACTGCCCCCCCACCCACCCAAGCTTGGAGGCATCTGTGGTGACCATGGTCTTGGGAAGAAGAACAAGAAAGGGACAGCCCTTGTACAGCTGATTTGAATGAATCCACAATAAAAGGTTACTCCAGCATGCTTGAGTGATCTGAGCTATCATGGATAATGGATGCTGAAATGAGTTGACAAGAGTCCATTGAAGAGTTCTCATATGGAACCTGGCCAGCGGGAGAAGGGTGAATGCTGCTGCCATGGAATCCAATGCCTGAAGTATCACTCGGGCCGAAAGGGATGTATTTTGAATCACCCTTTACCTGCGATTGTAGGGTGTCTATCTGTGACAGAGGGAGAGAAGCTATCTGAGTGGCTGTGTTCAAACAAGCCCTGGTGATCTCCAGACTCTGTGTTGGTGTGAGCTGAGATTTGCTGTAATTGACTGATATTCCCAGATGGGAGCACAGCTGGAGTAGTCCCTTACTTGAATCAGTTGATGCCTGCTTGACGCATTCAGGAGGAAGTAGTCTAGATATGGAAATACTAGGAATGCCAGCTGTCTCAAGTGAGCTGATATGACTGTCATGCATTTGGTGAGCACCCTGGGGGGCTGTAGCTAGACCAAATGGCAGTACTCTGAACTGGTTATGACTGGCCCCTAGCTGGAAATGTAGGTATCTCATGGAGTGCCTGTTCATTTTGATGTGATAGTATGCATACTGAAGATCTATCAAGCACATGCAGTTGTCCTTCTGCAGAAAGGGAGGGATGGACTGTTCATAGGTTCATACTAGGCTATCTGCCCTAGGGCATTTATAAGCCTAGCCAGAGTGTGTTTGGCTTTCGCCACCCATTTTAAATTAATTTTGCTATGCCCTTTTTTGAGGTTAGTATACTGTGCCTCTGTCTAACAGTGACACAGAAGTGATACCCGGGGTAAACCTACGATCCCCCTTCCACTCATCAAGATTCCTCTTGAAGAGAGTCAATGAGGGACTCTGCCTAACCTGGACTGGGATTTTATTCCAGAGTGAAGGGAGCCTCTGGGTTATGAATCTGTCCCTCCAGCATGTCCTATTTATTTCAGTGCTGAGGTTCAAGTCTCTTGAGCGTAGCTCGATGGGATTTGGATTTTCTGAGGTGCAGCATGTCCATTAATTCCGGGTTGGACATGGCTTTATATGTCAGGCACAGATCGCCTCTGAGCAGGCGGTATGCCACTGAGTAGAGCTGGAGTTTCTTTAACCGGGCAGCATATGGCATCTGTTTGAGCCCTTTGATCCCCTTGGTGAGGTACTTTTGGAGTCTTTCCAGTTGCTGCAGGTGTCTGGTAAGGTACATCCCAAAAGGGGCATTGTACTCAATTATGGGCCTGATGAGGGATGAGTAAAGAGGCACGATGACCTCCCCTGATCTAGATGTGAATAACCCTTCATGATTAGGTGGGCTATATAAAATGTTTTTCTAACTACTTTGGCCACGTGGTTGTCAAATGAGAGATTGCTATCAACTTGGGTCCCCAGGTCCCTAGTACTTAATGGATTACCACTTATGTGGTAATTTGTGGGCACTTTGTTTTTGCCAAAGGGGATGACTATACACTTTTTGGAGTTTAGCTTGAGGCCATGGCTCTGGCACCAGTTGTCTGTTTCTAAGAGGCCCTTTTGGAAGATGATTGTGTCGGCTGGAGAGTCGATTATGGCACCCAGTTTGCAGTCATCTGTGACCTTGGTCAGCCACAGTCCTTCCGTGTTGGTCTGTACCTCTGAGAAATACATACCGAACAAGAGAGGTCCCAGGACTGAGCCTTGTGGGACGCCACTTGTAACTGGGTTTGGAGTCTGACATGGCTCCAGCAATTCTAACCATGTGGGTTCTGTCCTTGAGCCAGTTTGCAACCCATCTAGTGACATAGGGGTTTATATTTAAGCTGGTGAGCTTATCTATAATGCCCGAGTGGGGTACTGTATCGAAGGCTTTTGCGAGGTCCAGGTAGGCTGTGTGGACCACCTTCCCCTCGTCAATGGCCTTTGTGACTGTTTCAAAGAAATCGACCAGGTTTAAGAGGCCGGATCTGCCCTTAACAAAGCCGAACTGGGTAGGATCCAGTGTCTGTAGGTCCCCAATATCTTTATTTATAAGGTCCATGATGATCCTTTCCATAGCTTTGCAGACCAAGCTAGTCAGGCTTATGGGGCGATAGTTTCCAGGATCTGTTGAGGCACCACCGTTGCTGTACGCCACTCTTTGGGTATATATCCTGTAGTAAGGCTGAGATTGAACAGTAGTTTTATGTTTGGGTTTAGCTCTTCTTGGAGTTCATGTAGGACGCAGCCCGGGACGCCGTCTGGTCCCACTGATGCTGTGATTTTTGCTTTGGAGAGGGCGGCTCTTACCTGAGCATCTGAGATGTCAGGGGGGCAGCACTCTGCTGGGATAGATATTTGCCCTTTTGGTGGGGAGGGGAGAAGTTTGCACTGAACCTGTCAGCTAGGATGTTGGCAATGTCTGTGGGTTCGGTGTATTTTTTGTCATTTTGGACTAATTCTGAGCATATCTGGGAATTCCCACCCAGGTTCCTAACATAACTAAATAAAGCCTTGTGATTATCCTTAGTGTCCTGTGCAATTTTTCTCTCGAAGCTGGCCTTAGACGATTTTATGAGTGCCCGTAGTTTTTTGCTAATACTGATCAGAGATGCCTTCCCTTTTTGGGATTTTGTTCTATCATGTAGTAGCTTCCTCCTTCTATTGCATAGTTTATTTATGGCTGGGGTCCACCAGACAGGACGTCTGCCTTTGGAGGATTGGGTCTTGGTTTTATTTGGGATTGCATGATCCATGCATTCCTGAAGGTGTTCATAGAATGCGTTTATAAAGGATTCTGCGGTCTGGGCCGTATTTTCCACAGGCCCGGGGGCTTTGAAGGATTCCACCTCGGTTTTGAGGAGTGTGAAATTTGCTTTAGAGAAGTTTTTCACTGTGGTTTTCTGGGCAGGGGGTTGAGTCGGGATGTGAATATCCAGTGAGATTAGTTTATGGTCTGATCTTACCAGTGAGGGATACACTTCTGGTATGGAGCATAGAGTCCCCATGTTGGTGATGATCAGGTCCAGTATGTTTTCCCCTCTTGTGGGAGTGGTAACAAGTTGTTCCATAGCATTTGAGTTTATAAATTCTAGGAACCTTTGGGCTAGGGTGTTGGAGCTAGAGTAATGCTCCCAGTCTATGTTTGGGTAGTTGAAGTCGCCCAATATAATGGTGTTTGGAGAGACCTTCATATTTTCCAGTGTTCTCAGGAAGGCCGAGTGGAGTTCCTGGGTTTGGGAGGGTGGTCTGCAGCAGGCTATAAACTGGAAGGCAGTTTTACCCACTGTTAGTTGGACATGGATAGTCTCTGATGCTTCGTGCTGTGCCACCAACCTGGAGGTGTGGGTATCTTTGACGAATATTGATACTCCCCCCTCCTTTTGTGGTTCGGTCCAAGTTTTGGGGCCGAAAAGCATGGTATGAGGTATAACCTGGTAGTGCTGGGGTGCTCTCAAGAGCCTTGAACCAGGTTTCTGTTACTGCACAGACATCGATGTTCTCCATGCTAAGGAGAGTTTTGAGTGCATGCATCTTGAGGTTTAGACTTCTGGTGTTGAGTAGCATTACTCTTAGTTTCTTATCCCTTCTGATACCTATGGAGGTACCCTGTACATCCAGAACTGTACCCTGACCATCCAGAACTTTGTATACTGAACAGACTGGTTTAATTTGCTGAGATGCAGAACTGGTCTCAAGTCCCCTGTCCTTTTTGGCACCAAAAAGAATCATGAATAAGTTCCAGACCCTCTCTGGTCTGGGGGGAACTCCTAGATGACTCTTTTCTAGCAGTTTTTTTTATTTCTAGAGAAGCTGCTTCCCTCTGACTAGATGGAACATAGAGGATTTTCTTTCAAACCACTGGAGGGGGTTGAGAAAATGGTATGATACAACCTTTGAATATAATCGTCTGCACCCATGAATTTTTTGTGATATTTAGTCAAGCTCTCTGGTGCAGGGAAAGAAGACCCCTGACTGCCTCCAGAGGTGGACATCCAAGCTTCCCTTCAGGAGCATTGGTAGAGCCTATCTGAGAAAGACTCTCTAGATCACTGGTTGTGTGGACCACCTCTGCTGCGAGAACAGCGTCTTTCATTACAGTTCCTCCTTCTGTCATGAGGGAACTATCTCCATGTGACTCCTGGAAAGGACCCTTTGACTTCTTAAAACCACATTTTTCTACCACCTTGTTGTTTTCTAGAAAAGGGCATTTGAGGGGTAGAAAAATGTACACCCATGGCAAACAAGGTTTCTCCCTCTTGCTCGCACCTGGAGAGTGCATCTTTCAGTGTGGAGCCAAAAAGCAAAGATCCTTCAAAAGGCACACTGACAAAAGAAGACTTAAATGGTTCTGCAAAGTCACACAAGCGCATCATGTTCTTCTTATCTCCTAATGGATATGCATGAACTTGCCACCCATGAGGTACCTTCTGCAGTGTATGAGATTAACCTCACAAATTAGATATAGATTGGAGGGTAACCAGTTGCAAAGAAATTCTATTCCCTTACTTGGAGGATGTGGAGCCCAAAAGAGATTTGGTAAGCTCCTTGATCAAATCTCACTGAAGTCTTGTAAAGTGTGCCAAATAATTCAGCAACTTAAAAGCAACTGTTGTTGAAGCATAAGACACACTTCCCAAACCTATCAAGTGCCCTAGACTCCCTGCTAGGGGAATAGACAGAGGAACTCTGTTCTTCTAGTTTCCCTTCTCATGGTTGCCACAACAACCATGGCATCAATAGGGACTCCCTTACTCCAATGTGCACAGTGTTTAGGAAGGGCAAGAAACTTAACTAGTCTATTAGATTTTGGCTCAATGGTGTCCATTTCCTTCCACACCTGCTAAGAGATCAGGTCAACAAATTCTTGGGGAACCAGGTCAACAAGCTCATCGGCTTGGGGAGTCACCCAAGATGTAGACAAGCCAGATTTGAAAGCCTCTAAAAACACCGATTCCTCTTGAGAGGGGGTATCAGAAGACCAGCCACCTCTCTGTTGAAGGAGCTCAAGAGTGTCTTCAAAGGAGATGTCATCAGGTGGTGATCTGGGGAACCCCTCCCCCTCATCAAAATCAGTGTCCTCAGTTAGAGATTCCTGTGGGGAATTTAAGTGCCTCCTTTTGCACATTCTCTTTCAAAGGACTTCCTCAGTGAGATGCACCGGGGAAGTATCAGAAGCGATAAAAATGCTCTAATGGGTTAGCTGAAGGCTTAATCGAGCAGGCTGTCCCAGTGGAACAGATGATAGAGGTACAGAACATAAAACAGAATGTAGCAAATATGTCTGCTCTGAAGAGGGCAGGAGTGTCTGTTCTCTATTCACAGAGAAGACCCTCGCCACAACCTCAACTGCAGGGTGCTTAGGCAACACATAAGTTGGCAGATCCAAAATTAAGGTCTCTCGGATCATCAGCTCCTGCAGCCCCATCAGCACTACACCCAAGGAGGGAGTTGGACCTGAAGAAATACATACACTTCAAAAGCAACCACACAATTGGCAAAAAAAAAATTAATAAAAGGTGATTATCCAGACCCACAAGTGAGGATGGAGTATTTTTAAGTGAAATAAACAATGTTGGAAATATGTTTTCTGTGAGGGAATATCCTAATAATTATACACAATCTCAAGGAAGAAATAATTACTAAGAAAAATGCAGACTTTAACCATCACTAAGGTGTAAATGTAATCAACAAAATAAGAGTACATCAGCTTGGGCCACTACAGTGCCATACAAGGATAAAGCCCTGACTATGACCAATGCAACCTGAGTTTGATTAGAGACATCCCAGGTGACTAATGGAGTGGCAGGGAGGGATGGGCATGCCCATCTTGGATGGGATGGTGGTATGTGGGCCTTACCAGACAATGATCCATGGTGGAGGCTGGAGACATCGTCAAAGGAGGCATGGTAGGTATGGTCATGGGGGGGCAGTGGGGGTTGGCTGAGCTGCTGTGTAGGTGAGGGGATAAACTACAGATCATGCATTACACGTGCCTCAGAACTGTACCATGCTGCCACAGAAGGGAGGGGGAGTAACAGGGCAGGCCAAAAGTAAAACCAAACTCTTGGAAGAAGCTCACATGTGCTGAGCCCCATTGCCTGCGACCTGTGACTGGCCTCAGCGATTACTGGAAAAAGTCGAAGGAGGCATGAAGTAGATGGTTGATATGGCACGGACAGAGCACAAGGGCAGGGCTGGTAACAATGATGGAAGGGTGGGAGGAAAAAAATAAGAGTACATCAGCTAACAACAACAGATAAGACTTTTCTGCAATTCAGGATTTCACCCAAAATTCTAGAAATTACGGAGAACACGGAAATTCACCAAAGCGTAGGACAAACACACCAGCAACTTAGGATCTTCACCTATTTTTGTCTACAAGAGAAGGCAAAGGATTAAAACTACTTTAGAAACGAGTCCAGAAGCATACAAACCAAAGAAGGACCAGGAGAATGCTGTAGATTTCAGTATAAAGATTATTTATTGTAGAACAGACCACAGAATAAAAAACATAAGCGCTTTCGTAGGTATGTACCCCACTTCATCAGATGTAAATATGTTGCATCTTAACCTTCATTTTTTACTCTGAAAGCTCTAGTCACATGCTATTAGATAATCACATGACCCAAATATTTAAAACCATACATACATACATACATATATACCTTATATATAACTGTAATCAGTCTCTTATAAAAATAGCAGCAATATATTCAGAATAATTTCATAAAAAAATACATATATAAAACTTCATATAAAGAACACATATATAAAAATACATATATAAAAAAACTGACTTTTCCAATAAGAATAAAAGCAAAATATACAAACATAAAATTCATCTAAAGAGGGGCCTTTTCTTTACTATAGGCTTCAGGGGGTACATAGTCATTCAGGCCATGTCCACTATCTGCCTTAAGCCTTACAATCCATTTGGCTTCCAGAGCTTCTGTCTTGTTGTGGACATCGCCAGCCCTGATATTTTCATACACCCTCCCTATTACAAGAAATTTAAAAATGTGTTCATTGTCAGTCTCACTAACATGTTTAGATAGTGCACTTACTCTATCCTTTCTATTAATGTGGTACACATGTTCCCTAATCTGATCTTTAAACACTCTGTCAGTTTTACCAACATAAAATTTCAAACATTTCAAACAATGGCAAGATACACTACATGCTTGGTGTTGCATGAAGCAGAAACATTACAATTATACTGTCTTTTTTCATCTGGATGCATAAACTTGGTATTAATGTCCAAGTAACTACAAAAATTAAAATGCCTACACATAGTCAAACCTCCATTTGCTAAGGCATTAGCCTTACTCCTTGGGAAACATAACTTTCTTTTAAGGGAGAACTCATTCCTGAACAAAAATCGAGGTTGTTGTTCTATAATGTTACTGACACCCTTGTCAGACATCAGAATTCCCCATTTTTTCCTAACTATGTCCATGTAGATCTGTACATCAGACAAATAATATAAGGGCATCCTAAGCATTCCTTTGTTACTAGTGTTACTAGCTTTCCTAGTGACCTGCCTCTTACAGAAATATGGTTGTGCCACTGAATATCTGAGTCTGGTTACCTCCTCTACATTATTCTTCACCATCTGGCCATCATAGCCCCCCTCCATCAATTTCTTGGTAATACCTTCAGTACATCTCAAATAGTTAGACTCCCTCCCATTGAGTCTAGAGGCTGTAAGAGCCTGGTTCCTTACCACACTCTTAAAAATATATGGGGGGGTGCATATTGTCATATGACAGTAAACTATTGACATGACATGGTTTCCTGTACTGTTTCATGTACACACTGTTATTGTCATCTACCAAAACTGCCACATCCAAAAAATTATGACCTTGTCAGAGTATGAAAATGTGAACCTTAAAAATGCAGTGCTTTCATTAACATACTTGATAAATTCAGTTAACGGTTGCGTAGTTCCACTCCACACAATAAAAAAGTCATCTACAAACCTTATGAAAAATGAGATGTATTTACTGAAAGGACCTCTTAACATATATTCAGATTCCCAGACCACCATTACAGAATTGGCATAGCTATTGGCACACAAAGTGCCCATAGCTACGTCATTGTTCTGCCAATAAAGCACATTCCCAAATAAAAATACATTACAACATAACACTATCTCAAGCAAATCCTTGAGTTTGATCTGTCTGGCTTCAAAACTAGAGTATGTCCCAAGAAACCTCTCTATACTATCTATACCCAGATCATTCGAATTACGGTGAAAAGTGATACTACATCCATGGTGACCAAGATGTAACTATCCCTATCACTCAATACTTGCATGTGTTCAAATAAATCAGTTAAAAATGTTCAGTATCTCTTAGTACCTGTGGTACCTCATTAAGTAAGGGTCTCAGATTCTTCACTATATATATGGAGATGGACTCCATGGACCACCCTCTCCCAGAGACTATCGGTCTCATTGGTGGCCAGATTTTATCTTTGTGAATCTTAGGTAACCCGTGTATACAGGGGATAACAGGATGTTCTATAAGGAAGTAATCATATAATTCCTTAGTTATGGAGCCCTCACTCAATAATACATCCAATTTAAATTTAATCTGATGCACCCTTTTATCAATCTTTGTATGAGTAATCTTTGTACAGAAACTAACATCACATAACATGTTAAGCATAGCATGTTCATATTTGCTAGCATCCATGATGACAACAGGCCCGCCCTTATCAGTGGGCCTAATAACTATATCTGTATTTTCCTGTAACTGCACTAAGGTCATCCTTTCGTTTCTAGTAAGATTATTTTTCCTAAAGCCATTGTTATGTTCTGTATTTCTAACATTTTGTAATCTATATACATCCTGTATACACATTGTTTCGAAAGAGGTTTCTTGGGACATACTCTAGTTTTGAAGCCAGACAGATCAAACTCATCAAGGATTGAGACAGTGTTATGTTGTAATGTATTTTTATTTGGGGATGTGTTTTATTGGCAGAACAATGGCGTAGCTATGGGCACTTCGTGTGCCAATAGCTATGCCAATGCTATAATGGTGGTCTGGGAATATGAATATATGTTAAGAGGTCCTTTCAGTAAATATATCTCTTTTTTCAGGTGGTTTGTAGATGACCTTTTTATTGTGTGGAGTGGAACAACGCAACAGTTAACTGTATTTATCAATTATGTTAATGAAAGCACTGCATTTTTAAGGTTCACATTTACATACTCTGACAAGGTCATACATTTTTTGGATGTGGCAGTTTTGGTAGATGAGAATAATAGACAGTACACGAAACAATACAGGAAACCATGTCATGTCAATAGTTTACTATCATATGACAGTATGCACCCCCCATATATTTTTAAGAGTGAGGTAAGGAACCAGGCTTTTAGAGCCTCTAGACTCAATGGGAGGAAGTCTGACTTCTTGAGATGTACTGAAGGTATTACCAGGGAATTGATGGAGAGGGACTATGATGGCCAGATGGTGAAGAATAATGTAGAGGAGGTAACCAGACTCAGAGATTCAGTGGCACAACCATATTTCTCTAAGAGGCAGGTCACTAGGAAAGCTAGTAACACTAGAACATTATAGAACAACAACCTCGATTTCTGTTCAGGAATGAGCTCTCCCTTAAAAGAAAGTTATGTTTCCCAAGGAGTAAGGCTAATGCCTTAGAAAATGGAGGTTTGACTATGTGTAGGCATTGTAATTTTTGTAGTTACTTGGACATTAATACCAAGTTTATGCATCCAAATAAAAAAAGACAGTATAATTGTAGTTTCTGCTTCATGCAACACTAAGCATGCAGTGTGTATCTTGTCCATTGTTTGAAATGTTTGAAATGTTATGTTGGTAAAACTGACAAGAGTGTTTAAAGATTGGATTAGGGAACATGTGTACCACATTAATAGAAAGGATAGATTAAGTGCACTATCTAAACATGTTAGTGAGACTGACGATGAACATATTTTTAAACTTCTTGTATAAAAGTATCAGGGCTGGCGATGTCTGCAACAAGACAGAGGCTCTGGAAGCCAAATGGATTGTAAGGCTTAAGGCAGATAGTGGACATGGCGTGAATGACTATGTACCCCTGAAGCCTATATTAGAGAAAAGGCCCCTCTTTAGATGAATTTTGTGTGTATATTTCTTGAATTTATTCTTATTGGAAAAGTCAGTTTTTTATATATGTATTTTTTATATATGTGTTCTTTACATGAAGTTTTATATTTGTATTTTTGTATGAAATTATTCTGAATATATTGCTGCTATTTTTTATGAGAGACTGATTACAATTATATACAAGGCATATATGTATGTATTGTTTTAAATATTTGGGTCATGTGATTATCTAATAGCATGTGACTAGTGCTTTCAGAGTATAAAATGAAGGTTAAGATGCAACATATTTACATCTGATGAAGTGAGGTACACACCTACGAAAACACTTATGTTTTTTATTCCGTGGTCTGTTCTACAATAAATAATCTTTATACTGGAATCTACAGCCTACTACTGGTCCTTCTTTGGTTTGTATGCTTCTGGATTCTTTTGGCTTTTTGGACCTGGAGACCTGCTTTTGGTGGTAGCTGTTTTTTTGATTCTTATTACTTCAGAAAAGAATTGCAATGTACTATACAAATGCCGCAATACCAACAAAAAGAACAAAATACAAAAATGTGCTGCTTGCAAATACTGCAAATTTACAGATGAAGATCCATATCTAACTGTAAATAATTATGAAAGAATAACAAGCACATATAAAACTTCAGGAATGATATATCTGGCCAGCTGGCTCTCATGTGAGACGTTTCACATTGGCAAAACATTGAGGCAGCAAAGGTAAAGAATTCATCAACATCTATATGATACAAGAAGAACAATATTAAGAATGCACTCTACAAATACTTCTTACAGTGTGTTAATTTTAAGAAATTTTTATTCTTTGTTATAGACAAATCTGCAAGATCCACAAGGGGTATAACTAGGAAAAAACTTTACAATACTGAAAACTGTGCAGGCATCTTTTACTGAATGTTGCAACAAACCTGGGGTATCGACTACATTTCTATTTCAAACAATATTATATTTTTTAACATTATAATTTACTTGCTCTTAACTTAAAAGGGCTAGAAACTGGAAGACTCCATGACACTACATTATTTTAGAGTAATACTGTGAATGTTTTTGTGTATTCTTTTTCAAATAACCTATTTGCTAAACTTTAAGATGTGTTTTTTTCAACATATTTTATACAAGAACACATTTTTAAAAGGGAATTAGTTACTAAAGTTACCTTGATTACACAGTTTTTTAAATTGCATGATTTTTTTTCAAATCATGTGACTGTTATATGGCTAGTATCACTACGTCGAGGAAATGACTTCACATGAAAGTTAGGTTTTGATGAAGTATCGAAAGCACTTAACCAGATTTCTGGACTGTAACTTATGTTTTAATTCACTAAACTTTATCATGGAAGTAAATCTGTTTTTTTGCTGTGTTTTGCAATATGCTTCATTGACTTCTTTTGACTGCGGAAGATTCATGGTTTACAGATGGACAGAAATCTGGCTCAATGTTCTTAGTTTAAGATACAGAGATGATTTTTTTTTTAAGCAAAAGACTACAAAAATAAGAAAAAAGATAAAAAAAAAACATGGAAACAGCAGTGTTTTCCTTGCATTAGTAAAGTTATCACCTGTTTACTTTCCTGTTTTTTTGTTGACGGCAAGAGGCAAAACAGGTGCAAGCAATTAGTCATGAGTCACACTGGCGAGAGACCTGGTTAACTTGAGCAACTCCTCCTTAGAAATATAGGATTACCTCTGTGAAACCCTTGAGCAATTGATACCAAACAACAGAGGTGGCTAATGTAAGGATTGCCTTTGGCAGGCTCCTCTGAAGAGGTGACTTTAGCTGCCTGAATACATTTAGATAAAGGAATGGGAGTCATGTCTTCTTCATAGCCATATCCCTAATGCTGAAACAAGAAGCTACCAGAAGGCTAGGCTCTGTAGTCCTATCATCTCCTTATGACTAAGCAGGCACTGGGAGCTGTACCTCCTATATGGGGAAAAGCACTCCATCAACAAGAACCTGACAGATGTTTTCATACTCTACTTTGTCAATGATACTGCCAATTAAAGTGTCCTGCCAATAAAGGTGATAACTTTACAAGTCTTTTGGTGGAAGATCATCTACAGAATTTTTTTAACACTTTTATTAAATCATCTCTTAAGACATAGGCAAACATGCATTAGTATAAAAGAAAACAAACCATATTAACATGTTTCCAGCTACATATATTATACATCACAATTTTATTTCTATGTAATTTGCTCCTTCCCTTTTCTAAATATCTCACTTCCAGTTCTTTCATATGTTACAACATACAATAGTTCAAATACAGTTGGGTTTAGACTTTGATTCCCAATTTCTACCAATTCCTTTTTTTTGGAAGGCCCCAGAATTAAACTCATCAGGCCTTACTATGTAGAGGCAATTCAGATCCTGTGTTCTAGCTTAAAATAATTTCCTTAGTTACAGCCATTTGCTTATCCAATATTTCTGACAGAGTACTCTGCAGGAAATGTTCAAAATCTGCGAACTCCATTACACTCCCAAAATATATGTTCCAGTTATCTCTTTCCTCCTCATCACACATTCAGCATTTGCCATCTACCCGAGGAAAAATTATTTGAAGTCTGCTTAGGGTCTAAAAATATCTATGCAAAGACTTCTAAGCAAAAATCCTAAACCTTCTGTACTTTGTTGCATACTTGGAAGCCATACATATGTCCTCCCACTGTTCCCCTGTAAATTGCTTATCCAGTCTCTCTTCCTAATCTTTTATAATTTTCTCTGATTTGTACAATTATTGTGGCACATTTTACATGGCTTCCTAATTATCCCTTTTTTAACAGCAAATGTGTTCTTAGCCTCATCCCACTCTATTACCACTCTATCCTTAGTTATTTTCTCCCAATACCATGGATCCTGTTCCAGTTTACTCCAGTAAGTTCCAGCCCCTCTTGCCTACTCTCTGCACCCCTATTTGCAGTCATCCCTATCGTCAAAATCTCCTTTCACCACTCTCATTATCATCTGTGGGTACATAATTTATGGTTACAGCCTTTGCTTTACCTTCATTAATTTTATGTCCTGAAAAGACATGAAAATGTTCCACAACACTAAGATGCTTTTTCTAGATTTATCAGGTAGAAAATAATCCATCCACAACCCCTTTTCCCCATTTTTGCACATGGGTCTGGATGTCACTTCAAAAGCCACAATCATCTACAGCCAAGATTTTCACAGCCAGGTGGCGCGCCATGCTGCAGTTTTACTTCCATACCGCACACTCATATGCACACTCACACCTATGGCCAATTTAGAGTGGCTAGTCCATGTACTGCATGTCTTTGAAATGTGGGGAAAAAACCCACACAAATACAGGGAAGATATGCAGACTCAGCAAAGAAGGTAACCCAGCTGAGAATCAAACCAGGGAACCTCTTGCTATGAGGCAACAACACTATCCTCTGTGTTACTGTGCTGCCTAGGTAGAAAATCATATCATCGGTGAATAAAGTTGACTTTTCTTGATTACCATACCAATTGCATCCTTGAATTTTTGCGGGGTTTTTTTTTTTTTTTTTTTTTGCTAATGGCTCTACACATAAAACAAACAACAAATGGGAAAGAGAATACCCCTGCCTAGTTCCTCTATTCAGATACAACTTATCACACAGGAATCCCCCCCCCCTCCACATTTTAATTCTTGCCTATGATCCCTCATATATACTCCTAATTAACATGAATGGAATGCAAATGCATCCACTGCCCTACTCATAAATTCCTAGCATATTCTGTCAAATGCTTTCTTCACACCTAAAACCACCACCAACGCAAGTATTTTCTTAACACTCTGCTTCCCTCTGGATTATCATTTTTCTATTAATGTTATGAAATCTTTGCCTCCCCACATCAAAACCACACTAATAAATCTCTACTGACAAATATCTAGCAATTTTGGTAACACCTTTGCTATGTTTTAGCTAGTACAGACAAAATTTATAATCATAGTTTAAAAGTGAAATGGGTCTATATAAGTTAGTTCCGATGGGTCTTTACCATTTTTGTATACTATACCCACCACAGCTTTCTTCCAAGATGTCTGTGCTTCCTTTCCTTTTAAAATAATGGTAAACAAAAATCTTCAGGATTTCTATCATTTTCTTCTCTCCTGACTTCCAACCTTCCACAGGAATACTGTTCCTGGAGACTTTCCTGCCGATTGATTACACATTAGTTTCTATCTCCTTGTATATTAAGTGTTAACTGTTGAGCTTCATCTAACCTTAACATAATTAAGACTACCACAAATATTTCCATTTGCGCTTTTTCCTGATTTCCAAGTTTCTCTGTTTTACACAAATTTCCATAAACATTTTTGGAAATATCTCTAATACCTCTACATGACTTCTAGCATTTTTTTGTTATAGGCTGCCTAAGTTTGGCGACAACCTTTTCTAATTCTGTTGCCAAAGTTGTTATGGAAAAAGTTTTTATGCTCTGGAGTTCTTATCAAAAAATAGTTGCTTAACAGGAATCTTTCTAAACTCGTGTATATTATCCAGATACTCCCTTATTTATCTTTAGCGCTTTGCAGTTGCACCTCTTCTTGTTCTGCAAGATTCACCTTATTCTGCAATACTTTTAACCTTTTTCGGCCCCTCTAAATAATTCCAATTACTTCTTAACCATGTCTCTCTCTTAATTTTACCCTACTTTTAATCTCCATTTTTATTTTATCCCACTCACTAGCTATCATTTCTAAATAAATTGCTACCTACCCCAATAACTCTTGAATACTTTCCACTGTCCATTACTTACATTTTTCTCTTTTTAACAGGTAGGTGGGAAAGTGCCAATGCCTAATTTTTATTTCATTACCTTGCATTTTTACCTTAATTTTACTGGTGTGTGATCTGAAATAGTTACTGATGTGTGTTGAAGCTTTCAATGAAATGCAAATGTTTGTGTGAAATATAATTTCTATCTAATCTAGCCCAGTTATTGTACCTTGGGGAATAATATGTAAATTCATACAAAATATCTTTATTA
The DNA here is from genome assembly GCF_019279795.1 of Protopterus annectens. Lineage (NCBI taxonomy): Eukaryota > Metazoa > Chordata > Ceratodontiformes > Protopteridae > Protopterus > Protopterus annectens. The sequence goes on from NC_056728.1 coordinate 1,673,295,455, forward strand.
TATTCTCCAGAAATCTACCCACTTTTGTTAATTTTCTCATCTTGTCTTGGTTTACGATCGACTGTGGAGTTGCCTGGTAAGAGAAGTTTTATATGAATTTCTATTTTATTTATTACCAATATTTTCACTGTTTGTAGGACAGAAGAGATATCTTGTAGATAAGAAGATTTACTTTTATTTATATTTTGTGGTGTTCCCTTTAATCTTCACTGTTTGTTGTTAGAAAGGGATAGGTTTTAGACAGGAAAACTAAAGCCACCCTAAGGGACCTAGTCAGCTATAAATTCATACAGACTTCACGGATAACAATATAGAGTTTATTTAAACAATACTGTCTTGATTTGTTTTTTGAATAATCTTTACCATAAAAGTGATATGCAAATGCAAGTGATAGTGAGCAAAAGCTACTGTGTGCAATTTAAAGGAATTTCAGCTTTTGTGCGACTTTCAGAAGTTGTACGGTCCGAGCAACAACTTTACTGTACTTAATTTAGTTGTATGTTGTTTGTGTGATTTTTGTCATAGAAGTTGATTTAATATCTCTCTGAATTCTGTGTAATGGATTTTGGTTATTCTTTTCTTGTAGAATTTCTTTATTAATTTGCAGCTGAATTTGATTCCTTAAATGAGTATGCCATTAATGACTTGCTAAAGCACAAATACCTTGTACAGTGTAATACATGCTATGTATATTTAAAGGTAACATATTGTGCTCCTCATATCAAAACTTGGATGATTTGCTTACTGTTACTGATAGCAAATCTAGAATTACTGATGGTGATTGCACTTGTGCAACTGGCACAGCACGAAGTACTCGTTACACATATTACATATTAATGACTGGACTGGTAAGATTAATAATGTTAAGCACACAACAAATGGAACACATTTAGGAATTAATGCATCTATCGTCTCTAAAGATCACTCAATCCCTAAGAAATAAGAGAAAACAGCTCTGGAATTCTGGACACAAGTATTTAGCAATCTGAGGATACAGAGCATTTAGAAGGAAATAAAAAAGAAAGAAAGAAATAAGTTCACAAAAAATAACAAGGAAGAAAAATAAACTAATAAATGTAAAGAGAATACATACTAAAAAGGACACTGCTTTATATAACACAGAGATTACAGAGAAAAACTTTTTTTCCTATCAGAAAACCTTCAGTTTACAGAAAAAGGCAGCATTTTTTCAAGAGAGAAGGTAGAAGAAAGAGATGCATGGTGTAAGTGAAAAGGAAGAAATCAAAACTGAATGTGGAAGGATTAAAGATATTTTCTGTAAGAAAAAAGATGAGAAAGACAGACTCTGAAAACAAGGCTCAAGCTTTGGATGTACAAAGCCAGCTGGATGAGAAAGTACAGTTTTGTACCTATCATAAATGTAGATGTTCGAGTGCTAATACAGCTGCAGTCATAACAGATGGGTTCTCCTGCCGTCAGGCGGGTCCTCGGTCGGCCGAATTCCAAAGTCTAGGTCCGGCGTCGGTTGTTGTTGCTTCTTCCCTGACGTCAGTGTGACAGGGGTATAAAAGAACCAGCCGACGCCATTTTCTTCAGTTTTTCTTGCACCAGATGCCAGGTGCCCCCAGAAGGAAGGCAATACATAAATTTGTGTAATAAAACAATGCAATATAATCAAAATACAGTAGTTGCAAGCAAATATACCATAAATTAATACCCCAATCAGGTTGTATGAGGAGGTGTTAGCCAATGGACCTGTCCCAAGAGGGGAAGGAGGGAGGGAAACCTGGACTGCAGCTGTATTAGCACTCGAACATCTACATTTATGGTAGGTACAAAACTGTACTATGTTCATCGTGCATACAGCTGCAGTCATAACAGATGGGTAGAATCCCAAAGCTAAGAAAGGGGTGGTAGGCACTAGGTGGAACTAGGAGGAGCCAGGATGCCCTGCAAGACTGCAGTGGCAAAGCCTGCTCTAGGTTTGGAGTATAATGGTAGGTGGTAGTGCTTGGAGAAGGTATGCACAGAACTCCAAGTGGCTGCTTCCAAAATATCTTTGGTAGGAACTCCTCTGAGGAAAGCTGCAGAGGTAGCTGTGGCCCTTGTGGAGTGAGATCTGATGCCTGCAGGTACAGTTTTACCATGAAAAGAGTAACAAAAGCGTATGCAGTGGGCTATCCATTTTGAGATTGTCTGTTTGGAAATTGGCTTCCCTTAAGCTCCTATAGCATAGGACACAAAGAGCTGTTCTGATTTTCTGAAAGGCTTTGTTCTGTCCAAATAATAGCGCAGCTGTCTGTGGATGTCCAAGGAATGTAATAGTCTCTCCCCTTTGTTTTGAGGATTAGGGTAAAAGGTAGGTAAGTGTATAGCCTGATTCAAAGCTACCCTGGATACCACCTTTGGCATAAAGGACGGGTTGGTTCATAAGGAAACTCTGTCCTGATGGAAGATGATAAAAGGATGCACAGCCATGAGGGCTTGTAGTTCCGATACCCTACGAGCTGAGGTGATAGCCAGAAGGAAAGCTGTTTTCCAGTACAAATATTGCAAATCTGCTGAGGCAGCTGGCTCAAAAGGAGGCAAGGTCAGCTTTTCTAGAATGAAGTTGAGGTCCCAAGCAGGTATTGGTTGTTTCCTTGGAGGTTTTATATTCTTAGCCCCTCTGAGGAACTGTCTTAAGAGGGGGTGAGAGAATAAAGGTGGATCAGTGTTGTAATCTGCAGAAATGGCTGAGGCATGGATTTTGATGGAGGAGAATGAAAGTCCACTGCTTAGCAGCTCAGCTAGATACTGTAACATTTGAGGTAAATTCAGTTTTCCAGGATTCTGGCCCTTTTTCTCATTCCAGGCACAAAACAGTTTCCATTTTGCGGAGTAAGCTTTTCTAGTAGACGGCCTTCTGGCCTCCAAAATGACATCCTGCACCTCCTTGGAGAGTAGGGTCTGTTGTGATGTTAAGGAATCCTCCATGCGGCCAGATTGAGTGTTTTCAGCTGACTGTGAAGAGTTTTGAAGCTGTGCTGAGTCAGAAGAAGAGGCATTAGAGGTAGGGTCCATGGAGGGGAATGCGTCAGGCTCTTCAGGAGTGGGTACCAGTGCTGTCTTGGCCAGTCTGGAGCAATGAGAATCATCTTTGGTCTGTCTGCTCTGGTTTTTAATAGAACTTTGGGCAGCAGAGGAAGAGGTGGAAAGGCATAAACTGTCATTGTTGTCCAACTGAAAGAGAGAGCGTCCACTCTCCAGGCCTGTGGATGAAAAGTCCTTGAGCAGAATTTTGTCAATTGGTGATTTTTGTGGGAGGCAAAGAGATCTATGTCTGGCCTTCCCCATGCTTGAATTATCTCTGTACAAACTTGAGGATGCAACTTCTATTCGTGTGGATCTGTCATATTTCTGCTTAGGTTGTCTGCCAGCGTGTTTTCCTTGCCTGGCAAGTACTGTGCTTGAAGGTCAATTTGTAATTCCAGAGCCATGTTCCAAAGTGACATGGTCAGCCTGCATAGGGGGTATGAATGGGTTCCTCCCTTTTTGTTTATGTACCACATTACTGTGGTGCTGTCTGTCCTTATCAATAGTTGACCTGGATGCAGAAGGTCTTTGAAAGCTATAATAGCATTTATTACTGCTAGCATTTCCTTCTGATTGATGTGAAGGTGCTTTTCTTTTTGGGACCATTTGCCCTGAATGCACCGATCTGTCATGTGCGCCCCCCAGGCGTAGTCCGAGGCGTCTGTTGTGATGACTTGATTTGCTTGAGGCTTGCAGAATGGGAGACCTGTGTTTGTTTGGCATGCTTGAGCCCACCACAGAAATTCCTTTTGAAGACATGGAATTAGTGGTATTATTGTTTCCAAACTGTGGCTGTGTTGAGACCATAGGTTTTGCAGGTACCATTGAAGTTTCCTCATATGCAGCTTTGCACATGGGATTAGTAGGATGCAAGATGCCATGAATCCCAGAGCCTGCAGGATTTTCCTTGCAGTCAGCCTGGAGAAATTTGCTAGTTTTCTGAAGTATTGAGTTAGTTGCCCCTGCTTCTCTGGCGTGAGGTAGGCCATCTGGGTGTTTGTGTCCAAGTTGGCACCCAGGAAAATTATTTTCTGAGAGGGTATTAGCATTGATTTCTTTTTGTTGACTGTGTATCCCAGAGAATTCAACAACATTATTACAAAAGCCAGATGTTTCAGAAGTATGTGCTTGCTGTCCGCTTGGATCAGGCAGTCATCCAAATATGGGTATATTTGTATCCCTTGAAGTCTGCAGTAGGCAATTACTGATGCCAGGCATTTCGTGAATACTCTGGGTGCAGTAGATAAGCCAAAGGGCAATGCAGAGAATTGATAATGGGTTGAACCTGCAAGAAATCTGAGGTATCTTCTGCAATTTTGTCTGATTGGGACATGCAGGTATGCCTCCTTGAGGTCCAATGTTACCAGCCAAGACTCCTTGCCCAGCATGGGAAGAAGCTGCTGTAATGTGAGCATCTTGAAGTTTGGTACGAGTAAAAATGTGTTTAGGATGGATAGGTCCAAAATAAGTCTCCAATCTTTTCCCCTTCCTTGGTACCAGGAATAGTCTGGAATAAAAACCTTGACCTTGTTCGTGAGTAGGTACCTCTTGAATAGCTTTCATGTCCATGAGATCTGAAATTTGTCTTTGTGCCTCTGCCCTTTGATTATGTGGCAGGTTTGGCATGCCTCTCATTTTTGGAAGGGTGTGAAAATGGAATCGGTAGCCTCTGTTTATAATGTCCAGGATTCATTTGTCTTTTGTGACAATATGCCAATTTTTTTGAAAATAATGCCAGTTTTCTGCCTAAGGGTGCTGCCATTTGAGCCTTGCTTGGCATGCAAAGGGGAAAGTCATTGGGCTTGCTTTCTGAATGGCTGCGAATTATCCTCACCACCTCTTTGTGTAGGAGCTTGCCATTGTCTGCCTCTAAACGATCCTTGAGATTGCCTCTGCCCCTCGGGCGCCTGTATCTACCTCTTTGGGGTCTGTCCGTGGCTGGAAAGGACCAATTTTTGGAAGGCCAATTTCTACTGAAACGTGGAGGTTGTACCTGTAGAAAATCTTTCACTGTTTGCATTGATTTAGCCTTTTCCTCCATTTTCTTTAATACCTCCTCAGCTTTAACACCAAATAATACATCCTTTTGTAGAGGGGCATCTAGTAATTTAGCTTTGACATGATCTGGTAAGGTTTGCTCCTTGAGCCAGGCATGTCTACGTATGACTGATCCTGTAACAGCAGCTCTACATGAGGCCTCTAGAGCATCAAAACCACATTGCAAGGTATGTTTACCCACTTGTTCTGCACTATGCATCAAATCCTGCAACTCCTTCAAGTCTGGTTGTTCAGGTTGTGACATTTTGCTTCTCAACTGTGATAACAGAAACTGTTGGTACTTTAGCATATGGAACTGGCAGTTTAATGCCCTCATGGTTAAAGTGGCCGAGGTGTATACCTTTTTCCCCACCTTTCTAAGGATCTGGAATCTCTCTCGGAAGGTAATGGATTTTTAGCAGTGGAGGCCTTAATTCCCTTGGGGCCCTGTGAGATAGTTTCTGGGTCAGCCGCATGGCTTTTGTATAAAACTTGGTGCGAGTCAGGAACCCGGTAGTACCTGTCAGGCTTGACTGGGGCTGGAGGTAAAGAATTCGGGTTAAGGCAGGCCTCTGAGTACACATCATCTAGTATGTCTAAGACAGGAGGTATAGCCAGAGGACTGTGCTGAGGTAGCAAGAGAAAATCCCTAAACCTTTTCTTGGAATCTGAGTACTCTTGGCCTTCCCAGTGGAAGTGCTCCCTTAAGGTATGCAAGGTTTCCCCAAATGAGTAATCCTCTGGGGGGGAGACAGAGTGAATGGAATCCTCTGCATCAGAATCTTCAAAAGGGGAGTAAGAATGTTCCTGTTCATCAGAGTGCTCTGAAATAATGGAGGCCTGGTCAGAGGAGGGGGATACTTCTTCCACTCTGGGCCTTTTGTCCGGGGGGGTTGAGAACCCCTGATAAGAGTAATTAAATCCTCAGCCATTTTAAGCATCTGTTTTTTAGGCATGGGGCCTGGAGAAGGGCCCTGTGTAGCTTGTCTCTTAGAATGCATGGCTGCTTTAGACTTAGTGAAAGCCTTGATGGAAAAAGAAGAGGGAGGTCTGAAGACACCTTGAGAGGAGGCAGACCTGTCTACATTTTGAGATTCACCACCAAAAGTGGCTTCGGTATCTGTAGTCGGGGTGTGGGCCGAGGAGCCTGCGACCTCAGGCACAGAAGACACCGCCAATGAAGTGTCGTCGGTAGGCAGGGGCTGCGTAGGCGCCTCGCTGAGAACCGGACCACCTGTAGTCGGCTTTGGCATGGTGTCGATAGAGGCCGCGGACCTCGTTTGTCGGTCCTTATCTTTGCATTTTTTAGACAAAACTGGAGTCGGAGTATCCGACGACATAATATAGTTAAATTTTTTGCCAAAATAGTGCTGGGCGAACTTCGCCCGACGCTTAATGGTGCGTTTGTTGAATGTAGCACAAAAACGAAATACCGAGACGTCGTGGTCTGGGCCTAAGCAAGGAATGCAGAGGGGAATGAAAATCCTTATGCGGTATTTGCTTCCCACATGAAATACAATTATTAACTTTGTCTGACATTGGTCTGAGGCAAGAAAAGTTTCCCCAACGGGGTACTTAGCTTTCAAGAAGAATTCGGTTGCAAAATTTTCGTAATTTCAGGAGCTGGACGACCAGCACTTGCGAACTGCTTCTGCTTCGGGCACCGTGCGGCAAGAAAGACTGAAGAAAATGGCGTCGGCTGGTTCTTTTATACCCCTGTCGCACTGACGTCAGGGAAGAAGCAACGACAACCGACGCCGGACCTAGACTTTGGAATTCGGCTGACCGAGGACCCGCCTGATGGCAGGAGAACCCATCTGTTATGACTGCAGCTGTATGCACGATGAACACCTGTATGCTTGGAAATGTAATTTGCAGTAAAAACAGTGGGATTAATAAGACCACTGGCGATGAAGCTCATTCCTTTGTAGCAAATGATAAGAGAGCAGATATTACTGAATTAGAAGTTGAGGATTTTTCAGATCTGATCAGAAAAGATATTCTTGCAACTGGAGATTCAGTTGTTAGAGAAACTAATAGTTACATTTGCAAAGAAGCTAATGAACATCAAACAGTGCAATGCTTGCCAGGAGTAAACATAGGAGATGTGAGACAAGCCTTAAAACACCTTAATGTAAAGAAGTACTGATCTGTTTTAATTCATGTTGATACAAATTATCTCATACGCAGTCACTACGGACTGTTAGTAGTGAACATACAGGCCTCTTAGATAGCACAGCTTGTACAGGTGTTATGATGTATTTTTCACAAATCACATATAGAAAGGAAAGTCAGGTCACCGTGAATGAAAATATTTTTTGGACAAATACCTACATAAAAAATGTCCCATTTTAAAAAATGGAAATGTGTGGAGCATCTGAGCCAAATTTTGACTACACGTGTTCAAACAGGATGGCATGCATTTGTCAAGATCAGGGATGAGAGTTTTTCCAGCAGATATTTTGCAATATTTGACAACCACAAGGCAGGATTTTTGCCACGTCAAAAATTTAACAGTTCAGATAGCAACATGTGATGCATCTCTGATGGCTGTTAATGCTAGGAGCATTTGTAACGTTTTTATTTGAAAATTTGCTATGTTCCCAAAAGTCTGATGTTGTTATCGTTTGTGAAATATGGTTTATAGAACAGTGACTGGAAACAATTCTATCAAGGTATAAATGTTTTTACTGCAACAGACATTCTACCAAAAAATCAGGTGGAAGTGTTATGACATGTATTAAAGATAGTTACAAGACCTGTGATTATTACATGTTCAATAACAACACCAGTACTAGAGATGGTGTAACTGTGGCAATAAAGGTAACTCTGGAACATATAACAACTGGTGGAGTGAACAGACCACCAAAGTCAAGTTCTGATGACCTAAAGGAATTCAAACATTTTTTGCATGAGACACAGGAGGGAATAATAATAATAATAGTGGCTGGAGACTTAAATTTACCAGATACAGACTAGAACAATACTGATTCAACAACATTAGTAAGGAAATTATTCACAATGTATTTTCAGGAAAACAATTGCTTCAGATTGTAAAAAAAATAAGCCTACCAGGGAACAAAGCAAATTAGACATTGTGTTCCTAAAGAAATTACTTTTACTTCATATGCCATGTTTTACCACCATTAATGTGCAGTGATCATGGGGTTATAAAAGTTACTTTGTTGCTACATAATTCTGCCAAACTGAAATCTAAACCAGTGTTCAGAAGGTTAATAAAAAGAAGTTATGTCTTACCATAACATTCCATGTTAGTTGTCTTCTTCTCGCCTTCTTTCTTGCCGGATGGGTTCGGAGCCGATCCTCGGCTCCGACTCGGCCTATACTATAGCTCGAGAGCTATTTTTACCGGCTCGAGGCAGCCCTATATCCCACAATACCATGCGCTAACTCCCCAGATCTCGTTTGGAAGCTAAGACATAGTATAAATAATAATATTATAATAATAATATTATAATCCTCTTTTACGAGAAAAGATTACCTGCTAGTAACACTAAGGATACAAAGGAAAAAGACACAACATATTGTATCTCCAGAAATGGAAGGACTCAGAACCTCGAGTCTATCCAGGCTAGGGGGCAGGAGGGAGGGACGCAAGAAAGAAGGCGAGAAGAAGACAACTAACATGGAACGTTATGGTAAGACATAACTTCTTAATGTTAAGTTGTCATTCTCGCCTTCATTCTTGCTGGATGGGACAGCGACCCTAGCATCTTAGTCCTGGGTGGCTCAGTGAAACAGACTCCTGAGTACAGTGGAACCAAAATCAGCTCTATTTCTGGAGGCTAAATCAAGCTTGCAATGGGCAATAAAGGTATGTTTGGAAGCCCATGTAGCTGCTGCACAAATGGCATCTAGTGGTAACCTTGCTTGAAACGCCGTTGAAGTTGATAGTGCCCTGGTTGAATGAGCCTTAGGCCTAGAGGGAAGTTGCCTGTGTCTCAACTCATAGACCAAGGTAATAATAGATGTCAGCCATCTAGAAAGAGTAACCTTCGATACCGGAAGCCCTTTCTTGCCTGCAGCATAAGAGAGAAAGAGCTGGTCTGACTTTCTGAATTGTTTTGTCCTGTCTAGGTAATACCGTAATTGGCGATGAACATCTAATGAATGTAATTTTTGTTCAGCCCTGTTGGTATAGTCTGGGAAAAAGACAGGTAAATCAATGGAGTGGTTTAGATTTGCTTCCGATAACACTTTTGGTAGGAAGGAAGGGTTTGTTCTGAGAGTTACCCTGTCTTTATGAAAAAACAAATAAGGAGGACGGACAGACAAGGCTTGAAGTTCCGATACCCTTCTGGCAGATGTTATGGCTACTAAAAACAGCGTTTTCCAAGAAAGAAGTTTGAGAGAGCAAGAAGCTGCAGGTTCAAAAGGGGGCAGAATTAGTGAGGTTAGAACTAAATTCAAATCCCACTGTGGGGGTGGATCTTTGACTGGAGGTCTGAGCAAAAAAATGCCCTTGAGAAAGGCTTTACAGAGTTTGTGGGACATAATATTTGCTTCTGAGAGTCCAACATGAAAATTAGCAATGGCCGCTAATTGTACCCTGATAGTGGCCGATGATGACCCTGAATGAAAAAGCTCCGCCAGAAAGTCCAGAACCTCATGAATGGGTGCATGGAAAGGATCTAAGGACCTAGTTTGTGCCCAGTGTGAAAAACGCTTCCATTTACTCGCATAAGTCTTCCTGGTATTGGACTTATGGGAGGCCAGAATGATATCACGAACAGGAGGAGAAATAAGGGGAAGCCTGGCTATGGCTGGAAGTGGAGCAACCAAGCTGTGAGGTTGATGGAATGTAGAGACTGATGCAGCTTGCCCGTGACGTGGGTCAACAGATCCGGAAGGGGTTCCAGATGCCAAGGCTGTTCCAGTAGGTATTTGTGCAGGAACGGGAACCAAACTTGTCGAGGCCAAAACGGGGCAATGAGGATCATTTTGGATCTCAAAGCGATTGCTTTCTGAATTAATTGCGGGATCAACGGAAAAGGAGGAAAGGCATAAAGAAGACCCCGGGGCCAAACGTGACCAAGAGCGTCTCTGAGGGGTTGGCCTGGCAGAGGAAAGAGTGTGAAGAAGTCGAGGCACTTGCTGTTTTGGGGAGTTGCGAAAAGGTCGCAGCAAGGCTAGCCCCACTTCCGAAAAATTCCGTCTGCTACCGCTTGATTTAGAGACCACTCGTGAGGCATGAGAATAGTTCTGCTCAATCTGTCTGCTATGACGTTGGACTTCCCGGGGATGTGCATTGCCATCAGAAACCGTTGAGATGAAATCGCCCATTGCCAAAGTCTGAGTGCTTCTCGACAGAGGGGATAGGACCTTGTTCCGCCCTGCTTGTTTATGTACCACACCACAGACATATTGTCCGTTTGAATTGCTATAGTCCCCGTGGGAAGAGAGCTCTGAAGGGCTTGCAACGTCAAAAGCACCGCCCTCATCTCCAGGACATTTATGTGCAGGTGGCATTCTGACTGTTGCCAAGTGCCCTGGACCGTCCTGCCCTGATAATGCCCCCCCCCACCCGATCAGGGAGGCATCCGTTGTGACAGTGGCAACTGGAGGGTGGAGAACTAAGGGTCTGCCCTGAAAAAGCTGAGGGGAAACCATCCACCAGGAGAGATGTTTCTTGCAAGATGGGTTTATCAAAATGTTGTGGGTCATTGGTAGCTGTTGAAAGGACCACTGAGAAAACAGCATCCACTGAAGGAGCCTCATGTGGAAGCGGGCTAATGGAAGTAGAAGAATCGCCGCTGCCATGAGGCCCAACACTTTCAATACTAGCTTGACCTGGACTTTGTTGGACTGAAACAGGGGCTGAACATTCCGCCTTATGTCTGTCACTCTCTGAGGTGGTAATGTTGCAGACATTTCTGTGGTGTTTAATACGGCACCTATAAAGTTTATATATTGACAAGGCGACAAGGAGGACTTTGCAAAATTTATAGAAATACCCAGACTGTTGCAAAGTTGAATAGTGTAATCCCTGGCCATTATGAGATCCTGTTTGGTGGTAGCGGAAATGAGCCAGTCGTCTAAGTATGGAAACACCTGGAATCCTTTCTGTCTCAGGTGAGCCGTGACCACTGCCAAACATTTGGTGAACACCCGGGGGGCTGTGGTGAGACCAAAGGGCAGGGCCCTGAATTGAAAATGACTGACTCCCAGCCGGAAGCGGAGAAACCTCCTGGAGTGCCTGTGTATCTTTATATGGTAGTACGCGTCCTGGAGGTCTAACGAGCACATCCAGTTGTCTCTGCCCAAAAAGGGTAGAATGGACTGCAGTGTTACCATCCAAAATTTTGTCTTTAGTACAGAGATGTTTAACCTGCTGAGGTCCAAAATGGGTCTCCATTCTCCTGTCTTTTTTGGTACCAAAAAGAATCTGGAGTAAATTCCGGATCCTAGCTGATCTGCTGGGACTGCCTGGATGACTCTTTTTTTTTAACAGCTTTTTTATTTCTAGCTGAGCCTGATCCCTTTGTGCGGGTGGTACGTCTGGTAGAGGTTTTGGCGGTTGTACCGGAGGGAAAGTGAAAGGGATTTTGTAACCCTCGGATATGATCTTCTGTACCCATGTGTCTTGGGAGAGTGATTGCCAGGCTTCCGGGTACAGAGATAATCTTCCCCCGACTGCCTCCAAAGACGGACAGTCGGGCAGCTTCTCAGGGATGCTGAAAGGGTTGGTCAGGAAAGGATTCCCTAGAGCCCTGGTTCTGAGGACCCCCTCTGCCCCTGGGGCGGCGTCTGTTATTATTTCCCCCTCTGCCTCTAGGGGGAAATTCACCACGTGCGGCAGGCGCGACTCCCTGAGGTTTGCAGAACCACATCTTTCCTCCCTTCTGTCCCTTAGGATAAGGTCTAGAAGGCGTGGAAAAATGGACTCCCACGGCAGAGAGAGTCTTACCATCTTGCTCGCATCTGGTGAGGGTATTCTTCACCTGAGGTCTGAACAATTCCGAACCGTCAAAGGGGGTGTTGGTGAAGGACGCCTTGAAGGGATCGGCAAAGTTACAGAGTCGCATCCAAGCGTGACGTCTCAACGCAACACCTGTGCCAGCGGCCCTACTCACTCCATCGGCTGCATAAGAGATAAGCCGCATGGAGGAGTTAACAATGGAGTTCAGGGTAGCCAGCTGAGAGTTTATTTTGCCCTTAAACCCCACAGCAGAAGGATCCTGTACCATTTCACCCAGCTCTTTGAGCAAGTCTCTCTGAAGGCGGGTGAAATGACATAAATAGTTCAGCGATCGCATAGAAAAGGTCGCTGAAGCAAAGGTCTGCTTGCCGTACCTGTCCATGGTCCTGGACTCTTTGTTAGGCGGATGACCAGATACAGAAGGATCAGCCAATTCCTTCTTAGTGGCTGCTGCTACCACCATAGCATCAACTGAAACACCTTTGGTGAGAAAGGATTTGTCATCTGGTGCAGAAATAAATTTAGAAGGCCTCCCAGAGGGTTGGGAGGGTGACCTAATGGTTAAAGTGTTTGCCTTACAAACACAAGGTACAGGGTTTGAGTCTCACAAGGGATAATTGGCTAGGCTTGAAATGGCTCGCAAGGGCAGTTAGCTTAGTACTAACCTATGAACCTATGAACCTATGAACCTAGGGGTAGGTTCCATTGAATCAGGAGCTGCCCACGCCTTTCTAGCCACTACCTCCATTAATGGGTCGAAAGGGGGAGAGACACCCAGGAGGTGGAAGGGCGAGATCCAAAGGCGTCAAGGTAAACCGACTCGTCCTCGGAAGGTTTGAGAGTGGACCAATTTCCCCTCTGTCTTAGGATTTCCAGGATGTCTGAAAAAGAGACATCCTTAGAGGGGGATCTGGGGGAACCTTCCGACTCATCCAAGTCGGTGTCCAACGTGACAGACTCGGGGGAGTCTATGTGCTTCCTCTTGCACTTTCTTTTCCTAGGGGGTTCCCCTGAAACTTCAGGGGAGCCCTCGGAAGAGGAGGAGACACCCAAGGTGGGTACCCTACGCTTTGGATCTCTGCTGTCAGGTGTAAGAGGATGGCCAGAGACCATAACAGGCACTACAGAGGGAGGAGCCGCAGAACTTAACCTTGGAGTGGACACCGGGTCCAGCACACTCCATCACCTCGAAGGCTCCCCTATCAGATATCAAAGGTAGCACCGGCTCCAAAGAGACCGGAACCGCCCCCGGAACTGACAGAGAAGGCTCCGAGAATGATGTTGGGGCCAAACTAACCAGAGCCGAAGCTCCGAGAGGGAGAGCGGGGTCGGACAAGGGTCCGATGCCACTCGCCCCCTCGGAACCGACAATGGAGTCTCGGCGCCCGGACCTCTCCACGGATGGAACCAATGAGGAGGTCGGAGCCGACGACACCGGAGCCGAAGGAGGAAGTATCGGCTCCGACGTGGGCAAGGTCACGGTTCCGACAAACTCCGTCTCCGAGCTCGAGAGATGAGTCGGAGGAGGAATGGATAGCTGTATCGAAGGAGCCACAGTCTGGTGAGATGGGTTCTGGAGCATTTGGGCCAGCGCCTGAGATTTTATGAGTCTACTGACCACCCTCTCAATGTCATGGTCGGACAGCCTGGATGACCTTGATGAATGAGTCCTATGACTCCACTCCGATAGGAGAGGGGACCTCGGAGCTGATCTGACGGACTCTAGCGAAGGGGACCTAGAGCGCTTGCGCGCTGGGGTCGGCTCCGATGATGGTTTCAGAGCGGAAACCACTTTGCTCGCCTCGGAGCCAGCCGGAACCGAGGTCGGAGCCGTCTCGATAACGCCAGCCCTCGGCTCAGAAGCTGGAGTCGAGGGTTTGGTGGTTTTTGATGACTTCCCCGAGCCAGACTTGGACGGGGAGTCATCAGGCTTTAACAAGCCCCTTAGGATGAGCTTGTTACGCCTTTCCTGCCGGACTCTTGAACTAAATCCGTGACAAACGGAACAAGAGTCCTGCAGGTGTAAAGGCCCCAAGCAATAGACACAAGAAGTGTGACCGTCTGTCAGAGACATTTTCTGACAGCACGAGTCACACTTCTTGAATCCCGAAACCTTAGGGTCCTTTGACATCCTGACAAAAAATAAAAAGGAACACAGTCAGTCCACACACACACACTTATTTAAGTTAAGGAGAACTGACTAAAAACCCACACACAGACTGAAAGGGGTGAGGGAAAACTAAGGAAAAGCCCGTAGGCCCAAGATAAAAAAATAACTAAAGAAAGGGAAAAAGGGCTACCGAAAAGGGTAAGGCAGTTAGAAGGGACCTAAAAAGGGTAACTAACTGGAAAAAAAAAACTACTGAGACTGTATATATATATATATATATATATATATATATATATATATATATATATATATGAAAAAGCACTTACTGACCAGAGCCGGTAAAAACAGACTACCTCGCAGCGAAGCGGCAAACGAGATCTGGGGAGTTAGCGCATGGTATTGTGGGATATAGGGCTGCCTCGAGCCGGTAAAAATAGCTCTCGAGCTATAGTATAGGCCGAGTCGGAGCCGAGGATCGGCTCCGAACCCATCCAGCAAGAATGAAGGCGAGAATGACAACTTAACATCAGATTATATGGAAGCAAAACAGTCATTGTGTAAAAGTAATGGGAGTGATGCGTTCAATGGAAAAAATTGCATAAGGAATGTGGTGAGTTTTGAAAGATAACTTGTTTGATGGCAAAAAAGTGTTTAACATCAAGCTCTAGGCACACAGTGTCAACAGGATGTACTTCCATAAGAAAAAGATGCACAATTAAGGTGAGAGACAAAAAATACAAGAAATGGAAAAGAGATCGAACTACAGCTTTAAAAACCAAAATGAACAAGCTGGAGAGCATAGACAAATTAAACATAGTGTGAGAGAAGATCAAGGAAAAACTGGAAGTAAATTTATATAAAGATATTGAGCATAACAGGAAACCATTTTATAGACACACAGGATGTGGAAGAAGTAAAAACATACAAATTGATAAACTTTGTGTAGATTCTAAAATTTATGCTCAGACAGATTACAGATATATCTTACAGTACCATTCTATCTATTATTTATCAGGTCGTATAAACATGGAGAGATTCCTCAAGATAGGACACATGTACTTATTAAATCGGTCTTTAAAGGAAAGGAGAGTAGGGCAAACCCAGAATCATACAGACCCTTAAGTCTACTTTCATGTTGTAGAAAATAATGGAGAAGGTAAAACTAGATAAGTTATTGGTTAGAATTGGAAAGGTTGGGACTTGAAACCATATATCAGCATGCATATGTTTAAGATACATCTCTTACCACCTGTAACATAACGGTCTATAACAATATAACAGCTAGGAATGAAAAATTGTGATGTGATGTAATTTATATAGATTTAACTTCAGCATTTGACAAAGTCCTACACAAAACACTGACCGATAAATTAGAACAACTAGGTACTGATGTACTCTTCATAAGATGGACAGCTGCATGACTTACAAATAGGACATGGTAAACATCATACAGCAACTGGACAGGTGAAATTCTTGGTTATAATCAGGGTGTCCCACAGGGCTCTATCCTAGGCCCATACTTGTTTAGGTTGTATCTTTCAGACCTATCCTTTTATCTGAGGTGCCTTACAGTCTGCATGTAGATGACTTGAAACTAGGTAAACTGATTACATGTGATACAGATATGGCAAGTCTGCAAAAGAATCAACCATTTGGGCACAGTAGAATAATAAGCTGATAATACATTAAAAAATAAGCATATAAGATTTGGGAGGCATAAACTGAAATGCAAACATTTAATACAGCACACAGTGATTGAAACTGCAGACTCATTTAAGGACCTGGGTATACTGGTAGATCCAGCTTTTGAATTTTTCTAATCACATCAATCAATTTGGTTAGTGAAAGTTATAGAGCTATAATTACATAAAAAATTTATAAAGTCTAGGAAATCAGAAATAAAGTCACGATCCAAATTTGAGTATGGCATAACAATATGGAAACCTTATAAGGCAATAAGCATGAATAAACTGGAAACAGTACAGCGGAAATACATCAAGGGCATCCATGTATGTGAAAATTTAAGTTATGATAGACTAAAATATCTAAAATTGAACAGTGTCTCATATACATATGCAAGAGGTGTTCATATTCAGGTATGTAGGCTATTTAGAGACAACTACCTCTGGCAATGTTTAGTAGTTATCAAAAAGTAGTAGAAAATCATCATACAATCTATGTAGAAGATTCTACAGGAATGAGAAGTGTAATAACTGGTTCTCTGAGAAAGCAGCTGATGCATGGAATAGACTACCAAATTATATTAAAGCAAGCACTAGTTTAGATATTTTTAAGAACAGTCTGGACATTTATTATAGGAACAACTGTTCTGGTATATTGGCAGACTAGAAGGGCATGAATGCCATGCTTGAAATATTTGTATGTATGTATATATTTATCAAGGTCCCCTGATAAAACCTCAGTGTTGCAAATCATGTTCCAGTCCCCACCTATAAGTAAAATGCCTTGCTGAAAGCTATTTCTCCCAAAAATTTTTTAATCACCATAATAGCTGTTTTTGGTGTAATACAAATACATGCAAACATAATCTTCCTCCCTTGTCAATAGCCCCCTAGTACCACAAAAATACCATTTGTTTTCTCTTCTGTCATTACTGGAGCCCAACTAGCAATTACTATAATTACTTTCCTTTTCCTTTCTCCCTGATATCCTGTTGAATATCCATCCCAAAATCCTTTTTTTTGTCAAATTCGTGTGCTTATTGCTTTCCAAATGTGTTTCCTGCAACACCGTTGTTTGCACTCTGCATTTTTAATATAATTCAGTACTTTTTCCCTTTTGTCTGTACCTGTTAAACCATTTACATTTCAAAGTAATATGGATAACATAGCCATTATGACAAAAAGTTATTGTTCCTACTCGTTATATCTGACAGTTTTTCTGACTGTGTATTTCAATTTTGTATTACATGCACATACTATAAAAGATCAGCCTTCCAAATATTAAAGTTGTTTCTTGTCATCTCCATTTGAACCTATGCCACATTTTTCAAGACTTTATGTTTTAATGTAAACTCTCAAAAAGAAAAACTAAATGCATTTTCAGAAAAAAAAACTATAACCTACTAATGTAGGACAAACTCACAAAATCATTTACACCTTCAAAAAATGAAGTTTAACCCTCCAGTTAGGAACAATTGCCAAAAGTTGACAGGTGTACCTACAGGCATTACCTAACCTAAAATTAACGCTACCCATGCTAAAGAGCATGTTCAGCCTGTGTTCCCACTTACAGTGATTAGTTCATGTTCTTTCCTTATCTCTATTCCCCTCTCTGATATGAAAAAAACGCTTGCATGCTTTCAGAAAGCATTAACATTTAGCTGTAAGAAAATGTAAACTGGCTGTTTTTCAAAAAAAATTAAAATATACGCTATTCTATTAAAAAGGGGATCGATCTTAATCACTTCCAGTAATTTCAAACTTTATTTTTATTGAACTGGTTGCCCTTGAATTTTTAACTGTTGCATTTCCATCAGCAAAGGATGCTCAGAAATCTCAAGATTAATTCCATGCACCTGCAGACAGCTCATCTTCATGGAAATGTAATCAGCAATTAAAAAAAAAAAACAGTTAACTCTGCAGCTGCATGAAGGAAACTTTGCCACTTTCAGAAAAAAATGTACAACTACCTTCAGCTCCAAAATTCCTGCTTCCCACTCAACATTTGCTAATGGAAAAACAAGCTAGTATCATTGCATGTGGAAACAACTTAGCATTTATCACTGCTTTCATCATTCTGTCTTATTTCTCAAGCCTACTTGCTTAAAAAACTCTTGTGTGCATACATTAAACCTACAGCATTAATCTAGACATTCCCATTTGCAAAAATAAGATAAAACATCACAACTCTACATATAAGATAATCATCGTACTTTTAAATCCCACCCCCTAGCATAGCAGCCAAAGATCATTGCATATCCACTTAAACTGGTCTTTGCCCAGCCTCTCCTCTCTTATTATAACGTAAAGCCCATAGTTCTTATAACTAAAACACTACTTTTTTACTTTAATATCTTTAACACATACAATTACTTTAAAGACTGATCATTACATTTAAAATACCCGACTACATACTACACAAAACTGCTTTAATATATAACATGTAGTTTATATCATGGAGTATTTTATACAACTACTATTAAGAGCATAAATTGTTGCATTTACGGTTACTTTATTCCTTTTAGTGTCCTTCTAAAAATTAATAACAAAGAGGAGAATATGCTTTACAGTCCAGCCACAGGTTTAACAAAGTCAAAAGTCCAATCTTTCTAAGGCACTTTTTCCTGCAAAGCATATTTCACAAATGAACAGACTTGAAACGGACTCAAAATGCTCCACAACACTGAGATGTCCTTTTATGGATTTATCAGGTGCAAAATAATATCATCTGCAAATAAAGCCAAATTTTCTTGATTATCTTACCAATTATATCCTTGTATTTCTGGGTCCGTTATTTTCTTTGCTAATGGCTCAAAATATAAAGCAAATAACAAATGAGAAAGAGGAGACCCCTGCATGGTTGCTCTGTTCAATCACAGCTTATCTGAAAGGAACCATCCCACTTTAATTACTGCCTCTGATCCCTCATACATCCTTTTAATTAATCATATTATAGTATTGGGGAATGTAAATGCTTTCAATGCCCTTCTCATAAAATCCCAGCTTACTCTGTGAAATGTTTCTCTGTATCAAGACCCACCAACAGAGGTATTTTCTTACATTCTCTTTCCCTCTGGATCATTACTGTTCTATTAATGTTGTCAAATGTTTGCCTCCCATTCATAAAACCACCTTTGCCATTCTTTTAGTTAGTATATGCATAAAGACTTTATAACTATGGTTTAAAATTTAAATAGCTCTATATGAAGCTAGGCCTGAAGGGTCTTTGCTATCTTTAGATAACACAGCCACCTCAGCTTTCTTCCAAGATGCTCGTGTTTCCTCTCCTTTTAAAATAATGTTTAACAATCTGCCAGATTTTAAGATTAGATTTTACTTAAATGTAGTTTGTTAGACATAAATATAATATTCTCTTTTCATAGGTCTAGAAATGCAGCCATATTAAAGCAGAAGTATATAAGCAATGTTTCAGTACAAATTAATAACCTTCAGTTAATAATACTGATAAGAATAAAATGTGCTAACAGAATGTGCATTACCAAGGTTAAAGAGGCATGCAGAACGTGTGGGAGAGATATTTCAGACAAAGATGTCTGTTAATTTGGACTAATATTCAAAAAGTCATTGCACTGCAGTCCACAAAAGTTTGGTAAAGATACTCGACAGAGTGCAAAAGTCACGTCATATATCCAACATTCCAGAATATTAACTATATTATTCAGGAGAAAAGGAATAATTCTGAATATAGAGTGCAGAAGCTATGGACATTATAATTCAGTCTATTTCAGTTTATCAGCACTGTTATTGGAGACAGCAATATTTGATTCAGATATTGTTGGCATAATATGTTCCGAGTACAGAATTTACAGACAGTATATAATGAGTGCAGAAGCTACAGACATTATAATTCAGTCTATTTCAGATTATCAGCATTGTTACTGTAGACAGTAAGATTTGATTCGGATACTGTTGACGTCTAACTCCACTGTACATAGCAAAACATTCTTAACTGAACTACAGTGCATGCAGACTTTTATTTTGAAAAGTACAGGAAGATTTGGCAGATAAAGGAGAGACTGGCACCTGTTCAGCACAGTTCTGGGTAATTAAAGAATTAAGACATTCATTAAAGCCTCATTTTAGTTTCTTCCAGTTATTTCCAGTTCATTCCAGTATTGTATAGTCCTTTCAATTCTTACAATGGCGAGCCACCATCAATCTGGAGACAATATTTGCAGTTCAAGTCCCAAACATCACAGCAACCTTGCAAATTTAGCAGCAGAAAAACTGCGCATATTTTACATAACAGTAGTGTTCCTTCAAAACATTACTTCAGAAAAATCTACAGTAACATCTCAAAAAACTTCAGACTCCCCAAAATACCAGTGTAAAAGACCTTTTCCTGTAAACAGCAACTATCAGAAAACGTCATGATCTCCAAAGCAGACAAGAGACTTTCAAGCTTCCAGTGTGAAGTTGCAGAGCCAAGGAATTCATTACAAGAGAAGGTTTGAAAAAGCTGTGAGATACCTAGATACCTTTCTCAATATAACTTCAACTTTCATTATGTGAGCAATCATTTTTATTACAATGCATTTTCTATCTAAATCAGACAGTAAATCTCAGAAAGGTTTGAATTCATCTGTAAATGTAAATTGCATAGATATGTCAAACAGTACTCTACAGTAAAGGCACCAGTAAATGTGTGGTTTGAAGTTAAAAATGGGTAAAGCAGTTGAAAAAAAAAACATGTTCCCAAAATGTTCATTTAAAATTTCAATATTATCAGTTCAGGAATGTTCAATCTTTCCAGACGCCAAAGGGTTAAAACACAGAAGCACACTGTAATAAGTGAGGTAATGGACACGCTTTCTCTTGATTCACAAGTTTCTAATATCAGTATGGTTTCAAACTTTAATAACAAGCAAATTATAACAAATTCTAGTTTACAGTCTTCATAAACCAGTGTAAATGCTATAAAACAGGTCTATATTAGAACACCGAACATTCAAAATGTTGAGTGTTCTAATATCGACCTGTTTTCAGCGAAAATATCGAAGAAACAGAAAACCAAATTTTTTCCTAGGTAAAGAATTCAGTTGTCCATTTCTGTTGCTTCGGTATTTTCAGCGCTCCTCCTCACATCACCGAAATGTTCCATAATGTGCACCTTAACTTTCCTCCTAGTTTGACCAATATACCAACAAACAGGATCATAGTTCCATCCTATAATATAAATCACTCCACAACTTTCACAATTATAATACTCAATAATTTACCATTGATCTTAGTACCTTCCAAAATTATGGAACATTTAGGTGATGTGAGGAGGAAAAAACTTGAAAGTCCAGTGGCCATGCATTGTTTCTCCAAACATGGAGGGTCAGAAGATGGTTTATTTTTCAGTTTTCTAGCATGTCCCATGTCTTTGAGTGGCAATTTTAAACATCAGTTGAATAAACTAGAAAGTAGAATGATTATAAATTAGCACACTTTATGTCCCCAAGGTATGAATTCAGAAAATAATTTGAATATTTAAGATGTTTTACAATATATTTAACATATTATTAAGGTATAAGGCAATGAAGTTTAATAAACGAATTTGGAAAATAAATTTTGTAAGTATATGTACTAATATGTATTTGTAGTTAAAATATGCATTTAAATTATGTATTAATACAGTTAGAGTTTAGATGCAGAGGTGTTTAAAATGAATTAAAAGTTTGAGCTGATATGCATATATTTTGATGTTTAAATAGGCATATTGGCAATATAATAATATTACTATGTTTTTTATATTGTATGGGGACTTTATAAGGGTTGGTAACATTTTTCTAGTGGTTGCAGTCTGTCAAAATAATTGAATGCTGATGAGTATGGTTAATTTAATAATTATGTAATTGATGTTATTTGAATAGTTTAATTGATTAATTGAAGGTTTGTACAAATGGTATAAAAAGGGACATATTTTGAAGTTGTAATGTTCTAGTAGAATGCAAGAAGCCAAGGTACCAGAACGGTTGTAATTAAAGAATATATGTCTTGATGGTGGTTTTCCTGCTCCTTATTTATGTGGTATGAAGAGTTTGCTGCTTTATGTCTTTTGGTGCAGTACTAGATTTAAAATTGGTGTAAGTATTTACCATTCTGGAAGCACATTTTGGGCATGGTATACCAGAAATGTCAAGTTAAATTTTCAGAACAAATGGCTTACAGTTAAAAAAATCTGGCAAATTAATTTTTTGAGTTGTTTTGTTTTCACACACATTAAGACCTCTGAATTATGGCAATAAATTGTTGCAATTTACAAATAATACATTGAAACATATGGAGACAGAAGAACATATACAGATATTAAATTATATTTTGCTAGTTTTACAGAATGTATAATTAAAAGTGTGCCACATAAATACTAAGCGTCACTGAAGCCACAGGTTCAAATCTCATATCAGAAAAAGAATGCAATGTAATTTTACTACATGAGGAAACTTTACCTACTTTTAAAGGACAATTAAAGTTCCACAATCAGAGTTCAATTCTAGTTGTAAATGTGTGTACGTAAATGGTTCAAGATTTTATATATTTCATGAAGAAACAGCAGTTTACCAGAGACACAGACTTATTTAATAAGTGAATTATCAGATTACAGGCTAACTCAGTGAGCTGAACAAAAGAAAGTACTGTATGCCATAAAGTGTTTTGGTACCTACTTTTAAGAATAAGGGTTATGTGCAGAGTTGTAGTAACTACAGAGGGATAAACTGATCAGTCACAGCTTGAAGTTATGGGAAAGAGTAGTGGAAGCTAGGTTAAAAAGGGAGGTGATGATTAGCGATCAGCAGTATGGTTTCATGCCAGGAAAAAGCACTACAGATGTGATGTTTGCTCTGAAAGTGTCGATGGAGAAATATAGAGAAGGTCAGAAGGAGTTGCACTGTGTCTTTGTTGACTTGGAGAAAGCATATGATAAGGTGCCTAGAGAGGAGTTGTGGTATTGTATGAGGAAGTCAGGAGTGGCAGAAAAGTATGCAAGAGTGGTACAGGATATGTATGAGGGTAGTGTGACAGTGGTGAAGTCTGCAGTGGGAGTGACAGATCCGTTTAAGGTGGAGATGGGATTATATCAAGGATCAGCTCTGAGCCCTTTATTATTTGCAATGGTGATGGACAGGTTGACAGACGAGATCAGACAGGAGGGCCCCATGGACTATGATGTTTGCAGATGACATTGTGATCTGTAGTGAGAGCAGGGACCAGGTTGAGGACACCTTGGAGAGGTGGAGATATGCTCTAGAGAGGAGAGGAATGAAGGTCAGCAGGACTAAGACAGAATATGTGTGTGTGAATAAGAGGGAGGATAGAGGAATGGTGAGGATGCAAGGAGTAGAGGTGGTGAAGGTGGATGAGTTTAAATACTTGGGATCGATAGTTCAGAGTAACGGTGAGTGTGGAAGAGAAGTGAAGAAGAGAGTACAGATACGGTGGAATGGGTGGAGAAGAATGTCAGGAGTGATTTGTGACAGACGGTACCAGTAAGAGTGAAAGGGAAGGTCTACAAGAGGGTAGTGAGACCAGCTATGTTGTATGGGTTGGAGACGGTGGCACTGACAAAAAGGCAGGCGTCAGAGCTAGAAGTGGCAGAGTTAAATGTTATGATTTGCACTGGGTGTGACAAGGATGGACAGGATTAGGAAACAGTATATTAGAGGGTCAGCTCGGGTTGGATGGTTTGGAGACAAGGTCAGAGAAGCAAGATTGTGTTGGTTTGGACATGTGCTGAGGAGGGATGGTAGGTATATTGGGAAAAGGATGCTAAGGATGGAGCTGCCAGGTAAGAGGAAGGCCTAAGATAAGGTTTATGGACGTGGTGAGAGAAGACATGCAGGTGGTTGGTGTGACAGAGCAATATGCAGAGGACAGGAAGAAATGGAAACAGATGATCCGCTGTGGCAACCCCTAACGGGAACAGCCGAAAGAGAAGAAGACTGTATGCCATAAAGTAGTATGGTAAAGATCAACTAAATACAGTTTTATGATGTAAAAATTATATTTATCCAAAAAACTTGTAGACAGCAATGATAAATCCTTGCACCATTCAGTAGTATTAAAAGAGTTAACTGACATCAAGAACAGCGGCATATAAGCAGTGGGCGGAGACCTGCACACAAAAATTATTTTGTAAACTATAACCCAAGGGTCACAGAGTACATGTAGAAAATTCAACAGTTAAGATTAATTTTATAAAGGTGCTGGAATGCAAAAAATGCTGAAAAAAGAGTACAGTGTCAGATTACTTTAGTTTCATTTGAGTTTATGAAAGAGAAAACAATGCCACTGAGATTTCTGTTTAATCTAATAATAATGTTATAGCCTTTCCATTTTACTACAGTACATTATCATTTCGATTATAGACTTACAAGAGTTTATTTATTAGTAACATAGGTTTATTTCATGCAGAAAAATGTAAATAAAACGGGGGCAACAAGCAATGCAAATGTTATCAACTTATAACACTTGAAGCTGCAAATGTTATTTTAAGGACCCGATACCGGATACCGCTTTTTTTGTGTTTTGCAGATATTGCTACAGAAACACATGCTGTCAATTTTGTATTTTTGGATAATTTTCAGTTGGTATTCCATATTCCAGAATGCATATTTCAATACAGTCAGAAAGAATAACTACATCTGCCACCCAGACTTGCACCAGAGATGGGTGGGGAGAAATGGAGAGCCTAATTGTATGAGACACACATCAAATGACCCCTGGACATTAAGGCGGATCTTCCAATATCTCAACAGTGACTTGGGACAATATACAGTAAAGTGTCTATTTTGCACATTCGGGGTTGGCCCATACATTAAGATCGGCAAGAAGAATCAAGAAGCCAGAAGTGTGTTTTTTCTTCAGTGTTTCTTAATTCAGTATATACAGTAAGTTTCAGTTATCTAGTGAAAGTATTCCTTAATAGTTAAAATGTGTATAGAACAGATATGTATTTATGCAGATTACAATTAAAACAAGTATGCAGAAGGGTATTCATTCAACTATTTCAAGCTAAAATTTAAATTTCAAGTTACGCTTTCAGACATATAGGGTGGGGGCTGGCAAAATGGTTGTGGCGTTTACCTTACAGACAGCAGATTTAGGGTTTGATTCTCAAATGGGATAACTGGTTGGGTTTAAAATGGCCCACAAGGGCAGTTAACCTAGTACCAATACTTGAACTTATATGAATAACTGCATAACAGTACTAGCTTTTTTTTTTTTTTTTTTTTTTTTTGTTTGTTTGTTTTTTAATCTGTGTTCGGGTGATACTGGCAGAAAAAGGTATTCCTTTAGTGTTAGTTTGGTTAGTTTCCAGAATATAACATTTATACACAGCTATTACACATGTTCAGCATAAAAAAAAAGTATAATATTTGTGTAAATTTCAGTCGAGTTTCAGAATATGCTACGAGTGTAAACAAAAAAATCCACTCCCTGCAAACTCTCCCCACCTTAGAGATTTCTGTTGTCTGTGCAGTCACAGAGAAATGGTTTAGAGCTATGGACAGCACGCCAGCAAAGCAAGGCTATAATGACTTCCACACATTTAGACCAGCTGGTACACAGACAGGGACTCAAGGTGGAGGTGTCTTGATTTAGATCAAAAATAAATATACCTCAAGGCTGGTCACACAGGATAATGCACTTGAGCTTCTCCACATTCAAATCACCACAGGCAAAATCCCACACCACTTTCTTGCTATGACCCTGGAAACCCATAACATGTATTTACACTTACTGGAAACACTCACAATCCAATCCAATACCACACTATTAACTGGGAATCATATATGACACCTAACGTACAGGCATAGAGATTCCTGTATTGTCTAAACACAAACTCCCTGGAGCAGATTTTCAATACACTAACCAGGAGTGCAAACATACTGGATCTAGTCCTCAGTAATATGGGAGAGTGCTGCACACACCCTAGTATAATATTTTCTCTGGTAAGGTTAGACCACAAAATGGTCTCCTTTGAAGTAAAAAGTAAAACCTGGAACCCCAGCTAACCCTGGAATATGCAGGAATTACTCTAAGGCTAACTTCCTCTAAAACTTACAGCCACCAAAAAACAAACTAAGAGTGAAAAAAAGCAAAATTTCAAGTCCCCATAAACCTTCAGAACACTGTTGCCTTCAAGGGATTGTTCAAAGAAACCTTATACAAGCACAATAATAGCGGCACAGGGGCAATTGTACCCACTGGGAAGAAGTACAGAACTAACTTAAAACACAAGCCACCCTGGTGGTATCAACAGCAACAGCCTGTATGACAGAAGGAAGAAAATCATGGCAAAAATTAAGAGCTGCAGCACCCAGCAAGATAAAAGCATTCTCATCAAACTGAACAAACAACTCAGAAGATAAATAAAGTCTACCACAGCCAAATGTGAAGGAAATTTGGCTTCCCAGGCCAAGGACAACCACAATTCTTTAGCTATGACCACAACCTCAAAGGCAATACACAATTGTGTGCAGAGCTCATTGTTAATGCAGCCACCTATACTGAGACAAAAGATACAGCAAACCCACTGGCCAGCAAATTCAGCTCCAAATTTACTCCTCTCTCCCCCTTAACCTTCCCTCAGGAAATACCCATCAAATACAACTCCCCTACTATAACTAGAGAACAGGTCCTTAATGCTCCCTCTATTGCCAAGAACACTGCATCAATGGGTCCAGACAAAATCCCAGGAAGCCTTCAAAATAAAATGAAACATGACCTATCAGACCCTCTAGAATTGCTGTTTAACTGTAGCCTCCAAACAGGTTTCATGCCTCAAGAATGGAGAACAGCAACAGCATCCCTCTGCACAAAGGCAGGCCATCTATAGACCCTGGAAACTACAGATCCATAAGTCTCACCAATCATATATGTAAAACTAAAAAAAGAATTACCATGGAAGTGGTCAATAATGACATAACTTCCATAAACTGGACCCAATCAAACTTGGTTTCATCAAGGGCAGGTCATGCCTACTCAGTTTGGTGGACTTCTCTGAGAAGGTCACCAAAGCAATGGATGAGGGCAAAAAAGGTTCACACTGCCTGCTTTGACATGGCCAAGCCATTTGACACAATACCCCCACTCAGGCATTCCTAACAAACTCAAAAGGTTAGGAATAAACCCTTATGTCATGCAGTGTATAGCCAGCAGGTTTACAGATAGGGCCCAGGAAGTTAGAATTGGGGAACCCACCTCTACAAGAGTCACAAGAGGAATCCCACATGGGTTGGTCCTGGGATGGCCAATATCAATGGTCTCGGGCTGACTAAATTTGTAGATGTTTGCAAATTAGGAGCAGTCACAGAATCCCTCACCAACAGAAAGGTTCTCCAGAAAGGGCTGACAGACAAAAAACTGGTGTCAGTGTCATGGATTAAATCTCAATGCCAAGAAATGCATAATAGCATCCTTCAGGAAGTCATCCAGCCCTGGTAACTATCATACTGACAACACACCCCTAAGAGTTGACCCAGTAGTCAGGGACTTGGGGACACACAAACAGTAATCCAGACTTTAACCATCATGTAACTATAGTAGTGAGGAAATCATTCTATGTACAATCTACGTTCAAGGAAGTCATTGTTCTACTGCATTCAGCATTCATCAGAACGATCAAGAAAAATATGCCCCCTTAGGTGTGTACATAACCACAGCATATCCAACAACTGGAACGTCTACAGTGGTTTCTCACTAAAATACATGGTGTAAGTAACATGTCCTATACAAACCACCTTAAAGCCCTATGCCTGTATTCTGTGCCCTACAGGCTGTTGAGGGGAGATCTATGCCTGGCATACGCAGCATTGTCAGACCCCACCTTGATGGACTTCCTGCACATCTGCAAAGCAAGCAGCACTAGAATTACCCATGCTAAAGGCTTAAACCTTGCCTGTGATATAAATAGGACCTGCTGGAGAGACAGGTATGTATCCCAGAGACTACCCCTTCTCTGGAACAGGCTTCACCAGCCATGTGAAACACAGTTCCTCACTAACCCAATTCAAGTGTAACCTGGACAACTGGATGGGGAACAGGAAATTCATCCCTGGTTTGAGCACCTAAGTCTCTAATGGACACAGGCAGCCTATTAATGGTTGATCTCCCATGTGCCTGCTTGCAAATGTTTCATCTCTGCAGCCCCTGATTACACTTATCACGGGTACCAGAACTTGTCACAGATATGGGATGCATGGGGTTAAAAAGGCCCTTGTGGTTGTTAGCCTAGTAAACACCTATGAAACTAAGACATTCATAAATGATCAAGTATAATTACAGCTCAGTCAGATTTCAGAATATAACATTCGTACTCAGTTATACACTTCCAACAGCATTACAATATGCATAAATAATATGCATATATAATTACAATAGATTTTGCAAAATTACATCACACTTCACGTTATTCAGTCATTAGTTTTAAGGGTACAGTGACAGAATTATTTCTAACAGGCATATCAAGATAAATTATTTAAAGAATAAGTAGCAAAAGTTATTTAATATACTCAAGACAGGTCAGGCTTAATTTATTAATTTATTACAGAATGCAGTGCAGATTACATTATAATTACTGCACATCAGACAAAAAGTTATAAAGACACAGACGGTCTGCAAGGTACAGATCTGAAACACAGAAAACATATGTTTTACAAATGCACTTCTACTGTTACAGCAAATAAATATTTACAGGATATTTGAGAGGGGTTGGGAGGGTGGCCTAATGGTTAAGGTGTTTGCCCTACAAACACAAGGTGCGGGATTCGAGTCTCACAGGGGATAATTGGCTAGGCTTAAAAATGGCTCGCAAGGGCAGTTAGCCTAGTACTAATCTATAAACCTATGAACCTAAATTTAAAATGCAGACATCTATTACAACACATAAAAATTAAAAGGGTAAATGGGCAGGATCATTAGTAACAAATCTAGCTGAAGGTTTACATAAACACATTAATACAGTGTGTGGTAATTATGCTTGAAAATACATACATTACAGATATAAAAAGAGAGTTTAGAAATGGTTACATAAAATATTTAATATCAGTTATAATACGTGTTAAAGCATTGCCAAGTTACAATTGTTTGTTTGTGTCTTTCGGCTTTTCCGGGTTAGGGGTCGCCACAGCGGAACTCCAGTCCGCTAATGATTGGCAGTTGATTTTTACATACCGGCTTGCCAGGCCTAAAGCACAACCTTCAACAAAGGTACGCCCATTCACGCATGTCTCTACGCAGAAGACACTCTAGCTGAGAATCGAACCGGACAGCGTCTTACTGTGAGGCGATAATGCTACCACAGCACCACCACCGCAGGTTGCCAAGTTACAATTAAATCTGTAAATTAAAACTGCAAATGGTTCATTTCCCAGGCCCGTGCTTACACTTATCAAGGGTAGCAGAACTTGTCAGAGATTTGGGATGCATGGTTAGACTTAAAAAGGCCCTTGTGGTCTTAGCTTAAACACCTTCTTCTTCTTCTTTCGGCTTTTCCGGTTAGGGGTCGCCACAGCGGATCACCTGTCCGCTCATGAGTGGCAGTGGAGTTTTACAGTGCCCGGCGCCCAATCTTCCACAGAAGGTATAGACATGCACGCAGTCACACCTAGGGCCAATTTGGAGTGTCCAATCCACCTACAGCTTAGCTTAAACACCTATGAACCTATAATTAACATAACAGTATGTTAAAGTGACACCTAGTGGTCAAAATTAAAATTGCATGTTTACTTACCAGATAAAGGACAAATTAGTTTATGTCTGTTAACATTAGCTCTAACAATCATTATAGTATCCTTTGCAGATTATATTGATAAATTTATAAAGTACTTACAGAAGTAAATCCCAGTTCAGTAACTTCAGAGACAGTCGTTATATTTTAATAAATTCTGCATAAATACAGTTAGTAAAACAGACCTTGCACTGGCCCAAAAATGTAAGGTCAGGCCTGTGTCTTAAATTTTATATTTCACATTTAATATTTTAAAACAACTACAAAACAGACCCCTGTTTAGGGGCCTCGGGGAACTGTAAGATTAGGTTTCATTTAAATGTAGTTTATTAGACATCATTTAAATGTAGTTTATTAGACATGAATACAGTATTCTCTTTGCACAGGCATAGAAATGCTGCCATATTAGAGCAGATGTATATAAGGAATGTTTCAGTACAAATGAATAACCTTCAATCAAGAATACTGACAAGAATAAAATGTGCTAACAGACTGTGCAGTATATTAACTGCACAGAAGTTTGGGAACCAAGGTTAAAAAGGCATACAGAACTTGTAGGACATATACTTCAGACAAAGTCAGTTATTTCAGACTACTATACAGAAAGTCACTGCAATTCAGTTGACAGAAGTATGGCGCGCACACTTGAGAGTGAGTGCAATAAGTTGTCAAAAATCAAGCATTCCAGAACATGAACTGTATTATTCAGGAGACAAAGAATAATTCTGAGTAAAATAAGTGCAGAAGCTACGGACGTTACAATTCATTCTATATTCAGTTTATCAGCGCTGTTACTGTAGACGGTAAGATTTGACTTGGATATTTTTGACATCTACCTCTACTGTACATAACAAAACATTTTTAGCTGAAAGTACAATTGTGTAAAATCTTACAATAATGGTAGATGTCCTTCCCTTCACTGTTGCAGTATTCTTTACATTTGGGAATCCCTGCCTAGGGCAGCTCGATGTCTAGCCAGTATACCAAAGCCTTAGGTTGCTGTAAGGTATGCCGTACATCACACGTATGCTCCCGACATTGCGTAGGGCATAAAGGTGACTTCCAGATGTACCATCCTCAGAATTAAAAGTAGGAATGCCAGTCCAAGGAAAACTATGAGGTAACCAGTATATCCAGAAGAAAATGGACCAGGGGGAGGAGGGAAAGAGTGAACACTGCAACAGTGAAGGGAAGGACATTTCCAGCTGCGGTAAGATTTTACACAACTGTACTATGTCCTTCCACATCACTGTTGCAGTATTCTTTACATTTGGGAGAGTGCCAAAACTCAGGAAGAAACATGGGAGGTTGGGAGGAGGAAGGACCAGCAGAGCTTTCAAGAAAGCCATGAAGGCTGGCCCTAGCAAAACCAGCTCAAGCTCTGGAGATACCATCCAACTTGAAGTGTTTGGTAAAAGTATGCACACACGTCCAAGGTAGCTGCCTCAAGAACAGAGTCCTTATCCAAACCCTTGGAAAAAAGTACCAGAAGAAGCCACAGCTCTAGTAGAATGAGCCTTTACAGAATAAGGAAGACTCTTACTATAAAAAGAATAACAAAAAGAAATAACTTTTGAAATGGTTTATTGGTTATTGTCGCTATCGGAGTTGGTAGGGTAAAAGGCTGACCCTGTGTCAAGTCTTGATATAGCATCCACCATCGCAGATCCTGCTTGCAGCAGGATGTGATCAGAATTTCGTGTGACAACGGCAGGTGCTGATAGGACCATTGGGCGAACAGTAGCCATTGAAGGATCCTCATGTGCATTCTTCCTGAAGGGACTGCAACAAGTGCGGCTGACATTAATCCCAGGACTTTCAAAACCTGTTCTGCTGTTGCTTTTGTCTTTTGAAGGAGTACTGCAATTTGCTCCCTTAGTTTTGAAACCCTTTCTGGTGGGAGCCTGACCCTGACCAAAGTAGTGTCCAGTTCTGCCCCTATAAATGAGATACGCTGTGATGGCGATAAGGTAGATTTTTCGAAATTGATTGTAACGCCAAGACGGGAACAAAGACTGATTGTGCAATCTCTTGCTTGGAGAAGATGATACGCGGTGGTGGCGGAGAGGAGCCAGTCGTCTAGATACGGAATCCTTGTTGTCTCAAGTGAGACACTACTACTGCCATACACTTGGTGAACACCCTGGGGGCTGAGGTGAGGCCAAACGGCAGAGCTCGAAACTGAAAGTGACTGGCTCCTAGTCGGAAGCGCAGGAATCTCCTGGATGGTCTGGCCATCTTTATATAGTAGTACGCATCCTTGAGATCTATAGAGCACATCCAGTCTCCTTCCTGCAGAAAAGGAAGGATTGACTGTAGCGTGACCATCCGAAACTTCTCCTTCACTATGAAGGTGTTTAGTTTGCTGAGATCCAGAATTGGTCTCCAGTCCCTTGTCTTCTTTGGAACTAAAAAGAACCTTGAGTAAGTTCCGGATCCTATTTGGTCTGCCGGGACTGCTTGGATGGCTCTTTTTCTGAGCAGCTTCTGGATCTCTAAGGCTGCCTGATTCCGCAGATTGGGTGGAACGTCTGGGAATCTTTTGGTGGTAGGGGGAACATTTATGAATTTTATGTCGTAACCTCTGGTAATTATAGTTTGTACCCACGAATCTGAAGTTAAATTTCGCCAGGCCAGCGGGTACAAAGTTAAGCGTCCCCTGACTGCCTCCAGAGCAGGACAGTCGGGCCTCCTCTCAGGAGTGCTGGAAGGGCTTGCCAGAGAAAGTATCTCTGTCGCCCTGGTTTTGCGGACCCCCTCTGCCGCTTGGTCGGCGTCCTCCATTCCTTCCCCCTCCTCTGCCTCTGGAAGGGGCATTATCACTCTGTGTGGACTGAAAGGAACCCTGTGTCTTATGGCACCATATCTTTCCGCCTCTTTGCCCTTTGGGGTATGGTCTGGAAGGGGCGGAAAAACGGACTCCTACAGCAGATAGGGTCTTCCCTTCTTGCTCACACCTAGTGAGGGTCTCCTTTACTTTGGGGCCAAAATGAGAGGCACCATCAAACGGGACGTTAGTAAAGGAAGACTTGAAGGATTCCGCAAAGGAGCACAGCCGCAGCCAGGATTGTCTCCTAAGTGCAATCGCTGAAGCTGCCGCTCTACTCGCACCTTCAGCCGCATATGAAATGAGCCTCATGGAGGAGTTGACTACAGAGTTAAGGGTATTAAGTTGTGCTGTCACTTTCTCGGTAACAGCAGCATCTGTACGACCCTGGAGAGTATCTCCGAGTTCCTTGAGGAGATCCCTCTGTAAACGCATAAAATGCATCAAGTAGTTCAGCGATTGCATGGAAAAAGTCGCAGAACTGAAAACGCGCTTCCCATATCTGTCCATCGTCCTAGAATCCTTATTAGGAGGATGGACAGCGGAAGAGGACTCTGACATGTCCTTCTTAGTGGCTGCCGCCACCACCATAGTATCCACTGGAACACCCTTGGTAAGAAAACTCTTGTCCTGGGGGGCTGTTATAAACTTATTCGGTCTGCGGGGAACTGGTTCCACCATGTCAGGTGTCTCCCAAGCCCTACGAGCTATCAAGTCCATAAGTTCGTCAAAGGGAGGGGTCACCCAGGAGGTAGAAGGTAGAGCCCAGAATGCCCTCAGCAATACTGATTCATCCAACGAAGGGTTAAGTGGCTGCCAATCTCCCCTCTGTTTTAGGATCTCCAGGATGTCCGCAAAGGAGACATCCTCCAAGGGGGACCGTGGGGACCCTTCTGCTTCTTCTAAATCTGTATCTGATGTAAGAGATTCCTGTGGGGAATCTATGTGCCTCCCCTTGCACAGTCTTTTCCTTGGTACTTCTTCAGATGGGGCTTCTGGAGAAGCGTCCGAGAAACCGGGAGCACCCTCTGGGGGCAGCTGAGGCATTGGGTCTCGACGCTTTGTAGGAGCCGAGGATACAGAAGTCGAACGTGGGCCCTTAGGGGGAGGAGAAGAAGAATCCAATGAGATATGTGTCTGTTTCGACAAGACCTTCCTCATGGCGTCGAAGGCACCGGTACCCCAGATCCGAAGACCTTCTTGGTTTCGAGAAACCAAAAACAATCCCCGAGATCGGGGGTTCAGGCTCCGACCCAGAGGACGGTGCCGAACTAATCTGAGCCGAGGCTCCTAGGGGGAGAGTCGGTACAGACAGCTCAGTTCGACTGTCCGCCCCGGAACCCAGGAACGATAGTCGGCTCTGGGACCCCTCGATCCGTTCCGAGGGCGTCGAGGTCAATGGTACCGAAAGCACGGCTGTAGGCTTCGGTATCGATGGTTCTACCATCATCGGAACTTCGACTCTCGGCTCCGAAAACTCGACAGGTCTCTGAGGAGGAGCAGTAGATGACCCAGGGAGGGCTTCGAGTTTCGAAACCAGCTGGGACGAAACTTCGATCAATTTGGAAAGGGCCGAGTTCCCCATTAACTTCTGTATCACTCGATCCACATCTGAATCAGATAAGGGTCTCGAAGAGCGGGTCGAAGGGGCAGAAGTCGTCACCGAGTGAAGGATTGATGGCGGCGGAACCTTGAAGACCGGCTCCAAGACCGGAGTCTCGATCAAAGATATACATTCGACAGCCGACTCCGAAGTCTGTGGAGCCGGTGTCCGAATCTTAATAGAGGTGCTCGGAGCCGATGACTTTGGCTCCGACAATATCGAAGACTTGGATACCAATTCAGCCTTGTCAAGGGCCTCCTGAAACTCGGGTTTTAACAAACCCCTGTCTACCTACTTCCTGCGCCTCTCCATCATGACCCTCCCACTGAAGGAATGACAAATAGAACAGTCCTCCTGTAAGTGGAGAGGGCCAAGACAGTAGAAGCAGGAAGAGTGGTTATCCGTGATGGACATTTTTTGTCCGCATTGACATTTCTTGAAACCTGATTTTTGTTTCTCAGACATGTTGTAATACCCAGACATATATATAAACACCTAAAAATTTAAAGGTATGTATATAACACACACACAAAAAAGTCTAAGGACTTCAGCCTTTCCTAAAGAAAAAACACCTGTTGAACCAGACAGGATAATAGGCCTAAAAAATTGCCTTTAGCAAAAACTTTATATAAAAAAAAAATAATAATAATAATAATAATAATAACACTCCCACTACAACTACACTAGTAAAAGATTAATGTTTAGTTATCAACTATCTATACTAATTAAAGGTAAGTTAGAGAAAACTTCAAAAAATTGAAAAACTTTACTGGCCCAAGCTTCTGCGATGCATCTGCTGTCGTGGCAAACTAGATCTGAGGATTAGCACTAGGGGATTGTGGGATAGGACTGTGCCTCGAGCTTTCTCAAGATGCAGAGCTGTAGAAGTGGCCGTCTCGGAGCCGAGGATCGGCTCCGAACCCATGCGTAAGAACAAACGTCGAGATTGAACAATTTCATATTAGCTTTTGAAATCCAAGAAGAAATAGTTTGCTTTGATACAGCTAATCCCAATGACCTGGGATAAAAGGAAATAAAAAGATGATCAGATTTCCTAATAGACAGACTTATCCAAATGCAGCACCTTCTCACTAGTAGCTAGTTGAGAAGAGAAAAAGTGGACAAATGAATAGACTAATTAAGGGACAACTCATTTACCATCTTGGTCATAAAAGAAGGATTAGTATGCAAGGACACCCTGTGCTTATGAAACATTAAAAAAGGAGGAAAAGCCATAAGTGTGTGAAGCTCAGACACCCGTCTAGCAGAAGTAAGGGCCAACAAAAAGTACAGTCTTCCAACAGCAATGCTGCAATCAAAAGGAGCCTGAGTCAATTTTTCCAAAACAAAATTGAGATCCCAGGGAGTAGGAAAAGGCTTCCTGAGAGGGCAAATATGAAGGACACCTTTAAGGAATTGTTTAGCTTCAAATCTAGAAGCTAAAGGAGGAGATAAAGGCAGACAAGATATGGCTGATAAGTGGGCCTTAACAGAAGAATAAGCCAATCCAGCATTGAGCAATTCACACAAATAAGAAAGAAGCAAAGGAACATCTACAGAAAGTATATCCAGGTTATGAGAGTGACACCAAACAGAAAACCTCTTCCGTTTGGATAAGTAGGATTTCCTAGTACTAGGTTTCCTGGCCTCCTGCAGGACCCTAAGCATGTCCTCAGAAAAAAAAAAATGTTTGGGGGTGTGGCCAAGATGCACTCAGAGTAACAGCACTTCTCTTCAGCTCTGTCTATTCCAATTTTTTCTGACAGGATTTTTAAAATATATCTATCAAAAATCTGGATTTTTTTTATAAAAGGATACTTTATACCTTATACAAGGATAGTATAAAAATCTTTTTGATTATTTTATTTTTTCCTGTCAAAAACATTAGAGATCTTCTGAACTCCACTCAACAAGATGAGCTTCAACAAATCTTCTCACCAGGATACAACTTTCAAAAAGGAATTACAATCTTTGTTACTTAACATTCAAGAACTAACTAGTAAAATAAATAAAATGGACATGAAATTGGATAGTTTTAATGAGAGCTGTA
This sequence comes from Protopterus annectens, assembly GCF_019279795.1. Taxonomy (NCBI): domain Eukaryota; kingdom Metazoa; phylum Chordata; order Ceratodontiformes; family Protopteridae; genus Protopterus; species Protopterus annectens. The sequence goes on from NC_056728.1 coordinate 1,673,331,478, forward strand.
CTAAACAAATTAATATTATACATGAAGATTTAAAACAACAGAAAGAACAGATTTCAGGTATGGAAACATCCCTAAATGATATGGATTCTAGGCTCCAGGAAGGTGAGCATAATATTGAATTCCTTTTAAAGCAAAATACTCACCTTTTGTCTAAAATAGATGACCTAGAAAACAGGTTACGAAGTAATAATATCAGAATCTTTGGCTTGCTAGAAAAAATAGGAGGAGATAGTATGGAAAAGTTCTTGTCTACATGGATACCTGAAATACTAGAATTACCTGAGGCTCTTTCATATGGTACTGAAAGAGCACACAGACCTTTGGTTTCATCAAAAAATAAAAAAAGTAATTTTGCAAGATCTGTGATTGTAAAATTCCTTTCCTCACATGATAAGGAAATTGTCTTAAAGACAGCATGGGGAAAATCTCCAATTAAAATAAAAGATAATTTAGTTTGTTTTGATAATGACTATTCTCCTGTGGTAATTCAAAAAGAAAAGTTTTCCTACCTTTGATAAGAGAACTTAAAAAAATCAAATAAAATGTCACCTGTTGTTTCCTGCAAGGCTTAAAATATTTTACCAGGATACATCTAAATTATTTGAAGATCTGGACAGTGCTCTTATTTTTGTTAAATCTAACAAACATTTGGACAAAATAGAAGAAATGGATTGTGCCAATGCTAACTTGAAGAGATTAGTCTAAAATGAAACTTGGAAAACCCATGAGCACAAGAAGAAGCTAAGAAAATAAAAAACCTGCTCTTTTATGCTTCTATTCACAATAGAAATCCAGTTTGTTTGTTCTAAACATACTAATGACCCACAGAGCCGGGGAAATTGATAACCGGAACCAACAGGTAAGATTTTACCACTGTTTATTATACTTTTTAATGATAGTCATTACTGTTTTTATTTTGATGCTTATTACGCAAATATTTAGTTGTTTCTTATTTTGATAGGTATGGGTTACTGTTTAAACTGAGTTATTATTGCAGTCTACTTGTTGCCAATTGTATTGAAGTACAGTTATTTTTATGTTTTGCTACTTTGGATAAATATCTTCTTTAATAACGTCTCAATGATTTGGTGCTTATATTTAATTTAGTATTGTATTGACAGAGACAGTTTATATTGTCTTCAGAAGTTTCTATAGACATGATTTCAGTGTATATATAAAGTTATTTTTGCATATGCTTTCTCTTATTGGCATCCGGAGCTATTTTTAACATAAATTTTGTTGTTGGTAGTGTCCGGAGCTAATAAAAAACATGATATGTGGATAAAGATGATGTCTGGACTGAATCTGTGTTATGGGGTTACTGTTGATAATGTCCAGGAATGTGGTGGGCTCAAAAGTTGCTGTTGGAAATGTATGGAGTTGTTTGGTCATATGGGGTTGACGTTGCTGCTGCTGCTGTTGTTTCCCTCTCCTTTTTGAATGTTTGCTTTTTCCTTTTTTTATTTAATTCTGGCTGATCTGTGTATTTTGCTGGTGTGTTGCGGTGTTGCTCTGTTTCTCTGTGGTTGAAACTGGGATGTTTTGTGTTTCACAGTGTTGGCCTCTGGTTAGAGAGGCAGTTTGGAATGATTTGTGAGCTGCACAGCGGCTTCTGTGATTGCTGTACATTCATAAACTGTTGTTTTACCACCTGCGAACGAATTCAGTGGCACGAGTTGCTTTAAAGTTAAAGTGTCTCCTACTCATTTTTTCCCGCTGAAAATTTGAAAGTCTACAGTTATTCAGCTTCAGTTCGAGACCTACTTCACGATCGGTCTCTTAATATGGACATTCTTCCTTGAGTTACATCTAGATTGTTGCCATGAAAACCATAAATCCCTATACTGGGAATAAAGTGTCAGAGGCTTCAGAAAACTCGAATGCTTTAAAGGGAAGAAAAAAGCAATGGAGATTAGAAATTTTTGCTATTAATGGGTGATGTGATATATTTACTTATATGCAAACAAATTGTGTTTAATAATTACAACCTGTAATTAAGTTATTGGTTACTTGTGTATTATCGTACCACGTTTGGAAGGAAATGCATAAGTGGCTTGCTTTTTGACTTTTTTATGATGGACAGCTATCATCAGCCTGTTTTAGATACTGGTATTAGTTATTGAAGTCAGTAATTCTTAAGAAAATTGGTGTTACTTCATACTGAAGTGCATAGGGTTGTGATTGTTTAATATTTAGGCAGAATAAGTGGTGTTTTTCCATTGGACCCCTACTGCTTCGTGTTGGTCTGCTTTTTGCAACTTGTGCATAATATGACTTTACTTCTCAACTCAAAAAATAGGATTAAGGTTCGGAGCTAAAATGTGACACAAAACTATAAATAACTTGGCTATACATATATCGAAACACTCGGCTTTGGGTACAGCTGCAGATTCCAAAATTGGAGGAGAGTTATTTACATATTTATATGTAACCAAAGAAGTGGGAACACAGGAGAGTGTAAGGCAATTTAAATGCATTCGAATTTTGTAAACTCTATGACAAATGAATGAATTTGAAATCAGATGCTTCTGAAGTAGGAATTGTGGGTGTGATGATATGCAAGTGCTAATTATTATGACTGTTTTTTATACATATTTAATTGTCTGTTTAATTATTTTAATAAGCAGCAAAATAATACTTTCTCACAGCAACTTAATAGGTTTGATAACATTACTAGGGTTTGGATGAACAAAGTTAAATAGAATGATGATAATTACTAAAATAAAGAAAAGAATAAGCACATTGAATTGGTGGTTTGAAATGGTATAAGTAACACTGTCAATAAAATATTTATGTTATATATGAAAACTAATTTATTCCTTATATTTTGAGCAATCAATTAGAAATAATTTTTATTAACACCTCACTTATTATTACAAAATCTTTAATAATACATAAATACAATTAAAGTAAATACATTTAAGTTATTACAAATGAGAATAATCCATACCTTCACTAGTAGATCATTAATTATAACTTCTTCTTTTATTTCTTTAGAATATCATATTAAGAAAATGAGAATTTTAGAATATTAATTTACTTGTTTTTATGATCTAGTTATATATAATGTATCAATTCCTTACTTAAATATAAAAAAATATTATTTATAAATTGCTTTACTATTTTTTTATTTACAATCATATCAACTATATGTTATGGTTATTTGTCTTCAATATCTTGATTCATAGTAAGACTAATAGAACTTAAATGCACTTCTTGGATAGTCAATGTCATTTTTTCATGGATAAATAGTAACTACAAAACAGAATAATGAAGATTGATATACGTCTAAAATCTTTTTGAAGTTAGAAGTTTTCTTCACTTAAAGGTTATTGAAACAGGAGGATTAATGTTAATAGGAATTAATTAATACTACTAGGCTACAAAGTGATTCTCTTTAAATACTGTATCATATTTGCCTTTTGCATAATGTTTTTGTTATTAATTTAAAATGATTAGATACTTTGATTTTCTATAGAAGCAAAAACGGATTTACCATGATCAGGAAATTTTCTCTTAGACAGATGCTGATCAGAAGTTGTTACCTGACGAGGGGTTAATCTGTCATTTGGATTATGAGTATTATACTCCAGGAAGGTTATGGAGGGTTTTGATGTTACTAGTTTATGTTATAAAAGTTTGTTACAGTTTTTTTTGACATTCTTCACAACACAAAGTAATACTATTGTAATACACTCATATTTTTCATATCTATTACTATGTAATCAATCTAAACTTTTTCTTCATATTCCTTTAATATTTAACTATTTGATATGTTTTTGGTCAAAATATACTCTTTTCACAAAGTTTACTTCTTATGACTTCATTAGAGTATTTATATTAATGTTAATGTATTAAATAACTCAAATAAGTGGGGAAATTTATTCAAATATCTTAAATTATACAAATCCCAATAAATCTTCTTACAAGAAACTCGTTTGAAATCAGAAGATATGTTTAGACTAGATTCTAAATCTTATTCAACATTAATTAGTTCAGAACATCTTCAGAAGAAAAGAGGGGTAGCAATTCTGTGGAATAATAACTTACACCTTGCCCAAAGATTACCAATACATATAAAGATAATAAAGGACTGTTTTGTCTTGTCATGGTTGAATTTAATAACAAAATGTATTCTTTAGTGAATTTATACTGGATACCAGGAATAGGTATCAATACAGTAAAACAACATCAGGATCTCATAGTACAACATTCCAAGGGGTCCTTAATAATAGCGGGGTATTTTAATTGCATTTTGGATAACAAAGAATCAACATCTTTAAATAAAAGGAGGATTACAGCTTCAGCCAAATCATTAAAAGATTTTCTAGAATCATATCATCTGAAAGATATTCATTCATTTGCAGATTCTGATTCTTTAAACTATACTTTTTTCTCTCATAGACAGAACACCTATTCAAAAATAGAGTCTTAGTTTCTATTGACTTATTAGGCTCTCTGGTCAACACCAAGGTTATTTCTTGCCCAATATCAGACCATAATTCAATAAATATATAAATACATCATTCACATTCAAAAACTGAGAAAACTAATAACCTCATGCATATCAAAACTAGCCTTAAGTGTAGACATCCAACCCAACCCTGGCCCTACCATCTCCAACCCTAATCCTCATAATCAGACTAGAAACCACAACTTCTCCCATATCACAGCCAATAGAAAGCCAAGTGACTTCCTTCTACTAAGCCTAAATATTAGAAGTATATCCAACAAAGTCCATGAACTCCATGCCACCACAGACTTGTACTCCCCAGATATAGTCATCCTGACAGAAACCTGGCTAAAACCTCATATTACCAGTGAGAAAATACTCCCTACCAGTTATGGCATACTAAGAATAGACCGGGTAAACAAGGAAACATCCAGATCTTAAAATCATCAGCTCCACAAATAGGCAATGAAGAAATAATATATACCAACCTCAAAATAAACCAAAACAAAACCATCAACATAATTGGATGCTACTTCCCACCTGGACAAAACATCCCTCCACTAGAAAACCTCCTCAGCTGGTCTACCTACCATCTCCCCCAAGAAACTATCATTTCAGGTGATTTCAATATTGACTGGCAACCCTGTTCTGGCAACAATCCAACCCATCATATAAACCTTTATGGCTTCACCCAACTAGTCCAGTCGCCAACCAGGATAAATAAAAACTCCAGCAAGCACACTACCCTGGACTGGATACTAGTCAGTAAGAGCCCCCAGTCATATATAACAGGCTGCTTATCAGATACCCTCAGTGATCACTACCCAACATTCCTACTCAAAAAATACCTGTACCAAGCTAAACCTGTCATCTACCGTCAAATACGTAAAAAACTAAACTTTAACCCACTCACATTCATCTCATCCCTCAAAGAATGTAACTGGCATCCCCTAAAGTACCTCAGTCTTGATGACGCAGTTGAATGTTTTAATACTGCCTTCCTGAGCATCCTTAATTACCATGCCCTCATTAGACTTTCCAGAACGAAAGCACAACCCCCCCCCCCCCCCATTGGCTACAGAAAACCACTAAGTCAGAAATGAAAAACAGGGATAAAGCCTGGGAGCACTGGCGCAAAACCAAAACCACCTCAACTAGACAGAAATTCCTAGAACTACGCAATAGAGTTAAAAAGCTAATAAAACAGGACAAATTCCAATACTACCAGTCTGCCCTAGACTCCTCCCAACACAGCCCCAAACAATTCTGGTCCTCCATAAACTCCATCCTCCACCCAGGTAAAGTCAGTACCCCTCCTCCTAACATCCCTCACTCCTCCAAAAATATTGCTACTTCATTCAACATACACTTCACACAAACCATACTATCACTAGCTAAACAACACAACCCCCCCCTCCCCTCCAACCCACACCTTCAACTAGTAATACCCCCACTGTCTTCTCTTTTTCTCCTGTACCTACCTCCAACATAAAAAAACTCTTAACTAAACTTAAGCCCACCAAATTAGCAGCAGACAACCTCCCAAGTGAATACCTACAAATCGCAGCTGATGCTCTGGCCTACCTAGTATCCATCTTGATTAACCGATCTCTGTCAGAAAGTTACGTTCCCACATTGTGGAAAGTATCACATATAATTCCCCTCCACAAAGGCGGCCCCTCCACAGAACTAACCAATTACCACCCCATAGCTATTCTCTTTCCACTCTCCAAAATACTAGGGAGATGCATACATTTTCAGGTCTCAGACTACCTCCTTACTAACAACCTCCTTTCCAATACTCAGCATGGTTTCCGACCAAACCATAGCACCACCACTGCCTTACTCTCCTTTACTAACACTATCCTTCAGCATAAAAACAATGGCTATCTCTCCTCTGCTACTTTCTTAGACCTATCTAAAGCATTTGACATGGTCCCACACAAACAACTCATCTCTGTCCTGAATAACCTATACTTCTCTCAATCAGTCACCAACTGGTTTCAGAGTTACCTGTCTGACCGCCAACAATCTGTTGTATGGCAGAATGACATATCTCCCCAACTACCTGTCTCCATAGGGGTTCCCCAAGGATCCATCCTTGGACCCCTACTCTTCTCTGTTTTCACCAATAATCTAGCCTCTGCCACCAAACATGGCATACTCATACAATATGCAGATGACTCAACCATCATCTGCTCAGCCCAGTCCCTACTCAAACTGCAAAAAGTCACACAGGAAGCCTTTTCCTCTGTTGAAACTTGGTTATCCAATGCCCAATTAATACTCAACCCAAACAAAACTAAACTACTCATCTTCCAACCCACCAAACGTACTCAAAACAACTCTCACTTTAACATCACAGCAAAAGACACCACCACTATATACCCAACTGAACACACCAAATTGCTAGGAGTGGAAATAGACAAAAAACTAAAATGTTATATTCACATATCCATGACCATAAAAAAAGTCCACAAAAAACTAGGAGCGTTATAAAGAAATAATCAACTTCTCACCAAAGCAGCAAATATTTCAATAGCAAATTTCCACCTTATCTCCACCCTACTTTATGCCTCTCCAATATATACCAACCTAAGGCAATGCAATCTAAACAAGCTAGAGACCTGCTACAACAAAATTACCAAATTCGCCACAGAGGCATCCTACCATAGTCACCACTGTCTCTCACTTGCTGAACTGGGCTGGCTTGAACTCCCTCATCTCCTTCAATGGTATCAACTATCATACATCCACAAACTAGTAAACCATCCACTAAATGTCCCATCCCTCCAGAATCTATTCCAACCCTATCGCACCACCAGACCACTAAGATCCAGCAACAAAAATCACTTGCAGATCACTAAAGCCAATAACTCTGCTGGTGAATCCCTATGTTATTGTGCCATAGCCAAATTATGGAACTTCCTCCCACCCACAATTACCCCCGTACCATTATGCACCCACTTCAAAACTTTACTAAAAGCACACCTAAAAACATGTTGGTTATGCCCTTGCAACTCCCACTCTAATATCACCCTCCCCATCCAACCACTACCTTTCTTTCTACCCCACTAACTACCTTGATTATAGCAAGCTCGGATGCTCAAAAGCCTAGTACTTTTTATACAGCAGGAACTTCTTATTGTAACATTTGTTAATGTCTGTTATGCACTTTGCAGATAAAGATTCTAGTTGTCTACTGATGTACTATGTTCTTCATCTGTAAATATGTTTGTAATTAATTGCTATGTTAAATTGTTAATCGCTATGTAATCCAATGTAACTACTGTCTGTTTCTTTCAACTGTGGAGCTTTTCTCCCTGGGCCTCCGCTGAAAATAGACCTACGTCCAGTCAGACACTCCCGGCAAACAAATGTAAATAAATAAAATAAACAAATAAAATAAAATAATATTTGAAATTTCAGTTAATTCAAATTACAACACACAGATAAGAAGAATACCTGCTTATATCACAAAACTGAAAGATTTTGAAGAATTCTCATCTTTGGAGACACAAAATTTTATAGAACTAAATAATAATAACACCTCAGAATTTTTTGTGTGGGATGCCCTAAAAGCTTTTTTATATGAGAGAATTATTAACTGGTATCATATAAAAAGGAAAAGTTGGGATAAACAGTTATTAGAGATTCAACTTAAACTAGATTCGTTGAAACATAATCAACAGTCAGATCTAAATAATAAAGAAAAATGAAATAAATTCTTTGCATAATAAATATAGTGAAATCCTAAACCATAAAAACATGATTATATTATAGAAATATATATTTGTTTAATTTTCCACAAATCCCAAATCATTACATTTATTAGCTAACAAAACCAAAAGATTAAATAAAATGAATCATATAAATGAAAATTTCCCCCTAGAAAGAAAAAGATGGTTTCAGACATACAAAACATTCTAGCTGAATTCAGACAATTTTTTTACTAATATTAATCAACAATCAAAAATAATAGATTCTAATCAAGAAATTAAAAAATTTACTAATAGATTTACTAAAAAAGACTAACAAATGAACAAGCTAATTCTATAATTAAACCTATTTTCTTTAAAGACATTCAAACCCAGATTAAACATTTAAAATTAAATAAAACCCTAGGAATTGATGAAATCATCCCAGAAATGTATAAAATTTTTCCAACTGATGCTATAAAATTACTTCATAAAGTATATAATTTATCCCAAAAAATAAGTTAATTCCCCCTTGGAAATATACTTTTATCTCTCCTATTCTTAAACCTAACAAAGATCCAGTTAAGTGTTCATCCTATAGACCTATTTATTTGCTAAACATTGATTATAAAATGCTTGTCAATTTTTGCAGATAGACTAAAAAATTTGTACCAATCTTAGTTGAAGATGATCAAACGGGATTCATAATTAATAGAAATACTTACGATAACATTAAAAGAACATTAACTCTAATAGAATCAGTCAAATATTTAAATAATAATCTAACACTAATTAGTTTAGATATAAATTGTGCGTTTGATTCTGTTAATTGGAACTATTTATTTATATTATTGGAAGAATTAAACTTTTCAAAGAGCTTTACAAATTTAATCACTCAATTATATCAGGATAGCCAATCATATATTAAAATAGGCACTAATATTTCTCCAAATATCCCTATTATTAAGGGAATAAAGCAGGGTTGCCCCTTATCTCCCTTATTATTTACCCTTATTATGGAACCATGGGCCAATTTGATAAGAGATAATGAAAATATTCAAGGATTTAAAATAAAATCCAATAAATCTTCCAAAATACAAATGTTTGCAGATGACATTCTTATTACCCTTGGTGATAATGATTCATCTATTCATGCTCTCTTTAGTAATATTAAACTTTTTCAAAATAAATCTGGTTTATTATTCAATGATGATAAAACTCAAATCTTATTAATTGGTCATAAAAATTTTGAAATACAAGTGGCTTATAATAAATAAATGGCAAAATCTGATGAGCTACTTTATTTAGGTATTATAATTACAAAAAACATAAAATATATCATTAAAATAAACTATAAGAGTTTATTGGCAATATAAAATCTTATTATAAAATGGAATAAAATTCATTTCTCCATGGATGAAAAACTTTTAATAATAAAGATGATTTTATTACCTAAAATTTGATATATTATACAATCCATCTCATTATCTCCTGCTAATCAGATTATTAAAAATGTAATTCCTTGATACACAAATTTTTATGGTCTCCAATTAAACCCAGGATAGCTCTATCATATGAAAAACTGGGAAAAAGGTGGTATAGCAATGCTTAGTTTGGAAATCTATTCCGTTTCCTCAACGGCCAAAACTATTTGCCAACTTATAGATAATACTTATACAGCAAACTGGAAAAATACCCTAGAAATCTTAATTAGTAATTCTATAAAGAACAACAAACTTCAGAAGTTAACTATACTAAATAACTCATTCATTTGGGTTCTGAAAGAATATATCTTATCTTACTCCTCTCAAAAATGTAACTCCAGTTATATAATTCTTCTTCTGAAATCCTTTAGAAATTATATTTATAAATTCAATATTTATAAAGAGTGGATATAAATTATTTTTCCTATAGCTTTCACACATGGTGTCATCTTTTCATCTGTTTATAATAAAATGCTTTCTTTTCAACTGAAAAGCCTAATATTTTGGTTTCAATTGATGATTAAGAATGATCTGAAAACTATGAACATATTAAAAAAATCAATATGAATATGATTCTTTTTCTTGGTTAGATTTACAGGAAGCTAGGAAATATGTTCTAAACATAATGGATTCTATGTCTTTAACAACAAAAAATACAGTGCCTAAATAATTTCAATTTATGATAATAGCTTTACAACATAATTCTATATCTAAAAATATTTTATCTCATTTATCTAAAGCAATCAAATTTGATGTAGATGACCCTTCAGAAAGTTATTGGAACTATTTTACTTTAATTAATAATTATCCCCCTACTGACTCTGACAAAATAAATATCTTACAGTCAGCAAGTGTAACCACTTCATCACTTAATTGGAAAAATTCTACATGGAAGTATTTGCATAGGTCTTTTATTACCCCATTTTCTTTAAGTAAATTTAATAATAAAGATAGCAATTGTTGGAGATGTAACAAAGGTGTTAATGCAGACTGGGCACACATGATGTTTGTATAGAATTAAATACATTTTAGACAGATGTTAATTCCTTTTTACAAGCTATTTTTACAGATAAATGTAACTAGTGGTTTAGAAAGATAAAAATTAACACACTTGTTCCTAAATGTAACACAGAATCTAATCATCCTCTGATTTGATCAATTCTATCCATTGCCAGAAAAATCATTACAAGAAATTGGAAGTCTCATATTTCACCCTCAATAATTTAATTAAAAATGTACTTCTTGAAGTTTATAACTTAGAAATTATGAACAATACTGCAAGATCTCCTAGGAATATTAATGCATCTATGTGGAAAAAAGTATATGATTTATTGAACAAGTAATGCAAATTCTTTTATAATCTTCTTATTTTAATGCACTAAATATTTGATTCTTGTGGAGAATGTTATTGTATATAGTTTAAAATCTTTGTTTAATTTTCTCATTGTGCTATGTCACTCATTTTGAAATATGTACATATCTCTAGTTTATGTATGACAATATTTATCTCAATAAAGCTGTTTAAAAAAGAAAAAAAAGTGTTTATATGGAATCAAAATCCTATCATCCACAGTGTCAGTTGAAGAGTGGACAGATGGGGATGGATAAGAGATTCTTGTCTTGTATAAGTAGGTCCATCCTGTGAGATAACTAGTGATGATTGTCCTTGTCTAAATGCAGAAAAAGAGGGAACCAATGCTGTCTCAGCCAAAAGGGAGTTACCGACAAGATTTTGAGTGTGTCCTGTTGAATTCTGAACAGGACTTTTGAAATAAGGGGGATGGGAGGGAAACCATAAAGAAACATCCCTTCCAAGAAATAGAGAGGGTGTCGACCTTCCATACCAAAGGACCTGGGACTCTGGCACAAAATAGACAAAGTTATTTGTTCAGGGAGGAGGCAAATAGATCTACTTCAGGAGTACCCCACTGGCTGACAATGTCCAGAAACATGTCCCTGTGAAGCATCCATTCATGTGATTGAGTTAAGGACCTGCTCAGAGTGTTTGCCACAGTGTTTTAACTTAAGAGAATGCAAGCTGCCTGAAGAGACACTTAACAATGGACAGCAAGATCCCATATCAAGGAGTGCCAACAGGCAAAAAAGATAAGATCTTGTCGTCCCATGCCCCCCGTTTGTTTACAAACCACATCACTGTGGTATTGTCTGTAAACAACTTGAGGTGTCTTGGGGAGAAACGAGAGTGAAAAGCATGAACAGCCAGCAGAAGGGCTCTCATCTCTAACATTAATGTGCTCCTTCTGTCGAGGAGACAGAAATCCCTGCACCTTTAGGAAGCCAAAAGCTGCTCCCCTTTCCACATCTGAAGTGTCTGTGAACAGCTCCTGACAGGGAAAAGGGGGGTGAAAATGGAGCCTTGGATTTAAGGACATCTGCTGGATCAACCAGAGAAGTTCCTTCTTCAGACAAGGTAGAAGGAACTAGAAATTCAAGAGGATGCGCATGCTGAAGATGTTGAAGCCAAATTGACTTCAGGAACCACTGAATCTTCCTCATGTGGAGTTTGGCCAGAGGGAGCATGGGGATGGTGGATGCAATGAAACACAGAGCTTTCAGAAATTCCCTGGCTATGACTGAGGACAGAGGAAGAAGAGTTTTAAAGAAGGAAATGAGAGCTAAGGCCTTGGGAGGAGGTAGGAATGCCAGCATAGGCATAGTCTGAATCCTGCAACCCACAAAAACATGATCCTAAGAAGGAGTCAGAGATGACTTAGGTTCACAGGTGTTTAAGTTTACTAGGGAAATGACCACATGGGCCTTTTTAAGCCTAGCCATGCAACCCAAATCTCTGACAAGTTTTGATACCCTTGATAAGTGTAAGCATGGGCCTGGAAGATGAACCTTTTACAGGTTACCTATGTCCATTAGAGACATAGGTGCCAAACCAGGGATGAATTTCTAGTTTCCCATCCAATTGTCCAAGTTGCATTTGAATTGGGTTAGAGAGGAACTCTGCTTCACATGGATGGGGAGCCTGTTAAATAGACGCAGTAGTCTCTGGGATACATACCTATCTTTCCAGCAGGTACTATTTATACCACAGGCAAGGTTTAAGTCTTTAGAATGGGTAATTCTGGTGCTGTTTCTTTTGTGGATATGCAGGAGCTCCATCAGAGTGGGGTCAGACAATGCCCTGTATGCCAGGCATAGATCTCCCCTCAAAAGCCTGTAGGAGACAGAATACAGGGATAGGACCTTGAGGCGGTCTGCATAGGACATTTTACTTATGCCCTGTATTCTTTTAGTAAGGAACTCCTATGGATGTTTCAGTAGTTGGATATGTCTGGTTAGGTACATAACAAAGGGGGCATTATACTCAGTGATAGGCCTGATAAATGCTAAATACAGTGGAACAATGACTTCCTTGCACTTAGATGCCATACTTTTATTTAAAAGTTGCGCAACATAGAATGATTTCCTCACCACTGTAGACACATGATAGTCAAAGGCTAGATTACTATCATGTGTGTCCCTAAATCCCTGACTACTGGGTCAACTCTAAGGGGTGTATTGTCAATACGATAGTTACCAGGAATGGATGACTTCTCAAAGGATACTATTATGCATTTCTTGGCATTTAGTTTAAGTCCACAGCTCTGACACCTGTTGTTTATGTCACCCCCTCCTGGAGAACATTTGTGTCAGCGTGAGATTCAATGACAGCTCCTAATTTGCAATCATCTGCAAATGTAGTCCGCCAGAGACCACTGACATTGGCTTTGACTTCTGAGAAGTAAATGCCAAAAAGGAGCAGTCCAAGGACTTATCCCTGAGGGACTCCACTTGTGACTGGTTTCATTGTAGAGGTGGATTCCCCAATTTTAACTTCCTGGGTCTTGTCTGTGAACCAGCTGGCTATCCATTGGGTGACATACGGGTTTGTACCTAACCTACTTGAGTTTGTCAACAATGCCCGACTAGGGTATTATGCCAAATGCCTTGGCCAGATCAAAGTAGGCAGTGTGAACGATTTTGCCCTCATCCATTGCTTTGGTGACCTTCTCAAAGAAGTCCACCAGGTTGAGTAGGCATGACCTGCCCTTGACAAAACCAAACTGGGTTGGGTCCAGTGTCTGGAGGTTTACTATCTCTCTACTGATCATCTTCATGACAATTCTTTCCATGGCTTTACATACACTAGTGAGACTTATAGGTGTGCAGTTTCCAGGGTCTGTACATGGCCCTCTTTCATGCAGAGGGATGACTGTTGCCTTTATCCACTCATGAGGCACAAAACCTGTCTGGAGGCTAAAGTTAAATAGTAATTCCAGAAGCCCTGATAGGTCATGCTTCATGCTATTTAGAAGGCATCCTGGGATGTTGTCTGGGCCCACTGATGCAGTATTCTTGGTCTTAGAGAGAGTATTAAGGACCTGTTCCCTAGTGATAAGTACGGGGAATTATATTTGATACTTCCTGAGGGAAGGTTGAGGGGGAGAGAGGGGTAAAGTTGGAGCTGAATTTATCAGCCAAGAGGTTTGCTATGTCTCAGTATAGGTGGCTCCATTTACAATGAGCTCTGCACACAATTGTGCAATGCCTTTGAGGTTGCGGACATAACTAAAGAATGCGTTGTGGTTGTCCTTGGCCTGGGAGGCCAAACTAACCTCAAATTTGGCTTTGGTAGACTTTATATGTCCTCTGATTTGTTTGTTTAGTTTGATGAGAGTGTTTTTACCCTTACCAGTGCTGCACTTCCTAATTTCTACCATGATTTTCTTCCACCTGTTATATAGTCTATTGATTTTGTGATTCCACAAGGGTGGCTTGTTTTTTTGAGTTAGTTCTTCACTTCTTCCTGGTGAATACAGCTGCCTCTATGCAGCTATTAACATGCTTGTACATGGTTTCTGTGAATAGTTCTGCATTGGCAGCAGTGTTCTCAGGGATTACTGAGGCTTGAAATTTTGCCAGGTTCTCACTTAATAGCAGGAAGTTAGCCTTAGAATAGTTCCTGAATATTCCAGGTTAAGCTGGGGGTTTTATTTTTACTTCAAAGGAAAACACTTTGTAGTCTGACCTTACCACAGAAGGCATTACAGTAGGGGTGTGCAGCACTGTCCCATTTTAGTGAGGACCAGATCCAGTATGGTTGTACCTCTGCTTGGTGTATTGACTATCTGGTCCAGGGAGTTTCTGTTTACAAAATCCAAGAATCTCTGTGCATGTACATTTGGTGTCATATAGGATTCCCAGTTAATAGTGGGGTAATTAAAGTCACCCATGAATATGGTATTGGGTTGGGTGCTTAGCATTTCTAATAAGTTTAAATACATAGTATGGGTTTCCTGGGTCATAGAGGGGGGTCCTATAGCTTACAAGAATGTGGCACTGGATTTTGCCTACAGTGATTTGAACATGGAGCAACTTAAGTGCATTGTCCTATTTGACCAGCTTGGAAGTATATGTATAAATAGAGACACCTCCACCTTTAGTCGATACCTGTGAAGTAGCTGGCCTAAATGTGTGGAAGGCATTATAACCGGTGTGCTCTCCGCGGCTTTAAACCATGTCTGAGTGACTGCACAGACGTCAGCATTCTCTAGGGTAAAGAGAGCTTCTAGGGAGTGGAGTTTTTACTTTTTGAAGTTTATTGTGAACCCCAGGCTATGAAGAAGGGAAATGGCAAAATGAAGATTTTGCAACAGGCTTTCTGGAGAGGATGCCTGAAACAGATCATCGTCAAAGTAAAGAAATACCTGAAGCCTGCAAAAAGCAATCACAGGAGTGAGGCATTTGGTGAACACCCTTGGGCCAGCAGAAAGGCTAAAGCTCAAAGCAGAGAAAGTACACTTGTGTACACTTACCATAAATTAAGGTGTTCAAGTGTATTCACTGTTGCAGTCATTACATTTGGGTAATCTGCTGGCAGGTTGCCCTCAGTCGGCCTGAATTCCAAAGTCTTGGGTCATGCGTTGGTTGCTGTCTCCTCTTCCATGATGTCAGGTCGTCAGGGGTATAAAACATGCAGCCGACGCCATTTTCTTTAGTTTTTCTTGCCCCCGATGTCAGGTGCCAACAAAAAGTTAACAAAAAAAGGAGAGAAAAAAAAAAAATATATATATATATACATATGCATCAATATAAACTTTACCTTCATCTACAAGCAAATACACCACATATGTTGTAGAAGATACAGAAGGAAAGATAAACTCCAGAATGACAGGGGAATGGTGGGAGGGTAACCTGGACTGCAACAGTGAATACACTCGAACATCTACATTTATGGTAAGGGAGGCTGGAGCTAAACAGCATTAGGAGTGGCAATAAGGCCCTGCAGAACTGCAGTGGCAAAGCCTGCCCTGGATTTAGAGTGAGAGGCAAATGATAATGCTTTGTAAAGGTGAGAACAGAACTCCAAGTAGCAGCATCTAGAATGTATTTGGTTGGTACTCCCCTGAGAAAGGCTGCTGAAGTAGCTGCAGCTCTGGTGGAATGAGGCCTAATGCCCTTGGGCACAGGTTTACCATGGTGTAAGTAGCAGAAACGGATGCAGTGGCTTGTCCACTTTGAAATAGTCTGCTTTGAAATAGCCTTGCCTTCTGATCCTGCAGCATATGCCACTAGTAATTGCTCAGTTTTTCTTAGAGCTTTAATCCTGCTCAAGTAGAATCTTAGCCGTCTGTGTACGTCCAAGGAATGCAGAATTCTCTCTCCCTTGTTCTGCGGATTTGGATAAAAGGTTGGCAGATGAATTGTTTGGTTAAGAGCCACAGTGGAAACCACCTTAGGCATAAAAGTAGGATTTGTCCTCAGAGATACCCAGTCTGGGTAAAATATGATGAAAGGCTATACAGCCATGAGGGCCTGCAACTCTGAAACTCTTCTTGCTGAAGTAACTGCTAGTAGCAGAGCTGTTTTCCATGATAAGAACTTTATATCAGCGGTAGCAGCTGGTTCAAATGGAAGCAGGGTGAGCTTTTCCAACACATAATTGAGGTCCCATGCAGGCAATGGTGATCTTCTAGGAGGCCTTACATTTTTGGCTCTTCTAAGATACTGTTTTAGTAAAGGATGAGAAAAGATTGGTGGCTCTGTATTGTAATGAGCCAAAATGGCAGAGGCATGGATTTTAATTGAAAGTTAGGCCTTTGTCAAGCATCTCAGTTAAGTATTGCAATAGCGGAGGAATATTTGGTCCTGCTGTATCAGTCCCTTGTGCTTGAGTCCAAGCACAGAATCTCTTCTATTTGTCAGCATAAGATTTTCTAGTACTAGGCCTTCTGGCTTCCAAAATGACATCCAACACAGCTTTACTGAGAGGTGTTGTTTGTATGACTACATGATCAGCCATGCTGCCAGGTTCAGAGTCTGTAGTTGATTGTGCAGGATCTGATTGTTTTGCTGGGACAGTAGTTGTGGTCTTTGAGGCAAGGTCCAAGCTGGGTATTGAGACAAGTTCCTTAGGATTGGGTACCAGTACTGGCGGGGCCAGTCCAGGGCAATTAGTATCATCTTTGGTTTCTCTTGTCTGACTTTTAGGAGGACCTTGGGGAGAAGAGGCAGAGGAGGAAAGGCGTAAACTGAAGGATAGGGCGTCCACTTTTCATGCTTGTCTGTGATAAGCCCTTGTGCAGAATCTTTTCAATTGATAATTTTGAGGAGAGGCAAATAGATCTATGTCTGGGCTCCCCCATTTCTCTGTTATCATGCTGAAAACTTGTGGATTTAGTTCCCACTCGTGAGGATCCATAAGGTTTCTGCTTAAATCATCTACCAGAGTGTTTTGTTTTCCTGGCAGGAATTGAGCTTGAAGCTATATTTGGAAGGTCAAAGCTGTGTCCCACAGAGCCATGGCTAATCTGCAAAGGGGGGTATGAGTGTGTACCCCCTTGCCTGTTTATATACCACATGACTGTGGTGTTGTCCCGTCTTTATCAGTAGTTGTCCTGGATGAAGTAAGTCCTTGAATGCTGTTAGGGCATTTTGAACCGCTAGCATCTCTTTTTGGTTGATATGTAGATGCATTTGTTTTGGGGTCCATATGGCCTGAATGCATCTTCCTGCCATGTGGGCCCCCAGGCATAATCTGATGCGTCTGTTGCTAAGGTTTGGCTGGCAGGGGGTAGAGTGAATGGCCATCCCATATTTTGGTGATATGCCTTTGTCCACCATAGAAACTCCTGTTGCAGGCAGGGAATTAGAGGAATCATTGTTTGCAGACTGTGAGAATGTTGACTCCATAAACTCTTTAGATACCATTGAAGTTTCCTCATATGCAGTCTTGCATATGGAATAAGTAGGATGCAGGATGCCATGAAGCCCAGAGCCTGCAGAATTTGTCTTGCAGAAAACTGGGTTTTTGTTGCCATCAGTTTGAAGTCAGTAGTCAGTTGCCTTCGTTTGTCTGGCGTGAGGTAAGCCATCTGGGCAGTTGTATTCAAGCTTGCACCCAGGAATGTTATCTTTTGAGAGGGTAGCAGTTGTGATTTCTTTTCGTTTATTGTGTACCCTAGGCATGTTATAAGCCTCTTCACAAACGCCAGGTGTCAAAGAAGACTGTCCTTGTTCTCTGCTTGAATGAGACAGTCGTCCAAGTAAGGATATTTTGTATACTTCTTTGTCTGCAAATGCAATTACTGGTGCCAGGCACTTTATAAAGACCCTGGGCGCAGTAGACAAGCCAAAGGGCAGTGCAGAGAATTGGTAATGCATTAAGCCAGCCTTGAATCTGAGGTATCTTCTGCACGATTGTCTTATTGGGACATGCAGATATGCCTCTTTTAAGTCTAAAGTCACCAGCCAAGCATTCTTGCCCAGCATGGACAGAAGCTGCTGCAAAGTCAGCATTTTGAATTTTGCAAATGTCCAGGTATGTGTTCAAAATCGATAAATCCAGTATTGGCCGCCAGGCCTTGTCCTTTCTGGGTACCAGGAACAGTCTTTAGTAAAAACCTTGTCCTTTTTCCTGTTCTGGTACTGTCTGAATGGCCCCCATATCCATGAGGGACGTAACCTGTTTCTGTGCCTCTGCCCATTGATTTTTTGGCAGATCTGGCCAACCATTTGCCATTGGCAGAGTGTGGAAATGGAATCTGTATCCCTGTGATATGATGTTTAGTACCCACTTGTCCTGGGTTATTAACTGCCAATTTTGAGCAAAAAGTGCTAATTTTCCCCCTAGGGGTGTTGCCAAAAGATAAGTGCTTGGTGAAAGCAGAGGGAAGTAATTGGGATTGCTTTCTGTAGGTTTGCGCTTTATCTCCTCCAGATTTGGAGGTGGATGCACCCCATTGCTTTGACCTGTATGAATCTTGCGCATGGTATCTGGAACCCTTAGGGTGTCTGGATTTGCCCCTTTGAGCTCTGTCTGACACAGGAAAGGACCAATTTTTTGTAGGCCAGTGTCTACTGAATCTTGGTGGCTGCACCTGCAAGAAGTCTTTAACAGTTTGCATAGACTTAGCTTTGTCTTCCGTTTTCTTTAAAACCTTTTCTGCCTTAATACCAAACAGAGAATCATGCTGTAATGGTGCATCTAGCAATTTAGCTTTAACATGATCAGGCAAATTTTGTTCCTTTAACCAGGCATGCCTCCTAATCACAGATCCAGTAACTGCGGCCCTGCAGGAGGCCTCTAAGGAATCAAAACCACACTGCAAAATATGCTTTCCAACTTGTTCAGCTGCATGCAATAATTCCTGCAATTCTTTATTTTCTGCACATTCTGAAATCAACATCATTTTCTGTTTCAGCAATCCCATAACATGTTGTTGGTACTTAAGCATATAGAATTGACATTTTAAGGTCCTAATTGCCAAGGTTGCAGATGTATAAACCTTTTTTCCCCATCTGTCCAGTGCCCTTGAATCTCTGTCAGAGGGGGTAGGATTTTTTGCTGTTGAGACCTTAACTCCCTTCGGACCCTGTGAAATAGTTTCAGGGTTAGCAGCAGGGTTTCTAAATACAAATTTATGTGAGTCAGGGACCCTGCAGTATCGGTCAGGCTTAGCGGGAGCCGGAGGTCAGGGGTCAAGCTTGACTCCGAAAACACATCATCCACAATGTCTAAAACAGGGGGAATGGCTAAATGCCTGTGCTGAGGGAGAAGAAGGAAATCCCTGAGCCTCTTGACTCTATCGGTGAAAATGCTCCCTCAAAGTATGCAAGGTTTCTCAAAATGAATAATCCTCAGGAGGAGATGCAGGCGGAATAGACTCCTAAGCATCAGAATCCTCATATAGAGGTATAGATAATTCCTGATCAGAAGAGGAATCAGAAGAAATAGAAACCTGATCTGAAGATTCATAATCAGTGTCTTGCCTAGGCCTCTTATCTGGAGGTGGATGGGTACCCCTGATCAAGGTAATAAGGTCTTCAGCCATTTTGATCATCTGTTTTTTAGGCATAGAGGCCTGTGCACATGGCTCATGCGTCAGTTTTTTAGTTTTAGAAGTTGCTTTTGTCTTTGGTCTTGTAGCTGTCGTCGGTTTGATATACACATGTTGAGGTCTGAATACACTCTCAGAAGCCGGTGCCTGCAACTCGAAGGTAGTGGGTATCACGGGCTGCAAAAGCACCTCACTGAGTACCAACGAACCGGCGACTGGCTTAGGAGAAGCTTCGTCACCGGTTTTGGATCTCGACTGCCTTTCTCTGTCCTTTTCTTTGCGTTTTTTTATGTACTCCAGTAGTCGGATTGCTATCCAACGACATTTCTGGGTAGTTAAATCTGTTTCCAAAATACTTTGATGCAAAAATATACCAACACTTAATAGTGCGTTGGTTAAATCTAGCACAAAACCGACAGCCAGGCACGGTGTGATCAGGGCTTAGGCAAGGAATGCAGTATAAATGGAAATCCTTATGAGGTATTTGCCTCCCACAAGTAATACAATTATTAACTTTTTCTGACATTGGTAAAAGGCAAGAAAAAAGTTTCCCCCAATGGGGTACTTAGCTTTAGTGAAGACTTCGGTTCTGAAACTCGAACTCGAATATTTGGCCTGGAGGAAGCGACGCATCATCCGGTCCGTGTCCGCGTCCGAAAGGCTCCTCGATCTAGAAGCCGCTGAGGCTGGCTGGGAAGGCCACCTCGACGACCTCAAAGGTGACCGGGTCTCCTCTTCCAGCTCCGGAGAGAAACGTGGAGAACGGAGCTGAGACGGGGAAGACCCGGAGACCTTCAAGGGAGAAAGGAGCTGCTTAGCCGGCGGGGCCGAGGGGGCAGAATTGGCCCGCCGCTTGTGGCTCCTTATGCCTCTCCCTGTCTCTTTCCTTCTCTCTATCTCGCCTATCTTTCTTTCTGGAGTCCCTCTCTCCCTGGGACACAGTGGGAGTTTGAGTCCCGGCCAGGGGAGCAGGAACAGTTGGCTGAACAGCCGCAGCCGTGGCTGGTGCCACTGAGGGAGAGGAGGAAGAAGCAGAATCCGCGGGCAAAAGGCCCGCAAGGATTAACTTGGTTCTCCTGTCCCTCAAAGCCTGGGGGTTGAAGGTGGCACAGATCTGGCAGCCTGATGATAAATGAGCCACCCCCAGGCAAATAACGCACTGAGTGTGGTCATCGGCTGGGGACAGCTTATGGCCACACTCAGAGCATTTAGAAAATATGGCCTTAGGGCCTTCGGCCATGACAACTCACACACACACCCTCACACACAGATATGGGGGAAGGGAAAGGTTAAGACTAACTGACTACTAAAACAATTTAAGCTAAATAAACTTCTTCTTCTTTCGGCTTTTCCCGGTTAGGGGTCGCCACAGCAGATCACCTGTCCGCTCATGATTGGCAGTGAAGTTTTACAGTGTCGAGTTGCCAGCCCGGCACCCAAACTTCCACAGAAGGCACACACACACACGCACTCACACCTAGGGCCAATTTAGAGTGTCCAATCCACCTACTGCATGTCTCTGGGATGTGGGAAGAAACCAGAGCACCCGGAGGAAACCCACGCAACCACAAGGAAGACATGCAGACTCCGCAAAGATGGCACCCCAGCCGAGGATCGAACCGGAGAACCTCTTGCTGTGAGGCAACAATGCTACCATGGTCGATTAATACACACACACATAATTTTTTTGAGAAACAACAGAGCAAAAAAACCCTATTAAACCACTCACAAAACTGCCAGGAGCTCGTCACTCGTGCTTCAAGAAGCCGCGGCAAACAAGATCCGAGGACTGGAGAGAGGTAGCAGGGTATTATGGGTAAGGGGGAGGAGCTTGGAGCTCGGATCTCTAGCTTGGAATGCTGCCAGGTCAGATCCGATACCCACAGGTTGCTGATCAAATGAAGTTAACTACTTCAGATAACATGTTTATTTTGTTTTTTTTTTCTTTAATGGGATGTCTGCCTTATAAAACTTGGAAAGCTCTGACCCAGCACGGCATTCTCTGATTAAAATCTGAACAATACCCCTAGGCTCCTCGGAAATGATCAACCATGTATCCCCTGAACATCCAAAATGAATGTCTGCAAAGCCTCCTTGGACATGCTTAAATCTGGATCCCCGCTGGCCAAACCAGTTGTGGCAGAGGAATCTGACAATGCCAGGCGAACCTCTGGGCATTCAATCACCTCAGTAGATACATCCAGCAAAGCCTGGACAGTGGAAGATTCAGGCCTAAGCATCTTAGCCTTCTTCTTCCCTGATGGCTGTCCCTCAGGGCGGGAAGTTCCCTCCATAGTATCTTTCACGAGAAGTTTAAGTCTCTGATTCTCATGATACAGCACCAAAGAAAAAAGTCTACTATGCAAAGTTTTAGGTACAAAAGCCTGACAGATAGAACGGGATGTATGGTCCTGTGAGGCACCAAGGCAAAACAGACACTGTTCACGGCAGTCTTTTCTGGAAAATCTGTCTCCCACATTGGCATTTACTCTTGGATGACATGAAACCCCACAAGCAATCAAAAGAATAAATAAAAAAGAAACTCCAATGGGGCAAATATCTGCAACAGCTCAGAAAGCAGCAACATAACGTAGACATTCTGACAGACGATCAAGAGAAGGCAATCTGAGTGGCGGCAAAGAAGTTCTGAGGATGGTACGTCCAGATGTCACCTTTATGCCCTACACCACACGAGGAGCACACGTGATGTATAGCGTACCATAAAGCTACCTGGACGCTGGGCTGTCCTTGGCAGGGAATCACAAATGTAAAGAATACTGCAACAGGGAAATGGGAAGGACATCTACAGTTTATGCAGACTTTTATAATGAAAGGTACAAGATGATTTGGCACATAAAGGAGAGAGTGGCACCTGTTTAGCACAGTCGTGGCTCATTAAAAACAAACGGATTCATTCCAGCCTCATTCCAGTTTCTTCCAGACATTTCCAAATTTATTCCAATAATCTACAGTTCTTACACAGAAATTTATCACTTTCTTCCCTCCTAATTTTCAAATTTCCACAGGAATACCAATTGTTCCTTAAGACTTTCCTGAAGACTGATTACACAACACTGTTTTTATCTCCTCACCTCTTATCTTAACTGTTAACTGCTGAGCCTTGTGATTCAGACAGCAATCTTGGTTGTAGGGGGTGAAAAATCAGGCATCAGCCATAATTACAGTGACAAAAATTCATAAACAAAATAAGTAAAAATTTTAAGAGATAACCAAAGAAACAGAACTGGGGACTAGTAGCCAATACAATGATATTAAACTGAAAAAAAATATGTGAGACGCCCTTATTTTACAAGAACAAGTCTACAATACTAACTGAGCTGTAATCTCCAACATGGCAGGAAAGAGCACAGAATCAGGTTGTCTCTGCTTTTATGGTCAGTTCCTTTGTATCACTGATGATATAACAAGATAAAATCTACCAAAGAAAGAAGGGGGTATGAAAGGTGATTGCTGAGGAGTTTTAGTACAGGGCACCCTCTAAGTTACATCCACACACACACAAAAAAAAAAAAAAAAAGCAAAGACTAATAAATCCTTATATCCCACCCTACAGCTAAACCATACAACAAATGAAAATAATAATGTAACACACATACATCATTCAAATACCACCAATTATCTAATCACAAAATGGCAGAGACATCACAAGTAACAAATATGTGCATAATGAACACACATACAAAACATCACCACTGGCACCAATTTATAGGTTACTGTATCTTCAAGACCAACTAAGCAATGCAATACATTAGACAACTGGGAAAGTCCTCTATGATGGGTTAGTGGGTCATTATGAGAACAATTATGGGTACTTATGTATTATCGCAACCAAATTTTCAAGGTTGCAAAATTCGCATACTTCAACTGTACCGAGGGCATGAAACACAAAAAGGGGTTATACAAAGTCCTTATTGGTGACAAGAAAGTTTGCATTACCTTCAATAGGACAAACAATTGAAAAAAAACGTCTGCCTGATTTGTGTGCATTACAGATGCATGGTTGATTTGTCAGGGCTGCTATCGTTTTGAGAAATGTAATTTGTAAGTACAGATTTCTCCACATTCTAAAAAGGGTGTAACAGTCAGTTTTAAGTTCTGTGCCTATACTATGTGTTTCAAATTTCACAAATGGGCTTTTATTAATAGAAAAATGCAGAGTAGATGGGATGAAATCCTTTACAATGAGCTTCTCTAGTTTCCTGGATTCCGTATTTACCAGACTTTTTCTTCCTTTTTTTAACATATATGTAGTTGGGCACACTGATACCTCTCAAGTGTCCAGATGTATGAATCATGTTTTAAAGTGTTCCTTGCCAAAACTGATATCCGAATCAAGTCTTAATGTCAGTAAATTATGGTGGTCACCCTTGTTTGATTTAGGCAGTGAACATGAAAGGAAACAAAAAAGGGAAGATTTGTGCCAGCTTTGGAAGCTGCTTGTGAGAATAGGTAATGTCAGCCATGCTACTTCATACACAATTACATTGTGTAAGTGTCGATAGAAAGTACCTGTGTATGTATGCACCTTATTGTGTTCCTGAAACATAACCAATATAAGCCGGCAGTAGAAAAGACTTTGAAGATCACTTCTGGGTCTTACATGCAGTCGTTACAGTTGAGGTATGTGAATTTCGCGACCCCAAAAATCTGGTTGCGATAATACACAAGTACCCAATTATGTAATTTGTTCTTATATAAAAGGAGGGTTGTTTTCTTAAGCATAGCAGATTTCTAAAGCCTCAAGTGAGGGGACCATTGTTCTGGACCACAGATAATGCAGAGACACACTTTGTATTTTAATTGGATGTAGTTACTCCTGCCAGCAGAGGGATTCCTAGGAACGGTCTACTATGAGAAGCTCTAGAGAAAATGCAATTGTAAATCTGAAGCAGGATGCTCCCGGTGAGAAAAAAAATCATCTGGAGCCTGTAATAGATTCAGCTTAACTGGACCAGAAGTTGTTTTACACTTGGATTTTTTATACGAATGGTGGAAAAAATCTGTGCATGAACATTTTTCTGTTAATGAGACCATGCTGTTTTGTCACTGCAACTTGGAATACAGCAATTTATGTGCTGAATAAAAGCAGTATTTTGGTTACTTCTGGCTTCAAACATACATCCACACACACACACACACACATATATATATATATATATATATATATATATATATATATACACACACACACACACACACACACACACACACACACATATAATATATACATATACATACACACACGCATAGATATATATATATATATATATATATATATATATATATATGCCATACACCTAAATAATCTGAATGACATGTTTAAACAATCTGAATGACAATTTCCTTACCACATACTTTAGGGGAAGAGGTACAAATAATATAATGCATACCACTGACCAGGAGTAACATTAACCATTAAGCACTGCAAACATGTGACATTTGAGAAAACAGTTTTGGTCTTCAACAGGTCAAAAGCATTTTTACTAAAAGTGGTCACACATTCTTTACTGTTCATATTTTACAAAATGCAAGATTTACTATAAGCAAAAAATAAAGTTTTATTTCCATAATAAAGCTTTCCAGATGTATTAATGAAAAACAATTACATCAACTCCATTCAGCCAGTCACAGTACCTCTGAAAAAGTACAGTTGTGTACACTTACCTTAAATGTAGATGTTCGAGTGTGTTCACTGTTGCAGTCATCACACTTAGGTTATCTGCCTGCAGGTAGTCCTCAGTCGGCCCGAATACCAGAGACTTAGTATTTCTGCATCAGATGCTGTTGCTCCAGGACTGACATCAGGTCGTCAGGGGTATAAAAATAGCCAGCCGACGCCATTACATCAGTTTTTCTTGCCCTTAATGTCAGGAGTCCCCCAAATAGGGAGCTAAGTTATGGTGGGGAAAACACCACCAGTAAAAGGAAATACCAATACCCCTGAAAAGGGTGAGTAATAGCCATAGAGAGGAGAGAGAGAGAGCGAGAGAGAGAGAAAAAACAGGGGGCTGGAGGGAGGGAAACCAGGACTGCAACAGTGAATACACTCGAACATCTACCTTTATGGTAATTGTACGCAACTGTACTATGCTCTTCGTGTTTCACTGTTGCAGTCATCACACTTGGGTGGATTCCCAAAGCTGAAGAAGGGTGGAGGCAGTCAAGAAGAATCAGGGCTGGCTAGTATGCCTTGCAGGACTGCTGTTACAAGACCTGCCCTGGATTTGGAAAAGATAGGCAGGTGGTAACGTTTGATGAAGGTGTGTACTAAACTCCAGGTAGCAGCTTCCAGAAGGTATGTAATGAACTCCAGGTAGCAGTTTCCAGGCTGTGCCTGGTAGGGACTCCCCTGAGAAATGCTGTAGAGGTAGATGTTGCCCTAGTGGAATGTGTTCTGACCCCCTGAGGGGTTGGTTTCCCATGGTGCTTGTAGCAAAAATGGATGCAGTGTGCTATCCATTTGGAAATTGTTTGTTTTGAAATGGCCTTGCTGCCCCTGGTGTAAAGCTGACTAGTAACTGGTCAGATTTTCTGAAGGGCTTAGTCCTATCAAGGTAGAATCTGAGCTGTTTGTGCACGTCCAAGGAGAGCAGGATCCTTTCCCCTTTATTCTGAGGATTAGAGAAGAAAGTTGGCAAATGGATGGATTGGTTGAGAGCCACACTGGACACCACTTTAGGCATGAAGGAAGGGTTAGTCCTGAGGGAAACCCTGTCAGCATGGAAAATAATGAAGGGTTCCACAGCCATAAGTGCTTGTAGCTCAGACACTCTTCTAGCTGAAGTGATGGCCAGAAGCAAGGCTGTTTTCCAAGAGAGGAATTTTAAGTCTGCTGATGCAGCAGGTTCAAAGGGGGGAAGCGTGAACTTTTCCAGTACAAAGTTAACGTCCCAAGAAGGGGTGGGTGCTCTCTTTGGTGGCCTTAAGTTGTTTGCCCCTCTCAGGAACTGTTTGATAAGAGGATGCAAGAGGAAAGGTGGCTCAGTGTTGTAATGAGCCGAAATGGCTGAGCCATGTACCTTAACGGACGAGAAGGACAGGCCTTTGTGGAGAAGATCTGCTAAGTAATCCAGGATTAGAGGCAGGGAGGGCAGAGATGTGTCCTCTCCTTTAGACAGAATCCAGGAGCAGAACCTTTTCCACTTATCAGCATAGGTTTTCTTGTACTGGGTCTTCTGGCTTCAACAATGACATCCAGCACCTGCTTGCTTAGGGCTGCTGGGGGAGAATTCAAGGAGTACGCCAGGCTGCAAGATTTAGGGTTTGCAGTTGTGGATGCAAAATCTGTCCCTCCTGCTGAGAGAGCAGGGTTGGGTTCTGGTGTAGGTGCCAGGGTGGCACAGGTGACAGGCTGTGCAGGAGTGGGTACCAGTGCTGGTGTGGCCAGTCCGGGGCAATCAGAATTGTCCTTGGTCTGTCCTGTCTTATCTTGAGTAACACTCTTGAAAGAAGGGGCAGCGGGGGAAAGGCATAGATTGTGAGATTTGCCCACTGAAAAGATAGGGCATCCACTTTCCAGGCCCTGCTGGGAGGATTCTTGGTGCAGAATTTACTGAGCTGGTAGTTGTAGGGGGAGGCAACCTCTGGGGTCCCCCATTTCTGAATCAGAAGGTTGAAGCTGCTGGGCTCCAACTGCTACTCGTGTGGGTCTAGGAGATTTCTGCTTAAGTTGTCTGCCAGTGAGTTTTGTTTGCCTGGCAGGAAATGAGCTTGCAGATGGACTTGCATGTCCAAGGCAGTGTGCCAAAAGGCCATGGCTAACCTGCTGTGACGGATCCACACAGTCTACCAGTTTTTGCTATGCCTCGAGCCACATATCACTGTGTATGTTTAATTATTGCTAGATTGAATATTGCTAGTTCTTGATATGCCACTACATTACTATATGCTGCTAATATATTGCTAGATTGAATAATGCTAGTTCTTAATATGCCACTACATTACTATATGCTGCTAATATGGAAACAATACAATATGCTTAAGAGCAGGCCTTGCTCACTGATTACTGGTATTACTGAACTTTTGTTAACCTATAAGTTGTTTATCAGCTTAAAAGATGTTTACCAGAATGTGGGGATTTCAAAGAGGAACTATATCACAAGGTTGTGAGCTAACTGTTCTCTGAAAAAGGGAAGTAGGGCACAAGACCAGACATTACGAGTCTTGTTTACAACTTAGGAAATGATCTGTAATTTTCTAAAATATTCCATCAACTCATGATGAGCCTGTGATGTCAGATCTTTCTACAATATTCTATCAACTCAAAAAAGACTATAAAAGCTCAAAGGCTAAGATAAAAACCACCATCAGCATCCGGATTTGATCACAGCACCAGCCTAAACTGAGCTTAGAGACATTTTGCCAGTGTCGGCCTTGCCTTGACTGAACAGATAGCTGCACTGGATAGGATTTAAAGTTTCCCTATCAGGGGCAAAAATGATTTTGTTTATGCATAAGCTTGTAAGTACATGATCTATTAGTCTTTCTGTTTTATTTAGTATTAGCTTTACTGTTCATTTAGAAAAGCTTTGTTTAATAAATTGTTAAGTTTGAGCCTTGGTGTCTTGTGTCATTTCTACTCCTGTATTAACCTCAAATTTTAAAGTAACGGACTAGTACACCTGCAGAGTGGGTAGGAGTGGGCTCCACCCTGCTTACTGATGTACCACATAACTGTGGTATTGTCTGTTTTTATTAACAGTTGTCCTGGAAAGAGTGGGGATCTGAAAGCTGTCAGGGCATCCTGCACAGCTAGCATCTATTTTTGGTTGATGTGCAGATGAATTTGACTTGGGCTCCAGTGGCC
The DNA here is from genome assembly GCF_019279795.1 of Protopterus annectens. Taxonomy (NCBI): domain Eukaryota; kingdom Metazoa; phylum Chordata; order Ceratodontiformes; family Protopteridae; genus Protopterus; species Protopterus annectens. The sequence goes on from NC_056728.1 coordinate 1,673,360,292, forward strand.
CTGAATGCATTTGCCATCCATGTGTGCTCCCCAGCCATAATCTGATGCATCTGTGTTTAGGGTCTGGGCGGTGTGGGGTAGAGAAAAGGGCAGTCCCTTGTTGTGGTAGCATGCTTCTGCCCACCAAAGGAACTCTGTCCTTAGACAGGGTATGATAGGAATGACTGTTTCTAGGTCCTTAAAATGTATTTGGTGCAAACATTATAAGTACTACTGAAGTTTCCTCATATGCAGTCTTGCATATGGAATTAGCAGCATACATGATGCCATGAACCCTAGGGCCTGCAGTATTTTTCTTGCAGATAGCTGGGCTCTGGCGGCCATTTGTTTGAAGTAGGCGGTCAGATAGACTTGTTTTTCTGAAGTGAGGAATGCTATCTGGAATGGTGTGTCTAAGCTTGCTCCCGGGAATACAATCTTCTGACTGGGTACTAGTTTTGATTTCCTTTCGCTGACGGTGTACCCCATGGAAGTGAGAAGGTGTTTCACAAATGTCAGGTGCTGCAACAGCAATTCCTGACTGTCCGCCTGAATCAGGCAGTCATCGAAGTACGGGAAAATTTGGATATTTTTCTGCCTGCGGTATGCAATGGCTGGAGACAGGCATTTTGTGAATACTCTGGGTGCAGTAGATAAACCAAAGAGAAGTGCAGAGAAAGTACAGTTGTGTACACTTATCATAAATGTAGATGTTCGAGTGTATTCACTGTTGCAGTCATCACATTTGGGTTATCTGCCTGCATGTAGCTCTCAGCCAGCCTGAATATCAGAGTCTTCGGATTTCTGAGTCGGATGCTGTTGTTTCTTCCATGACGTCAAGTTGTCAGGGATATAAAACATTCAGCCGACGCCATTACATCAGTTTTTCTTGCTCCAGATGTCAGGTGCCCCCACAATAGGAAGCAATTATATGGTATGGAACACCCCCAGCAAAGAGCAAATACACGATATAATATTTACCAAACAAGGAGGAAAGATAAAAGTCAAGAGAAGTCGGGGCTGGAGGGAGGGTAACCAGGACTGCAACAGTGAATACATTCGAACATCTACATTTATGGTAAGTGTACACAGCTGTACTATGTTCTTCATGTTTCACTGTTGCATGGGTTGATTCCCAAAGCTAAGGAAGGGTGGAGGATGTTAAAGAGCATTAGGGCCAGCAATAAGGCCCTGTAAGACTGCCATGGCAAATCCAGCTCTGGATTTAGAAAAGATAGGCAGGTGGTAATACTTGGTGAAGGTATGTAAAGAGTTCCAGGATGTCCCTGGTAGGGACACCTCTGAGAAATGCAGTAGAGGTAAATGCAGCCCTGGTGGAATGTGTTCTTATCCCCTGTGGGGTAGGTTTTTCATGGTGTTTGTAGCAGAAATGGATGCAATGTGCTATCCATTTGGAAATGGTTTGCTTTGAAATGGCCTTCTCCTCTACCCCTGCAGCAAAGCTAACTAGCATCTGGTTAGATTTTCTGAGAGGCTTAGTCCTGTCCAAACAGAATCTAAGCTGTCTGTGTACGTCCAGAGAATGCAGTATCCTTTCCCCTTTATTCTTAGGATTAGGGAAAAAGGTAGGCAAATGAATGGACTGGTTTAGAGTCACACTAGACACCACCTTGGCCATAAAGGATGGATTAGTCCTGAGGGAAACCCTGTCCACATGGAAGATAATGAAGGGTTCCACTGCCATGAGGGCCTGCAGTTCAGACACTCTTCTTGCTGAAGTAATGGCTAGAAGTAAAGCTGTTTTCCAAGAAATTAATTTCAACTCTGCTGTAGCAGCTGGTTCAAAGGAGGGAAGAGTGAGTTTTTCCATTACAAAGTTTAGGTTCCAGGCAGTGGGAGCTCTCCTGGTAAGTCTTAAATTGTTGGCCCCTCTAAGGAATTGTTTTAGCAGGGGATGAGAGAAGAGGGGTGGCTCAGTATTATAATGTGCTGATATGGCAGAGGCATGAATCTTAACAGAAGAGAAAGATAGGCCCTTGTGGAGCATTTCTGTTAAATAATCTAGAATATGAGGTAAGCTGGGCACCACTGTGCCCATCCCCTGATCCTGGCTCCAGGAACAGTATCTTTTCCACTTTTCTGAATAGGATTTTCTAGTACTAGACCTCCTTGCCTCCAGAATGACATCCCGCACCTGCTTACTGAGGGATGCTAGAGGAGAGCTCATGGAATTAGCCAGGATGCAAGGTTCAGGGTTTGAAGCTGAGGGTGCAGATTCTGACCCACCTGCTGAGACAGCACGGAGGGGGTCTGAGGCAGGTGCCATGGTTGCAGCACTGTCAGAATGTGCAAAAGGGGGGTACCAGTGCTGGCGTGGCCAGTCTGGTGCAATCAGCATTGTCCTTGATTTGTCCTGTTTGATTTTCAGTAGAACCTTCGAGAGGACAGAGAGAGGGGAAAATACATAAACTGAGAGGCTCTCCCAGGTAAAGGACAAGGCATCCACTTTCCAAGCTTTGTGGGGTGTTCTAGTGCAGGATTTGTTCAACTGGTAGTTCTGAGGGGAGGCAAACAGGTCTACCTCTGGTATCCATTTGGGTTCCAGTTTCCATTCATGTGGGTCCATGAGATTTCTACTTAAGTCGTCTGCCAGTGAATTTAGTTTGCCTGGCAGGAACTGAGCTTGTAGGTTCCCTTGGTAGCTCAAGGCTGTGTTCCACAGAGCCATGGCTAGTCTGCAGAGTGGGTTCCTCTCTTCTTGTTTATGTACCATATAACTGTGGTGTTGTCTGTCTTTACCAATAGTTGTCCTGGAAGAATAAGGTCTTTGAAGGCTGTCAGAGCATTCTGTACAGCTAACATTTATTTTTGATTGATATGCAGGTACATCTGTTTTGGGTTCCATTTGCCCTGAATGCAATGCCCTGCCATTTGAGCCCCCCATGCATAGTCTGATGCGTCTGTTGTTAGGTTTGGGCGGCAGTGGGTAGAGTGAAAGGGAGTCCCTTGTTGTGGTAGCAGACCTATGCCCACCAAAGGAACTCTGCCCTTAGACAAGGAATGACAGGAATCATTGTTTCCAGGTCCTGAGAATGCTGACACCGTACACGTTTTAGATACCATTGAAGTTTCCTCATATGCAGTCTTGCATATGGAATTAACAGAACTCAATAGGCCATGAACCCCAGGGCTTGCAGGACTTTCCTTGCAGATAGCTGGGTTTTCGTGGCCAGTAATTAGAAGTAGGTTGTCAAATGAACTTGTTTCTCTGGAGTGAGGAATGCCATCTGGGAAGTTGTGTTCAAGCTTGCCCCCAGGAATACAATCTGTTGGCAGGGTAAATAATATCTTTCGGCTTTTCCTTGTTAGGGGTCGCCACAGCAGAACACCAGTCCGCTAATGACTGGAAGTGGATTTTTATGGTGCCAAGTTGCCAGCCCGATGCCCAACCCTCAAAGAAGGCACACCCATTCACGCATGCACCTACCTGCATGTCTTTAACGTCACTCGACCGCGGGGAGGACATGCAGACTCCACATAGAAAGCACTCCAGCAGAGAATCAAACGGGAGAACCTCTTGTTGTGAGGCAACAATGCTAACCGCTGCACCACCGTGGCCATAATCTGTTGGCAGGGTAATAGGTGTTATTTCGTCTCGCTGATGGTGTACCCCAGTGAAGTTAGAAGTCTCTTTACAAATGCCAGGTGTTGTAATAGTAAGTCGTGACTCTCTGCCTGAATCAGGCAATCGTCCAAGTATGGGTAAATCTGAACATTTCTCTGCCAGCAAAATGCAATGGCTGGAGCTAGGCACTTTCTGAATACTCTGGGCACAGTAGATAAGCCAAAGGGAAGTGCAGAGAACTGACAGTGCACGGAGCCTGCCCTGAAGCATAGGTATTTTCTGCAGGATTCCCTTGTTGGGATGTGCAGTTAAGCTTCTTTTAAGTCTAGAGTTGCCAGCCAGGCATCCTTGGTTAGCATAGGAAGAAACTGTTGAAGAGTAAGCATTTTGAATTTTGGAACCACCAGAAAGGTGTTGAGAATAGAAAGGTCCAGGATAGGATGCCAGGAGTTTTCTTTTCTGGGAACCAGGTACATTCTGGAATAAAAATCTTGTCCCTTTGTTCTGCTGGGACAGGTTGAATAGCCCTGATAATGAGAAGAGAGAGCACTTGTTTTTGGGCCTCCACCCACTGGTTTGGGTGGAATCTGGCCATCCACTTGGGGTTGGGAGTGAGTGGAAGTGGAATCTGCATCCTAGGGAAACTATGTTTAAAACCCATTTGTCCTGGGGTAACGAGTTCCCAGTTTTTTGCATGAAGGGCGAGCTTTCCTCCTAAGGGAGCAAGTAGTTGAGCAAGGCTTGGTAGAGTTAAGGATACGTCATTGTGCCATTTTTCCATAGGGAGAGGCTTACTACTCCCTGCTTTGGAAGTGGTCTGCTGCTCCTTGGTTTGAATTGAGAAGGCCTGGAAGGGACTGGAAAGGACCAGTTCTTTAAAGGCCAATGCCTACTGAATCTAGGTGGCAGTACTTGTAAGAAATCTTTAACAGTTTGTATAGCTTTAGCTTTTTCCTCCATCCTTTTGAGGACGACTTCTGCTTTGTTGCTAAAAGGTGCTCTTGGTTTAAGGGTGCATCCAGTAATTTAGCTTTAACATGATCTGACAAGTTTTGTTCCTTAAGACAAGCATGCCTTCTAAGTACAGACCCAGTGACAACAGCCCTGCAAGATGCTTCCAAAGCATCAAAACCACATTGCGAAGTATGTTTACCTATTTGGTCAGCAGAATGCATTAACTCTTGCAAATGTTTGTGTTCAGCACAGTCAGGAATCAACATCATTTTCTGTTTGATTAATCCCCATAATATGCTGCTGATACTTTAACATATGAAACTGGCAATTTAAAACCCTAATGGCCAAAGTAGTAGAAGCCCTGAGACTGTAGTCTGGGTGGTCTGTTTCCCCTGGATATGCTTTGCGAAGGCCTGGAGGGGACAGGAAAGGACAAGTGTTTGGAAGGCCAATGCCTACCGAATCTAGGGGATTGCACTTGTAAGAATTCTTTAACAGTCTGCATAGACTTAGCTTTTTCTTACATCTTTTTAAGAACCTCTTCTGCTTTGGTGCCAAACAAACTGTCCTTGTTCAAAGGAGCGTCTAGTAACTTTGATTTGACATGGTCTGGCAAGGTCTGCTCCTTGAGCCAAGCATGTCTTCTCAGAACAGATCCAGTGACTGCTGCTTGGCAAGCTGCTTCTAGAGTGTCAAAGCCACACTGCAACGTATGCTTACTGACTTGGCTTGCAGAGTGCATAAGCTAATGCAATTCGTTATTTTCTGCACAGTCTGTAAAGGTTGCCACTTTTTATTTAATAAGTTACATAATATGCTGCTGATACTTCAGCACGTGAAACTGACAATTTAATGCCCTAATTGCAAGGGTTGCAGAAGTATATACCTTCTTACCCCATCTGTCCAAAGCTCTGGAATCCCTGTCCAAAGGGGTTGGATTCTTGGCTGTAGTAGCCTTGATACCGTTAGGCCTCTGGGAAATGATCTCTGGGTCAGCAGTAGGATTATTGAAAAGAAATTTGTGAGTGTCGGGTACTCTCTGTAGTACCTGTCTGGTTTCCTAGGGGCAGGAGGTAAAGTGTCAGGAGTAAGACTGGATTCCATAAAAACATCAACAACATCCAGGGCAGGGGATATTCCTAAAGGCCTGTGCTAAGGCAACTCTAGGAATTATCTAAGTCTCTTTTTGGACTGAGGATAGTCTTGGCATTACCAGTGAAAATGCTCTCTTAAGGTATGCAAGGTTTCACCAAAAGAAAAATCCTCTGGAGGGGAGGCAGAGGGAATGGATTCCTCTGCATCTGAATCCTCATAAGCAGATAAGGGCATGTCTTCATAATCAGAAATCTCAGAATCATCGGACTCCTGGTCTGTAGAAGCTGTAGGGGACTGGTCTCTTTCTCTTAACAGGGGAAGGCTGACTTCCCCTAATCAGGGTAATAAGGTCTTCTACCATTCTAAGCATTTGTTTTTGTGGCATGGGAGCAGGTGCATGCACTTTGGTCATCGGTTTTCTAGGCGTACTCTGGGCCTAAGAAACTCGGTAGTTTTGGTTAAAAAATAAGTCGTCGGTTTGGGTCGAACATCGGTTGAGCGAAGAACTGCCTCAGAAGCCGATGCCTGCACAGTGACTCCGGACCCATCCAAGGTAGAGACATCCGCAGGTTCCATAGTCGAAGAAGAGTCTCGTTGCTTATTGGACTCCAAATGGGTCTCGGTAGAGGCCTGCAAATCCACTGAAGTGGACATCAGGGGCTGGGAAAGCGCCTCACTGAGTACCGGTGGACTGGTGACTAGCTTAACAGAAGCATTGGCAGCTTTGGATCTATGCGGTCTGTCTCTGTCTTTATCCTTATGTTTTTTCAGAACATCGGTAGTCGGATGGCTTTCCGAAGCCATTTCAGAATACGGAGATCAAAAAAGTGAAAGAATTTAGCGAGAAAGAGAGCCGAATGGTTCACGCGTTAAACAAGGCACAAAACCGACAGCGAGGTACGTCGTGGTCTGGGCCTAAACAGGTGACGCAGTAAGAATAAAAATCTCTGTGAGATATTTGCTTTCCACAGGCAAGACAATTGTTAACTTTTTCTGACATCGGTTAGAGCAAGAAAAAAGGATCCCCAATGGGATACTTAGCTTTAGAAGACTTCAGGATTATTCAATTCGTAAACGAAAATTCAGGTAGCAGCCAACCGGCACTTGCGAACTGCTTCTGTTCGGCTCCTCAGCAAGAAAGACTGATGTAATGGTGTCAGCTGCCTGTTTTTATAACCCCGACGACCTGACGTCAGTCCTGCAGCGACAGCATCCGATGCAGAAATACTAAGTCTCTGGTATTCGGGCCAACTGAGGGCTACCTGCAGGCGGATAACCCAAGTGTGATGACTGCAACAGTGAAACACGAAGAACATCTACATTTTCTTTAGCATAGTACCACCTCTCTACATCATCAATAAACAAAATGTAAAAAAACATAAATCATCAGTTCTCAAAATGATGTCTGAAGAATCATTATGCTACAAAAAATACATCTTTTTATACTTTCACTGTTAAAAAAAATCAGTTAACTGAGATGAAACAGTATTTCTTCATTTCAAACCACTTCCTAGAATAACTCAGGAAACCACAAAGCATAAAATGCGTAGGCAGAATGACAAGAGAGACAAAACATAAAATACAGCAAATAAAAAAACAGATACCTGTGATTTATTGGTGTCTGGTGTGTGGCATTTTTACCATGTAGAGTATGGAGATCTGATTCATTCCAATAATACCACTCTTAGTGTACACAACAAAAGTATCATCAAATACCTTACTCCTATATATATTTCCCTTTTGTGTCTAAAGAACTCCCGGTGTTCATGCATCAATACAACTTAACACAGCATGTATGTCTCACCCCAAATTCTTTAGTTGATCAATAAAATGAATCTTAATACTCCCTCAATAGCAAATGCATTTTGATTAAAACTTTTAAGTTTAAGATGTACTACAAAAAGCACTATACAAAAGATCTCAAGTAAATGATCAATCAACAGGTTTCAGGAGAAGACACACAGATATTTTTTTAAGCTTTTTAACCTGCTTTCGTTTGTCCAATGTGATTGTTGTACTTACCAATTATTTCCATATGTGCAGAAAGTTTTGCAGTACTTGCCTTGGCAAGTTCATTTGTTTTCTTATTTAGTACCAGTGACAGTGAATGGACCTAAGGTGACAGAGAAAAAAAGATCAGTGACCAAATCTGACAAAGCAAATATAAAATGAAATAAATAAAGGTTGCATAACATTAACCACAGACTGACTTCCAGTAACAGCTTAATTTTAGCTCTCCCAGTGTGAAAACAGAAAACTCAGCAGAGAAGGACAGTAGACTTGTGTTTATGGGTAAATTTCGGTAACTGGCTAGTAAGTGTACTGCCGGGATGCCAGGAAAAAATAAATACAGAGGACCTGGAAAAAAATAAGTTACAAAAAGTGAGGAAGAAACACTGACTGGGCAAAGTTCTGCAGCTGTTCAACAAAAAGCAATGCAACCTCCAGACACGATTTCCACTAACCTACAAGAAGATGTAAAACAACTGCACAGACATGGTTAAAATAAAGCAAACACTGATGGAGTTCTATCAACACAAATAACAAAAGGCTGCAAAAAATGGAAGAAGCTTTAAGCAAATATTAAGATAAGGTGACAAAGCTGCAAAAATCAGAGGGTGAAATAAAGAAAAGGCTGGCTCAACATGAGACTGCTCAGGAAGAGACGTTTCAAAAAATAATTTAGTTAGAGGACAGAGGACACATACCTGAAAATCCCAAGTTTTCCCTATCAGAGAAGCTGTTAGGAACAGTCTGCATCAATTTTATGAAAGCACAAATAAATAACTGGACTGTAATTCCACAGCAGGAGTTGTTAGCTGAAAGGGTACATCATGTGTATGCTTCAAACCTGGCTATGAGAAAGCAACATACACATTTAGTAGTAAAGATGCAATCCTACCAGCAGAAGGATGTGATTTTATCCTTATGCCACAGTTTTGTCAAAATACTAAAAGTGAGAGACAGTGTTTATGGAGAATGACTACTCATTGTATACCAGGCAGAACAGAAGCAAATTTATTCTACAATTCAGGGAATGTCGAGACACAGGTATGAAATTCAAACTGCTGTACCTAGCTGTCTTCAAAATATTCTTCTCTGGAGGAACAAAATAATTTTTTGATGAAGGAGGAAATACAAATGTTTGTCAAACAAAAAGTGAGCTATAAAACAGAAAGAGAAAGATTCTGCTTCTTGTAATAAAGACCACAGAGAGACTGTATCTGTGAAAATGTTCCAGTCTTTCAACGGAAAATGTTGGAGTGAAGGAAGGGAGCACGAGAGCTGACTAGAAGAACTGAGAGTACATTTGAAATGAAGCAGTGGCAGGATCTAGGAGATGGAGATGAACAGTAATAAAACCAGTAACTTAATGTGGGATTACAATGCAATAATTGTGTGTGTGAAATATAACAAAACAAGAAAGTCTGGAAATATTGGACTTTCTCAGAATTTGTTGGACTTGTGCAGGTCTCTAAAGCACATGCCTACTTCATGTCATTAATGTTCAAAAAATGTTTTGGGGAGGGGAAGAGGAGGGAGAACGTTAATGGTAAGTAAAGATTTTTTTTTTTTATTATTAGCACTATTTTTGTCATGTATGGTTTTCTTTGCATGCTAAAAAGTACAGTTTTCTTATTTTTAAGGGTAATGGGACTGTAAACAGGTGCTGCTGTTTTTTTTTTTTTCTTTATCCCTTCTCTCTTTCTTCTTGATCAATTTTAAGAAATCGAGGCAATGCAATAAAAAAGCCTGGTTAAAAGAGCACGACAAAAGAAAAAAATAATGTGCTTTTTCTCGTTCTTATATGGGAAAAATGCATGGATTAAGGACCTTAGATTGATTTAGTAACACATTTTAAGAGTAGCAAGTTAATGAGAAAGAATATTGAACACTATGGGGCTTTTTTCTAGTAAAAACATGCATGTTCAGTAACAATTCTGCAGTTGGTCTACATATTTACATGGAAACAATCTGATAAAAAGAATCTGGCTGCCTGAATCTCGTCTCCATGGAGGCAATCTAATAAAGAGAAACTGGCTATGACATAATGTTCTCTGAAAGCATTCAGTGTTTTTTTCCAGCTGGGACAGCTATAAAGAAAAGACAAAAACAATTAGCACTTAGAAGCACAGGCTGCATCCTGCATATTAGCATGTTCAACTTTCTTTTAGGTTGACTCAAGTCTGAGTGTGGCTGTCAATTTGGAACTTTTGTTCCTATTAAGAGGGTAAAACTTCAGTATATGAAGATGTACTTGGTTTTGTGTGTTAGTATTAAGTTAATAGGATTTAAGGGATATTGGGGGGTGTTTGCTTTTTTGTTTGATGGCTTTCAATAAAACAACATTTTGCAAGTTGTGATACAGGATCAAATGGCTAAGATGAGAAAAGTACATTTGTGTACACTTACCATAAATGTAGATGTTCGAGTGTATTCACTGTTGCAGTCATCACATTTGGGTTATCCTGCCGGGGTAGCCCTCAGTTGGCCCGAATACCAGAGGCTTAGTATTTCTGTCAGTTCGTCAGTGGTATAAAATCAGGCAGCCAACACCATTACATCAGACTTTCTTGCCCAGTCAGGAGCCCCCCCAAATAGGGAGCTAGGTTATGGTGGAAGAACACCACCAGTAGAAAGTAAATATTAAAAATCCCTGTAAGGAGAGAGAGAGAGAGAGAGAGACAAGGGGATGGAGGGAGGAAAACCAAGACTGCAACAGTGAATACACTTGAACATCTACATTTAGGGTAACTGTACACAACTGTACTGCATTCTTCGTGTTTCACTGTTGCAGTCATCACATTTGGGTTGACTCCCAAAGCTGAAGAAAAGGGTGGAGGCAGTCAAGAAGACTGTGGGGCTGGCTAGGATGCTCTGCAAGACTGCGGTGGCAAAGCCTGCCCTGGATTTGGAGAAGATAGGCAGGTGGTAATGCTTGGTGAAGGTATGAACAGATGTCCATGTTGCAGCCTCCAGGATGTCCCTGGTGGGGACCCCTCTGAGAAAGACTGCAAAGGTGGAGGTTGCTCTGGTGGAATGTATCCTGACCCCCCCTTTGGGGGGTGGTTTCCCATGCTGTCTGTAGCAGAAATGGATGCAGTGTGCTATCCATTTGGAAATTGTTTGGATATGGCCTTACCCTCTGCTCCTGCTGAAAAGCTGACTAGCAATTGATCAGTTTTTCTGAAAGATTTAGTCCTGTCCAGATAGAATCTGAGCTGTCTGTGCACATCTAGGGAGTGCAGAATCCTTTCCCCCTTGTTTTGTGGGTTAGGGAAAAGGAGGGCAAATGTATGGATTGGTTGAGAGCCACACTGGACACCACCTTAAGCATGAAAGATGGGTTAGTCCTGAGTGAGACTCTGTCAGCATGGAAAATGATGAAGAGCTTTACAGCCATGAGTGACTGTAGCTCTGATACACTTCTCGCTGACGTGATGGCCAGAAGCAAGGCTATTTTCCAAGAGAGAAATTTTAACTCTGCTGAAGCTGTAGGTTTCAAAGGGGGCTAGGATGAGATTTTCCAACACAAAGTTAAGGTCCCAGGCTGGGGTAGGAGCTCTTCTGGGTGGCCTTAAGTTGTTAGCCCCTCTCAAGAACTGTTTGATGAGTGGGTGTGAGATGAGAGGAGGCTCTGTGCTAAAATGAGCAGAGACGGCAGAGGCATGAATTCTAATAGAAGAGAAGGATAGACCCCTGTGTAGTAGGCCTGCCAGGTAATCCAGGATAAGAGATAGGGAGGGATGTGCCATTCCTGCTCCCTTAGCCTGGATCCAGGTGCAAAACCTTTTCCACTTGTCAGCATAGTATTTCCTAGTGCTGGGGCATCCGGCCTCACGTATAACATTTAGGACTTGTTTGCTTAGGCTGGCAGCTTGAGGGCTGGCCAGGGAATAAGCCAGGCTGCCAGGTTGAGGGTCTGCAATTGGGGATGCATGAATTCTCCATTCCCCTGGGTCAGGAGTATTGGGATCTGAGGTAGGTGCCTGGAGGGGGCAGGAAAGGACCAGTGCTTGGAGGGGCAATGCCTACTGAACCTTGGAGGCTGGACCTGTAAGAAGTCTTTAACTGTCTGCATAGATTTAGCTTTTTCTTCCATCTTTTTTAAGACCTTTTTTGCCTTGGTGCCAAATAAGATATCTTTGTTCAATGGTGCATCCAATAATTTAGATTTGACATGGTCTGGCAAGGGCTGTTCCTTAAGCCAAGCATGTCTTCTAAGGACAGAACCAGTGACTGCTGCCCTGCAAGATGCTTCTAGGGTGTTGAGTTGCAGAATGCATTAGCTCTTGTAATTCTTTATTTTCTGCACAAGCAGGAAAGGAAGATATTTTTTGTTTGAGGAGTTCCATGGTATGCTGTTGATATTTCAGCATGTGGAACTGACAATTTAATGCTCTAATAGCAAGAGTAGCAGAGATGTATAATTTTTTACCCCATCTGTCTAAAGCTCAGGAATCCCTATCTGAGGGGGTGGGATTCTTAGCTGAAGTTGCTTTAATTCCTTTAGGTCCTTGGGAGCTGACCTCTGGGTCAGCAGTAGGATTTTTGAAAATAAATTTGTGAGAGCAAGGGACTCTAATACCTGTCAGGTTTCCTGGGAGCAGGAGGAAGGATGTCAGGAGTCAAACTGGATTCCATAAAAACATCATCCACAACATCTAGGACAGGAGGAATGGCCAAAGGTCTGTGCTGTGGTAAATCTAAGAATTCCCTGAGTCTCTTATTTGACTGAGGATAGTCCTGACATTACCATTGGAAATGCTCCCTTAACGTATGAAGGGTTTCTCCAAATGAAAAATCCTCAGGTGGAGAGGCAGAAGGAATGGATTCCTCTGCATCAAAATCCTCATAAGCAGAGAGGGGTTGCATGTCTTCATATTCAGAAGCATCAGATTCATCAGACTCCTGTTCAGATAAAACTACTGAGGACAAGTCTCTTTCTTTTGAAAGGGATAGTCTGGCTTCCCCTAATAAGCATAATAAGGTCTTCCGCCATTTTAAGCATTTGAGACTGAGGCAAGGATGCAGGTGCCTGAGCTTGGGTTGCCGTTTTTTTGGGTGTGGTTCATACCATGGGCCTTAGAAACTCGGTAGTTTTAGAAAGAACTGAAGATGCAAAAGAAGTCGGTCTGTGTCAAGTATTGGTAGTGCCAAGTACTTCTTCAGAAGCCGGTACTTGCTCAGTGGCTCCGGACCATCCAAGGTAGAGACATCCACAGGATCCTTAGTTGAAAAAGAGTCTTGTGGCATACTGGACTCCAAAAGGGTCTCGTAGCGGCCTGCGAATCCACAGAAGCTGGCATCAGGGGCTGCGAAAGTGCCTCACTGAGGACCGGAGAACTGATGACTAGCTTAGCGGAGGCGTCGTCGGCAGTTTTGGACCTGTGCTGTCTGTTCTCTGTCTTTATCCTTACGCTTTTTCAGAAGATCGGTAGTTGGACAGCTTACAGAAGCCCTATCAGAATTCAAGGACTCAGAGCAAAAACATCTAGCTACAATAAGGGCCCGACGACATATAGTTCTGACGTTGAACAAAGCACAAAAGCGACAGCGGGGGACGTCATGGTCTGAGACTAAACAGGTGACGCAGTAAGAATGGAAGTCTTGGTGTGGTATTTGCTTTCCACAGGTGAGACAATTGTTAACTTTTTCTGACATCGGTTAGAGCAAGAAAAAAGGATTTCCAATGGGGTACTTAGCTTTAGAAGATGTCAACTTCAATTCGGAAACGAAAACTCAGGTAGCAGCTGACTGGCACTCATGCGAACTGCTTCTGCTTCGGGCTCCAAGGCAAGAAAGACTGATGAAATGGCATCGGCTGCCTGATTTTATACCACTGACGACCTGACGTTAGTCCTGGAGCGACAGCAGCTGATGCAGAAATACTAAGCCTCTGGTATTCGGGCCGACTGAGGACTACCCCTGACAGTATAACCCAAATGTGAGGACTGCAACAGTGAAACAAGAAGAACATCAGCTGTATAAAAAAAATCAACCTGTCGAACAGTGTATGCAAGCAACACAAAAGTTGGAATTAGACATTTAACAAAAAAGGTGTTATATGTAAAAGGTGGGAATATTAACTTTTTAATGCAAAGATGCTTTCAGTAATGTCTTTAAATGTCAATGGTCTCACAGATAACGACTAAAAAAGAAAGAGTAGTGAACTATATTAAAAATGTAGAGTGCAGATAGCTATATTATAGGAGACGTACTTAGAAAGAACTAAACATGTGAATTTGATAAAGAAAGGTTTTCAGGATGGTTACTTAGCAGAATACCCGGGACAAAGGAAAAGTAGTACTTAACATTAATTTCAAGAGGAGCTCCAATAGTAATAGAAGAGGATAATAATGGCAGATTTGTAGTGCTAAGGGGCTACTGACAAGGGAGGAGAATTACACTGGCATGTATTTATATTCCACCCAAAACTGTTATAATGGAGTTTAAGAAAATTCTGGGAGAAATAATCAGTTTTCAGCAAGGAATATTATTTATAGGTGGGGACTGGAATGTGATTTGCAACAATAAAGTTGTGTCTGGAGAGCCCCAAAGGGATAGTACAACCTAGGAGAATAGATTTTTGAAGAAATTTATGAAAATATTTGGTATGGAAGATGTGAAATCAGTAATAGGAGTTTGGAGTGAATTTGCATATTATTCCCCAAGATACAAAAACTAGCCTAGACAGAATTTACATTTCACAGGAACATGTGCATTTAATTGAAGAGCTTGATACGCACCCAATAAATATTTCAGATCATGTGCCAATAACTAAAATAAAAACACAGGTAATGAAATAAAAATGAGACTCTGGTGCTTTCCCACCTATCTGCTGAAAAGAAAGAAATTTAAGGAATGGGTAGTGTAGATTATTTAGGAGCCATTAGAGAGGATAACAACTTCTTCTGAAAATATAGCTAAGGATTGGGATAAAATTAAGGTGGAGTTTAAAAATAGCGTAGAAATAAAAGAAAGGTTGCTATGGTTAAGACATAAAAAAATAGAAGTTATGTACTCACCATAACGTTCCATCTGAGTAGATATTTCATTTGTCTGCAACCTGTGGAACCTGTGGGTGTCGGATCCGACCTCGGATCCGATCCGGCAGCTTACCAAGCTCCAAGATCCGAGCTCCTAGCTCCTCCCCCCTACCCACAATCCCCTAGTACCAACCACATTACCTCAGATCGTTTTTTTTTTTTTGCCTCACCAACTCGAGACAGAAACTAACTCCAAATGATCAGAGAAAATTCCCGAGGTTCGGGGGATGGCAGGGGGGGTCGGTTGCAGACAAATGAAGTATCTACTCAGATGGAACGTTATGGTGAGTACATAACTTCTATATCTGAAGTAGTTACTTCATTTGATCTGCAACCTGTGGGACAGAGTCCCCAGCTAACCTATAGAACCTGGGTGGTCCTTACGGAAGGATATTCCGAAGCACCGCGGAGCCAAAAGAAGCCCTACTCCTGGAAATGATATCCAGTTTGTAATGAGAAATGAAGGTATGAGATGAGGACCAGGTAGCTGCTGAACAAATATCGTCTACTGGAACCCTAAACCAAAAGGCTGTTGACGTAGCTACAGATCTTGTGGAATGAGCACGGACGCCAACCGGAGCTGGCTTCCCAGATGAAGTGTATCCCAGCATAATGCACTGACAGATCCAATTTGCTACAGTCACTTTAGCAATTGCCTTGCCCATGGCTGATTTTGCATAAGAAACAAACAACTGGTCCGACTTGCGAAATTCTCTAGTCCTGTGCAAGTAAAAACGCAGCTGTCTGTGTACATCCAATTTGTGCAACGTATATTCTCCTTTGTTGTGAAAATTTGGGAAAAATACAGGAAGATTTATTGATTGATTAATGTTTGATTCTGTAGCCACCTTAGGCAAGAAAGACGGGTTAGTCCTGAGGGACACTCTCTATCTTTGTGAAAAATAAGGTACGGAGGTTTGATACACAGAGCTTGTAATTCTGAAACTCTCTTGGCTGAAGTAATAGCCACTAAGAAAGCGGTTTTCCAAGACAAGAACTTTAACGGAACCGAGGCCGCAGGCTGAAAAGGTGGTCTCGTTAAGGCTTGTAAGACCAGAGTGAGATCCCACGGGGGAACCACAGTCTTGACAGGTGGTTTCAAAAGAAAAACGCCTCTTAAGAAGATTTTGCACAACTTAGTAGATGCTAAGGAGCCTATGCCGTCCCCCACGTGAAAATGGGAGATGGCCGCCAACTGCACTTTGACTGTGGAGGCACTTGCTCCCTGTCTAAAAAGCAGGGAAAGGAAGTCCAGAATAGTCAGAATAGGGACAGTAAAGGGGTCCAATTCTTTATCTTTGGCCCAAATGGAAAAACGTTTCCATTTACTGTTGTAAAGTTTCCTGGTAGATGGTTTATGAGCCGCCACCAGAATGGCCTTAACGGGGGATGAGATACCGGGAGTCCTAGCCATTAATGGAACTGGATCAACCAAGCAGCAAATTTGAGATTGACCAGGTTTGGGGTATGGCATCTCGCTGGGTGCGAGATTAGGTCTGGACTGGGCTCCAGAATCCATGGGGGAGCCACACTGTGAGACCGCAGAAAGGGGAATGAGATCTGTCGAGGCCAGAATGGGGCTATGAGGATAATTCTGCTCCCTAACTGACAGGCTTTCTGGATGAATTTCATCATAAGTGGGAGGGGGGGATAAGCATAAAGGAGTCCGGGAGGCCAAGCATGGACTAGAGCGTCTCTGGGGGTCTCCCCTCTGGTGGGAACTATTGCGAAGTACTCGCTGCATTTTATGTTTAAAGGAGAAGCGAAAAGGTCGCAGCGAGGCTGACCCCATTTGTGGAAGATCTGCTTCGCAACAGATGGATTCAGAGACTACTCGTATGGAGTGAGGAACACTCGACTTAGCTTGTCCGCTAATATGTTGGACCGCCCCGGAATGTGCGTTGCTATCAGAAAGCGGTTGGTGGAAATCGCCCATTCCCACACTCTCATGGCTTCTCGACACAGGGGATAAGATCTGGTCCCTCCTTGTTTGTTTATATACCAGACTACTGACATGTTGTCCGTCTGGATTGCAATAGTCCCTACGGGAAGAAGGTCGTGGAGAGCTTGCAATGCCAAAAGCACCGCCCTCATCTCTAGGACGTTGATATGTAATGCGGTCTCTAGGGGAGTCCACGTGCCTTGAACGGATCTGCCTGAACAATGTCCCCCCACCCGAGGCAAGAAGCGTCCGTGGTCAACGTGGCTTTGGCCGGAGAAATCACAAAGGGTCTCCCTTCTCTGAGTTCCTGCGCCTGTAACCACCACAGAAGGGAGTCCCTGCACACCCTGCTCAGGGGGACTGGCATGCATAATGGGTGAATCGACAGGGACCATTGGACTTGAAGGGTCCATTGTAATATGCGTATTCGCAGACGAGCATGAAGAGAGAGACCGATCGCTGCTGACATAGACCCCAGTGCCCTCAGGACTAACTCCGCTGGAGGAGCAGGGCTCCGAAGAAGGGCTAACACCTGGAACGACAAGCTGTTCAGCCTAATTGACGTTAGAACAACTTTGGAGATTTGTGTATCTAACCTGGCCCCTATGAATTCTAGGGCTTGAGTGGGGCACAGGCAGGATTTCTGCTCGTTTACTGAGATGCCTAGGTTGTGGGCCAGAGACAGAGCATAATCTCTCGCCGCACAGAGCTGATGCCTGTTGGTCGAGGTGAGGAGCCAGTCGTCTAGGTAAGGGAAGACCTGAATGCCCTGGAGTCTCAGGTGGGCTGCAACCACTGCCATGACCTTGGTGAACACTCTGGGGGATGAGGTGAGGCCGAATGGAAGAACCCTGAATTGATAATGACTGGCTCCGAGCCGGAAGCGGAGAAAGTTCCTGGAACGTTTGTCCATTAATATGTGGTAATACGCATCCTTGAGGTCTAGCGAGCACATCCAGTCGTTTTCCCGCAGCAGGGGGAGGATTGATTGGAGAGTGACCATCCAGAACCTTTCCTTGGGTATGAACAGGTTCAGGGCGGAAAGGTCTAAGATGGGTCTGAGGTCCCCCGTTTTCTTTGGCACCAAAAAGAACCTGGAGTAATAACCCAATCTGGACTGGTCTGGGGGGACGGGCTGGATGGCTCTTTTTCTTAGCAGCTTTGAAATTTCCAAAGCCGCTGCCTCCCTCTGATCGGGTGGGACATCGGGGAGGCGTCTGGGTTTGGGGGGAAGGTTTATGAATGGAATGGAGTAACCTCTGGATATGATCCGGAGCACCCATCGATCTGTTGTAAGGGACTCCCAGTTTGACAGGTGCTCTGACAATCGCCCCCCGACTGCCTCCAGAGAGGGACAGTCGGGCAAGCCCTCAGGGCTGTTGCGCGGGTCTGTCCGAGAAAGTTTCTCTAGACCCGAAATTACGCGGCCCCCCTCTGCCTCTGGGCCGGCGTCCACCTTGTCCTCCTCTGCCTCTGGAGGACGAGTGGTCTGCAGCAGGATGGGATTGCTGAGACTTACGGAACCACAGCTTCTTTTGTCCCCTCTGATTCCTGGAGAAGGATCTTTGGGGACTAGAGAAGCGGACTCTGACGGCAGACAGCGTCTTCCCGTCCTTTTCGCTTTGGACCAGCGTGTCGCGAACAGTTTTGCCAAACAAGGCAGAACCGTCAAAAGGGGCGTTCGCGAAGGACGCCTTGAAGGGGTCCGTGAAGTCGCACAGATGGAGCCAGGAGAGACGTCACAAGACGACTCCGGCTCCGCTAGCTCTAGCGGCTCCCTCCGTTGCATGGGAGAGAAGCCACATAGATGTATTGGAGATGGATTTTAGAGTGGCCATTCGAGTCTCAAAAACCTTTGTGTCTGGGACCGACATGGACTCTGGGGGGGCTGCAGCGTATTCCTTAATCAAGTCTCGCTGTAGCCTAATGGTATGTGCCATATAGTTCAGCGCCCTTATGGAAAAGGTCGCTGAAGCAAACATCTGCTTCCCAATCCGGTCAAGCGCTCGAGATTCCTTATCCGGTGGGTGAACCAAAGAACTCTCCTGCGCAAGTTCTTTCTTGGTGGCTGCCGCCACCAACATAGCATCAACAGGGGTTCCTTTGGCCCAAGACGGTCTATCTGTGGGTGGGCTGAGGACTTTATCGGGGCGCCTTGGAATTGGCTCCACGGTGTTGGGCTCCTTCCAAGCCCTGGTGGTAATTAAGTCCACCAGGGGGTCGGCCGGAGGGGACACCCAGGAGGTAGATGGGCCTGCCTCAAAGGCCTCCAGGAACACGGACTCATCAAGGGAGGGCTTTTGGGCTGACCACCCCCCTCTAATACGCAACATTTCCATGATGTCCTGCAACTCTCTGCTTTTTTCCTACAGATTGACCTTGGGGAACCCTCCGTATCATCTAAGTCTGTGTCTGTGGTAATGGACTCGGGGGAGTCCAGGTGCCTCCTTTTGCACCGATGTTTCCGAGGGACCTCCTCGGTGGGACTGTCCGAAGAGGGCTCGTCCACGGGTTGTTGTTCCTCCACGGGAACTAGCTGGAGGGCTTGGGCAGGCTGTCCAGATGGACGGATGATGGAAGACAGACCCTCATACAGTGGGGGTACGGGTGGATCCAAAGCCCGGGTCGGGGATCTGGAGGACCTCGACAGTACCCTCTCCACTACCTCAAAAGCCGAAGGAGAGCCACTCTCACCAGCCTCTGAGAGCAATCTCCTCGGATCCGACCGATGCAGTCGGCGCCGAGGCAGAGGTGTGCTCCGACGCCAACAGCACCGAAGACACAGCAACTCCCTCGGATCCGATGCTCAGCCCTCGGCCCCGAGAGCTCGGGTCAGACAAGCTCGAAGGTATGGTCGGCGTCGAAGAGACAACCGCTATCGGTGCCGACAATTCCCCGGGTCCGAAAGGGCCTGGATCCGATGACTCCGAGACCCGAAAACGAGTCGGAGAAGGAGTGATCAGGGCAAATATGGGGGCTGCACTCCCCCCCCCCCCCCAGAGGGGGGGGAGGCAAGAGCATCCCCATCTGCATTTGGGTCTGTAAAAACCGACGCATCATCCGATCCATATCTGCTTCGGAGATGCTTCAGGTCGACCTAGATGAAGTAGTAGAGGCAGGCCGGGAGGGCAGTCTCGAAAATCTCGAGGGAGACCTATCCTCCTCCTCCGGCTCCGGCGAAAAACAGGGCGAACGGCACCGAGAGGAGGGGGATCCGGAGACCCTCGAGGGAGATTTTAGTAGTTTTGCTGGCGGAGCCGAAGGATGAGATTCGGCCTGCCTTTTGTGGGACTTATGTCCATCCTTATCCTTGCGCCTCTTCCCTCTAAGGGAAGAGGCACTAGTTTCCCCAGAGCTCAAACCTGATGAGGGAGGTTGAGTCCCGGGTAGAGCTAAGGGGATAGACGGCGCCGAAGCTGCTGAAGCAGCTGGAGCCCGAACGGGAGAGGAAGAAGAAGCCGACTCCTGGGGGAGCTTGTTCTTCCTATCCAGGAGTGCCCGGGGGTTAAAGGCTGCACAGACTTGGCAGGCCTCTGACAAATGGGCTGCCCCCAAGCATAAAACGCACTGAGTGTGGCCATCAGCTGGAGAAAGCTTGTGGCCACACTCAGTACATTTAGAGAAAATGGCCTTAGGCCCTTCTGACATCATTCACACACACACCCAAACACTAGGAGGGGGAGGGGAGTGAAGATAAAAACTAGTTATAAATTTAACAAAAGTGACCAAAAAACTAGCACAAGAGCAGAAAGAGGGGAACTAACACACACACATGACAACTTTGAGTGAAAAATTGGTTTCAAAACCAGCAATGATCTCACCCAGCCAGGAGCTCTTCACAAAGAAGTTTCTTTAGCCGCGGCAAAAAACGATCTGAGGTAATGTGGTTGGTACTAGGGGATTATGGGTAGGGGGGAGGAGCTAGGAGCTCGGATCTTGGAGCTTGGTAAGCTGCCGGATCTGATCAGACACCCACAGGTTCCATAGGTTGCAGATCAAATGAAGTAACTACTTCAGATCAGCTGTTTAAAATCTTACCATAATCATAGCTGTCCTTCTCTTCTATATTGCAGTATTCATACTGTGGGATTCTCCATCTCAGGTGACCTGAACATTGGCTCCAACACAAAAGCTTTCAGCCTGGTTGCTGTAGCTGCATGGGACATCACACGTAGGGCGATAAACCAGGGGCCTTAAATGTGACGTCTGCAAGCACTGACCTCAGAACTTTTCTGCCGCAGTCTAAGGTCAGACCACTCACTTCTCTCAATCAAGATGTCTAAAGCAAAGTACCCCGTTGGGGATTTCTTACTTATTTTGTTGCTTGAAGCTTGGTTATCTGTCTTTAGTTCAGCCGATGTCAACTAAGAAAGGTTAAATGTCGATAAGGCCGTCAAATTCCACATAAAGACACCCACGCCCGTTGCGTCTTTTGCCTTGGCTGGGAACACGACCATACTTCTTGCGCGATCTGCCAATCTTTTATCCCTAAAACCCTTCAAAGCCACTTGGCTGCCCTTAACCTGTATTTAGAAAATTAACGGCTTAAAAAATTAGCAGTTAGGATAAAGCTGGAATTGGCTGATCCAATAGAACTGCCAAGGAAAAAGCCCAAAGTTTCATGGCCTATCACCAATGCCTCCTCTCTGTCGTCGGACTCCCCGCCAACCTCCAATATAAGGGTTGAGGGATGCCTGCTAGAGCTGTCCGCTTCTACGGCCTCCCTCGAGGTAGCCATACTCGAAGCATATGCTAGCACGTCCGCAGAGATATTTCAGACAATGGTTTCTCCCCATGTTGAGGGGGAACCAGGTTCTACTGGATACCCTTCAGGATCTCACGAGCCCGAGATTCCTTCAGCGGCTAAGACCCTTAAGCCTAGGCCTGCCCTGTCTCCAAAAACGACTCCTTCTAAAAGAAATAAAAAAACTACGCATTTATCTAGCTTGCCTAATAGTCAACTTGACTGGCAGGCTTTTACTCAATCCCTGATGCAGGCCTTCATGGCCCAAAGGCCTACACCATCATCAATCCCCCTCCATTACTTTGCTCATTCCAAGGCCTACCTCTGCTGCCTCACTCCTTCCTACCCCCCAGGAAGAAGATGAAGAGGCTTTATCATCTGGTTCTGAGGAGTCTATCTCCGATGCTTCACAAATAGCCTCACCCCTGGAATACTATTCTCCAGATGAAGATTCTATTGAAGGAGACTCCCCTCCAGAAGACATTACTTTTGGTGAAACCATCACCAAAATGAAGGAATACTTTAAATGGTATTCTTCCCAAATGTCAGAAACTCAACAAAGATACTTTGAATTGCAGCAGGTTGAATCACCCTCTCCATCAGCAATTATCCCCATGATCCCTGCTTACCTTGATGCTTTTGCTTCTTGCTCTAAGAAGCGTGACTCACAATCACTAACCCCAAAGAGACTAATCCATTTCTACAAAGTGCCTGAGCACCAAAAATTCCTAGTTAAGTTTCCTTTGGCGGACCCTGCTGTCATAGCTGTGGCCCAAGATAGAGAATCTACATTACTCCCCTTGGATAAAGGCAGTAAAATTATGGATAGGCTGGGCAAGAAAACATATACCTCCTCTACCCTGGCATTCAGAGCTATTAACTATCAAACTCATATGGTTAAATTTGTCTTGAACTTAGTTTCCCAGGCTAGTATGCTTCTCAACTCCCTGCCTGATTCCCCTAACACAACTGAGGTAGCATCTAAGATATCCATGGCATCCCAGATGGCGAGGCATTCTATAATATGCAGTTCTGATGCAGCAAAAACCTCTGTTAGATCAGCTGCACCTGCATCTGTCATGCGTAAATACTCCTGGCTCAGACTCAAACCTCTACCTTAGGAATTTAAGTCAAAATCCTGGATGCCCCACTTGGAAATAACCTACTTGGAAAGAAATCCGCAGAACTATTTAAAAATCTGTAGGAAAAAAGCAGAGAGTTGCAGGACATTAAAACACCTGCTGGTCTCACCTACACCCAAGTTCTACAGAAACTATCCTGCTAAGACATCCTATGTCAGAAGGGCTCCTTCTACGGCCCCCTCCTCCCTCTATTAGGCACAGGAAAGGGACTAGGAGACAACCTCCCTTAAGGATTACCTCTTCTCAGCCACCTCAAAGACGGTCCTTTCAGGACAAAAATAATGGCAACAATGCATGACTGCCTTGCCCTACTTCCCCTGTCTTCCCGTCTCTCCCACTGTCTACCCCTCTGGAATGAAATCACCTCAGACAACTGAGTGCTGGCAATAGTGGAAAATGGATACTTCCTATCCTGGCAGGAAAAGCCCTACCTTCAGAACATTCCTTTCCCACCAAAAAAGAGGAGACCCTCAAAAAGAATCTCCAGTTCTCCATGTCTCTGTTTCAGGGACTAGGTTTCACAATAATCCTCTAATCCCACAGTATGAATACTGCAACATGAGAATAGAAGGACATCGAGAATTATTTAGAGGTACTGACAAATGTTAAAGTATTGCAAAACTAGAAAAATCTCACAGAAGAAGATGAGGATTAACTGCAGAATGCTTAGCAGAAAATAAGGGATTACCTCAATAATATGCACGAGTTTAGAAAGATTACTGTTAACTAACTGTTTTTTGATAATAACAGTAGAGCACAAAAACTTTTAGGACAATGACTCAGGCAACAGAAAGTAGAAAGGGCTGTTGCCAAGCTTAGGGAGCCTATAACAAGGAAGGTAACAAGAGATCTTGCAGAAGTATTAGAAATATTTCAGAAATTCTATGAAAGTTTATTTTGCAACAAAAGACTTACAAATGCTTTAGCTAAACATGTGTTTGATTCTGTCTCTGCTCACTGTTTTAAATTTACTGTTTTAGAGTGCACTGAATGTACCATTAGAGGAGGGGATATCAGAAACATTACTGAACGTGAACTTAGGTGGGTTATTTTATTAAAAGCAGATTCGCCCTCTAGTTTGACTAATAATGTTTCTATCAAACCAGTTTTACAAGCACGTGGTTTAAGGCATTGATTTTATTGTTTTTTAGAATGGTCTTATGAATGGTTTTGCCCTACCACTTCCTGTGCAGCCATGTGACCTGACTGGGTAACTTGTACTTTTAACAGTGCCACAGTTTGCATGGAGTATTATGGTCTGAAGAAGTGGCCTCCAGCCATGAAAGCATTTACCTTTTACTTTTTATTGTTTTTCTGTTCAAGTTTTATATGTGTCACCCGTGGTGGCCGAGCTTGTTTTTACCTGTTTTTTTTTTTTTTTTTGGTGGATCTGTATACTAAAAGGCTCACATTCATGATTTTCCCCTGGGAATGTCATCAGCCTTTGAAAAACTCACGCTAAACAGACTCAAAAAGAAAAAAAACCTCAAAAAGTTAAATTTAAACACTAACAAATAGGAAATACAAGAACAGCATCCTAAAATATGTAGTTCTGAAAGTTGCCCTGATGACATAAAAGGTCAGAACTGCAGGATGCATTGATCATGGCAAAAAAAAAAAAAAAAAAGAATTGGAGATGCTGCAGACTGCTCTCCCCTTTCTATCTAGCATTTAAGTAACATCTCCAGCATGGAAAGGAGACCAGCTCACATTAGGGACATGCAAAGCTTTGGAAGTCAGGTGTGATGGGTGGACGCCTGCCTACTGCGGACTCAAATTCTTCATCAATGATACTGTAGCAGCGAAGTCTATGATGAACAGACATATAATCCCAACTTCTGCCACAAGTTAATATGCAACAAACAGAGGCTATTGGTTCTAACTCTCATACTGTTGTACTGAAAATCTGATGTGATATGGAACCAAAAATATGCATTCACATTATTGAAACCAGCCACACCTTGCTAAGCTCCATACCGCACAGCTAATGATCAGGGTTATAACCACAGGCCACCAAGGATTTTTACCACCTCAGAAACAGCCTACTGCTTTCAAATGCAGTCTTACCAACAACTGAAACTAAACACGCAAAATATTTTTTTAAATGGGTAGGAAGATAAAGGATGACTTTCCAGCAACAACTCCTTCCTTCTCAATCTTTATGGTATGCTAGCACCAGTTAGTCAAAGTAAACAAAAGACAACCACCTCTGCTTACCCTTACAATAAGCTAACCTATTCAGATAGTAGCAATTATCTCTGAGTAATCACCCTTCTTAAGTGATGGATGCCACAGAGTCATAAGTGCATGTATTACAACGAAAGACTAGCAAAAATCAGCAGTAAGGGAAGAACTCAAGTTTTTTTTTTCCTTCAAGGAAGAAATAAGTTATGCTCAGGGTTTAGTGTTCATGTATGATAAAATAAAAGTTCCCAAAAAACTGAAATGGCAAATGCTTGAGCAGAAAAATGAATTATATCTGGCAACAATAAAAAGCATAGAAGAGTAAGATATAATGCATTAACCAAAAATGTCGACTCAAACAGAATGAGCAATAGGGAACTGTGCCATTTCAATGCATGGTCATTCCAGTTGTGAACAGCATCTTCATCAATGGAGCAGACTGGGCAAAGATTTGTTCTAGTTCAAAAAATCAAAGTATCTGTGTGCAGATTATTATTAAAATTTCCCCAAATTATTAAACTGACAGACGTAACAGCTGCAGCTCTGATTACTGTATTACAGCCTTTATTCTGAAGATGGGATGCTTACTGTCATCATATCTGACAAAGTTGCATACAAAAGTGAAGAATTCAGAAGATGTCCATGAGTGAGAATTCAGTTCACACTATCCACAGTCCCAAGGACAAGTGGAAAGAACTGTCCAAATGTGAAAAAAATCATGAGAAAGAGGGATAGCAAAAACTTTAAAAAACTCTCTCCACAAGTTTCTTCTTTTCACTACTATCAATGCCCAAAGCCTTTGCAATAAATTACCCAACTTCCACACTTGGCTCTCCTATAACCTGCCTGACAACCTATCAATCTCTGAAACATGGCTCAAACCTCACCTGAAAGACTGAAATCACCCCCCCCTCCCCAACTATAGAATCCTAAGAAACAGAATACAAAAAAAAGCAGATGGAGTAGCCATACCTTTTTCCTCCCCTTTAATAGTAACACATTACACTAACCCTATACCTCAGTTCTCTACAGATGAAATAACCCTGGCCCTCCTAAAAATCAACAACCACAAAAACATAGTTATAGCTGTCCTATATATTCCACCCGGAAACAACATCCCCATACTTGAAGATATCCTCACTTGGTTCTCATCTAATATAAGTCATGAAACAATTATCCTTGGAGACATTAACATCAACTGGATTTATATTCACTCAGCCAACACCTCCCAGAACATAAACCTTTACAATTTCTCCAAATTAATTAACTATCCTACCAGACCTAACAAAGATAACTCTTCAGGCAGCATCCTGGACTGGATTTTAGTTTCCCATCCCAACAGTATCTCTGATAGTGGCACATTGGCCGATTCCCTTAGTGATCACCTCTTTGCCTTTATACGTCGCTCAACTTCCTCCCTACACTTACAACATAATTATATCTTAATCCGTACCCTCACAAACATCACATCACAAGCCTTCTCTGACTGCCTGAAACAGATGAACTGGAACCTTCTGAAAACTCTTCCACTTGACAACACTGTTACTTACTTTAATACTTCATTCATTAACCTACTAAACAGCTTTGTTCCTCCTAGAACTAAAAGAGTGGAATCCAAAACTGGGCCCTGGCTTTCCAAAGAAACAATAACCCTCATGAATACCCATGATAAATTATGGAAACTCTACCAAAAATACCAAACACTCAGCTCCCTTAATAAATTAAAATAATCCTTAACAGAGTTAAAAAAAAATCACTTCCGATCGCAAATCTTACTACGCCAAGCTTCAAAATAATCACAAATCCAACCTCAAAAAAACTTTATAGTAGTATCTCTGTCCTCCTTAGTCCCAGCAGAAAAGACAATCCTTGCCCTGACCCTAGCTCTCCAGATCATATCATAGCCTCCAAATTTAACTCGTTCTTCGTAGATTCCATAGCCAAGCTCATCACATCCTTCCATAACAATTCCATCAGCTCCATCCATTTCTCTCACATACAATTTCCGCCACTCCCCTCCCTTCTCCCTTAAACTCATTTCTGTCAACACTATAAAAAAACTCCTCCAAAAATTAAAACCATGCTCTAACGCCCCTGAGAACTTACCATCTAGCTTTCTCAAGTTAGCCGCTGACGGCATAGCTCTCCCCATCTGTATCCTAATTAATCATTCCATTCAAGAATCCTCTGGAAAAAAGCCTTTATCATTCCCTTATACAAAGGAAGCAACAACACTGATATCTCCAACTTCCGCCCCACAGCCATTATATCTTCCTTATCTCCAAAATTCTTGAAAAATGTATTCACCTGCAACTATTACCTTACCTTACCTCTTAGACAACCAATTGCTGACTCCAACACAGCACGGTTTCAGACCCGAACACAGTACCACCACATCCCTTCTAGCCTTCCTCAATAACATCAACTGCACTCATGACCCTGGCAATACTGCATCTACCCTTCTCCTAGACCTAAGGCCTTTGATACCATTTCCCATAGCCTACGTTTTTCTAAAAATCTCTCAACTTAACCTTTCCTCCTCTTCCACCAATAGGGCCATCAAGTAGAAAAACTGTACCTCTTCCTACCTTGACACTCTGACAGGCATCCCCCAAGGTTCTACCTGGATCCTTTAGTATTTAACATCTTCATTAACAACTTTCATCACTGTATCCTGAACAATAAACTAGTCCAATATACAGACGACTCTATTATCATCTGCTTTGCTGATTCTCTCCCCAAACTCAAGCATGTAACTCAGGTCACCTTTAACAGCACTGAGACATGGATGCTAAACAATCACCTAGCTCTCAATGCATCTAAAACCAAAATCATGATATTTACCCCATCTAAAAACACCAAAATAGACAGAAACTCCTTCTCTATAGTAAGCCAAAACATAACTCCTATTGAAATAGTCTCCTACACTAAGCTTCTATGTGTTTTTATCGATGAACAACTAAAGTTTGACATTCACCTTCAAACCAACATCAAGAAAACTCACCAGAAGCTCGGAATGCTTTATTGTCATAATCGCTTCTTTACCTCTTTAACGAAGCCTACCCTCTCTACCACTTACCTCCTTCCTTCTCTCATGTATGAGGCCCCACTCCTTACCAATCTACAAGCCACCCTTAAGGCTAAATTGGCATCCTGTTAAAACAAAATCTCCAAGTTTGTTACCAGCTCCAAATCCTCCTCCCAACACTGCATTGCCTTACACTCCCTGAACTGGATGGAATTTGCCAACTATCTCCTTACATTCAGCTCTCTACTCCTCACAAACTTGTCTTTAAGCCATAGCAATATCCATCCCTCTCCGCCATCCTTACTATGCATCTCCCTGATCGATCCCTTAGGTCCAAAAATCAGAATCTCATTGAAGTGTACAAACCCTTACATATTCCTCGGCAACTTCTATTGTCATTTTCCCTAGCATGTAAATGGAACTCACTTCATCCCCATATCCGAACTACCCAAAACCTCTCCTCTTAAGACTTTGCTCCACTCTTATCTCTCTTCTACTTGGGAATGCTCCTGCTCTTACCCCTCCTAACCGCCACTCAATTACCCCATCTTCCCCTAACCTTTCTCTCCCAAAATTCTACTTAACACTAGCTGTATTTTTTTTTCCTCCTTCACTTCTCTCTAACAATTACTTACTCCCTTTTATGCCTTACATAATGGAGGCATTAGCATTCCATCCCAAACAGAATACTTATCACCTCAGGTTGTTCATATCCGATTATTATCGTATAGTATAAAAATCCATTGTTTCTATTATCACTACATCAATATGATTTTGTTAATGTTAGGGTTGTGCAATATTTTGTATTAACTTCTGTTGATATTGTTTCTGTAATATTTTGTATTAATTCCTGCTGATTTTTGTTTCATATGTATGTACATGGAGCTTTTCTCCCCGGGCCTCCATTGAAACAGGGCTCATCTCAGCTGGATGGACTCGACCAGTTAATAAACTGCAAATAAATAAAATAAATAAAATATTGGCTTGCATTTTGCAACACAGGTACGTTCTACTGTATGATTTGAATCTGTAACCAGATTAACTGTCTTACGCAAGATCTTGAAAACTAAATGACCAACTTCAACTACACTGTTGAT
Organism: Protopterus annectens; assembly: GCF_019279795.1. Taxonomy (NCBI): domain Eukaryota; kingdom Metazoa; phylum Chordata; order Ceratodontiformes; family Protopteridae; genus Protopterus; species Protopterus annectens. Next base: position 1,673,389,093 of record NC_056728.1, read on the forward strand.
GACTAAAACTCAATAAATTAAAGGGAGGGCTATCTTGTGGTGTTTTATTTGGCTGAATGTCTCCTCCAGTCATTCTGTTTACTGACATATAATTCAGTGTTACTGTTATGTTTAAATTTGTTTTTCCAAACAGAGTTGTCTTACATTAGTATACTGAAGTGTGCATCATGGCAATTAATTTGTTTAGTAGTAAAGATGTGATTTTTACAGGACGAAATGATGGAATGGCTGCAGCTGGCCTGAGAGATGCAATGGAGAACAGAAGGTGATAAGATGATGCAACAAAAGATAATGAAACAGCTTTGAAAGGCATTACACATGATTTAAGGCCTCAATCTAGCCTCCTAATGGGAGTTAGGAGATTACTTGAAATTAATTAAATGGGAGTTTGTGAGTTACTGCATTAATGATATGATACCATGTTCCCACTAAAAAAAAAAAAAAAAAAACAGATTAAGTGTGTGACAAGGCAGTTCAACTGTGCAAGCAATGGTCTCTCTTGAGAATCAACTGGTTTCACTGGAGTATGGAACCAGGAGGAGAAATTTCAAACTGGCATTTTTGGAGGTTTAGGAGATGCAGACTATTTTATAGCACTGATGGCGCACTATAGACTGCATATGCCAAGAAGTCACTGGGAATAGCAAAGAATGGTACAATTGCTTCAAGTCCATCTGATCAAATATACGTTAACTAAGGACTGCATTGGTTCAGTCTGTTTCATGGTATGCGAAGAAACAGGTACTTGGGTAATTTTGGTAGCTGGGGAAGAAATGTGTGGTATAAAGTAGACCATTTTCAGAGGATCGAGACTTCTCTAACATTACAGTGCAACATATATTACAGATTTAATAGGAAATTTAAGGGTGCTGTTATCAGAAAATTAAATTTAAACTGATTTTTCATGCACTTCTGTATGTTTTTTTTCCAACAGGGATGCAACCATTAATTAGTTCACAGTTGCCAGTGGTAAAGTTGAAACAGTCATCACAGTTAATCTTACAGGAATAGATATGGACCATGCAAGTCCCACTAAATTTACTGAATCTTCAAGTTCCTTGGAAGAAGACTGGAATGAGAGGGAGTGAGAACGAAAAGGAAAAGTGTTTACATGTTCTTTAGCTAAAATCTGAAAGCCATAAAGGGTTTATCTATCTATGCGATTATTTAGATTTAACAGTCACACAGCAGCTATTTCTGTATGGTGCACTTAGAGTGTAGGTGTAGTAAATGGATTTAAATTTTTCCAGTCTGAGATACATAGACATACGTTAGCCTGTTTGTTAAGAATATTGCTATAAAGGTTTGTGGGTTTTTTTTTTACTCAAATGATTTTTATTTTGATGAAATAACACAATTTAATACAGTCATAACATTCAATAACTATTTGCAGTATTTACATTCAGCCTGACAAAAATGATTCGGATAAAAACATTTGCAGTTAAATAATAAGTTAATATATAAACTACGATAGTTAGGAAGAGTTTGGTTCCATCTGTAGTGTATCAATCAAATTCAAAATTTTCCTCCAAGGACTATTAACCAATGGCTTAGGAAAAGTTCTTAACTCTTTAGTTCTTTTCTCCATTAGTATGCATTTCTTCAGTGATGATAGGAATTCCTTCATTGTGGGTGCTACATTAGAGGTCCATCTTCTGGTTATACATTTCCTGGCTATTGCTAACATTGTCCACAACAAATACAGGTCATCTTTCAAATATATCGGTATAGATGCCTTGAAGAAATTTGTTACTCTCATTCCAATATGGTTTAATATTAGTACAGTCATAAAAAATATGAGACCGGTCAGCATTAGTGGACAGAAGACATCTCCAACATAACTTGATATTTAAAGGGTTCATTTTTGTGATTTTCTCAGGTATCAAAAAGTATCTGTGTAAAAATTTCCAATGAAAAATCTTCCAGAATTGTGAATAAGAAGTTAATTTAACTGAAAATAAAATGTTTGTTTTATCTTCCATTGATAATGATACTTAAAACCCTTTAGTTAGATACTGCCAGTAAAAATCTTTAGGAGCTGTCTTATAGACAAAGTGTTATATAGATATGACAATTCATTTTTAACTTTGACATTATACAGAATTCCAAAAATCCAGTTTATAAATTTTTGGTACGGTTTTGATGGATGACTTGTGTATTATTCTACACAGATCCTTAGTGTATGCTGTGACACTGAAAAACCAACCATTCACTAGGGGATAGGCCATAGGCTGACAATATACTTTGTGTATTCAAAGCTTGCTGGTTTTCAATACATTGCAACCAACAAAATAGGTTATTATTTTCCCATAAACCAAAAATCTCTCTATGTGTTTTATCAGAGAAATCCCTTGTAATAGTAAATGGTATTAAAAATCTGTGACACAGTTTTATATCTAAATTTGTGCTAATGAAACTTCTAAACACATCAAAATATTGTTTATTAGTGTTAGTTTAGTTAATAATTTTGTTGTACTATACTGTACATTTAAACTTAAATAGTGCCATATCTTATCTTTGTCAGTTACCAAAGCATTTTTTGATAAATAATTTTCATTCACTAGTATAATGGAGTGTAACTGTTTCCAATTGGAAGAGTATCTAGGATTTATCCAATTCATCACTATTTTAATTATAGGTGCCTTTATATAAGTTTCAATATCTGGGAATTTTAACCCCCCTTGTTCCCATTTTCTGATATGATGAGAATATGCAACTCTATTTCTTTTGGGGTACCAGAGGAATTTCATCAGAGTTGAAGTGATTTCTTTAAGGATTTTCTTTCCTGGTGGAAGTACAACGGCTTGTGCTATATATAATATTTTAGGTAACAAAACCATTTTTATCAGTTGTAACCTGTCATCAAATGTTATAAACAAATTATTCCATTTGATCATTAATGTCTTGATTAAGTCTATGGCTTTAGCATAGTTAAGCTGCAAGGTTTCCTCTATATTCTTACCTAGGACTATTCCTAAATAGTCCAGAGTTGAAACTTGGTTTCCAGTAATATGATTAACTGGAACCTGTATGTTCTTTTTTAATTTAATAATAAATATTTTGATTTAGATTTGTTGAAGGAGAGTCCTGAGATTTTTTGGAAATTTGTTGTTACTATATCCACTTCACCTAACACTTCCTTAGAATTGGGTAAGGTAAGTAAGACATCATCAACAAACATCATTATTTTAAATATATATCGATTATATATATTTATACCTCTTATCTTTGGGTTATTATGTATTAAAATGGGAAGTATTTCTATGGCCAGAGCAAATAGGATAGGGGACATGGGACATCCTTGTCTAGTACCTCTAGAGATTTGGGTTGCTTTGGAAGTAAAGGGACCTAATTTGACATATGCTAGATTATTTTCATATATTTTCTTTATCATTGTTATAAAAGGGGGGGGGGATTAAATAACTGTAAGACTTTAAATAACCCCAATTTAAGGAGTGAAAGGCCTTTTGAATATATAGACCTATTATCAATGCTTCATGGTTTCCTCTATTGTGGTAATCTATCAGTGTTAATACTCTTTTAATATTATCCTGTGTATGCCTGTTATGTATGAAACCAGTCTGGTCTTCGTTAATTATTTTAGATATGGGTATTTTCAATCTATTGACCATAACTGACATAAATAGTTTATAATCATTATTCAACAAAGAAATTGGTCGATATGAGTTGCAATGATTAGGGTCCTTATTCTCTTTTAATATATGGGAAATTAGAGAATATCTCCAAGAAGGAGGAATATTTGCTAATGTTTGGACTTCAAGAAAGGTTTTATGTAGGAGAGAGATTATAGAAGGGAACAATCTATAAATTTTGATAATTTGATAATCTATTCCAGGTGCTTTATTAGTCTTACTTCTTTTAATCCCATCTATAATTTCCTTTTGAGAAATAGGTTTTTGTAGATCTAACTTAAGTTCCTTAGGAATTCTGGTTATGTTGAGAACTATATTCTCTAACTTCTCACATTCATTTGTACTTATTTTATTTTTATGATGCTCTGCATAATGATAATTAAAAGCCCCCAAACTGTCCCCTGTGTCCAATACTTTTTTTTCCCTTTCCCTTCATGAAAGATACTATCAAGGTTATTAATTTTTGATTGTATCTTAACTTTCATAGATAGGTAATGAAGATGATTAGGAGAGGTAGGATAAGAATTTAATTTCAGTTTTTCCATAGCTAAATTAGTTTTATGGGATAATATTTAATTGTATTTCTTATATGCTTCTATTTTCTTATTATCTGTGGCAATGAAGTTATTATTAGATTTAAGAGATATTTGATTTTGGAGTTGCTGTAACTCTGAGTCCCATTCTTTAATTTTATTTTTGTACCAGCTAATGGTTTTACCATATAGATAAGGCCTTAAGAGAATCCCAAACCATAAATGGGTTTGCTTCAGGTTTATAATTAATCTCTAAGAAAAGCTGAAGTTCAGAAATTATCCAAGATTTAAAGTCTTTAATTTTTGTGATGTATGAAGGAATCCTTGAAGTAATAACTTTTTGTTATTGTTGTTGTTGTATCTTTTGGCTTTTCCTGGTTAGGGGTCGCCAGTGTGTGTGTGTGTGTGTGTGTGTGTGTGTGTGTGTGTGTGTGTGTGTGTGTGTGTGTGTGTGTCATTCCCAAAAGATGTTAGCATAGATTGTTAGAAATATTCCATAAGACATGTTTGTCCTTAATTAACTCCTAAACTTTTGGAATAGCAGATGTTTAAATGATTGACTAAAATCAATAATAATTAACAGGCATCAGTTAAAATGACAAAAATTAGTAAAAACCATTATATATATATATAAAACTTACTATGCATAACAGGTCTTAAAAGTGAATGACTCAAAGACGGAATTAAGATAAAGATAGCTGTAAATATCTATCATAGTAATAGGGTAATACTAAAACTCATAACTTGTTTGTTGTGCTATCAAAAGTCAAAGTGTTAATATACTAAAAACATTACTTTATAATAACTGAAAACATGACATCTGAAACATAAATAATATCTAAGATACAATCAGGAAATCAACATATTAAATGCAAAGTTATTATATTTCAATCAAAATTATTCATACATATATTTGCTAGGATTTAGTATGGAGTTTTTGAGTATCCTTACAGTTATTACCATTAGTCATAAGCATTTCCTGTAAATGTATAAGCCTATAATAAACACTTGCTAACTGCACAGGAAAGTTATTTATAAAGATTTATTTAAAAAAAACTCCAGTATATTCACTAGAAATAGTGGCTATAATTAACTGTTTACAAGAAAAAATAACATTTCTGTATATATTTGATCACAAAATATAGTCACTGTTGTAAAAGGGAACCATGAATATATTTGCAGACAGTGTATCTCATAATTCCTGTAAAAGAAGCCTACTATTCTATATGAACCAATCAGAGTCTTGACATTCACAATTAGGCTTACATATGCACATTAGATGTAATGTAATCTGATCTGCATGCATAGAATGCATGATGTCATGAGCTAAGTAAGAAAGCTTCACTTCTTAAATTTCAAAATTACATTTTCCCGCCCAACATGCTACACAGTACAGTTTCAAAAAACAAGTAATCTCCGTGGTATCCCGAAGTCTCAAAACAACCCACTAAAGTGTAGTGGGTCCAAAAACAAAACAGTGTAAGAAACTTCTATGTGTGGAAAATTTTCAGTCCATGTATTTCTAGTTAATCACTGTATATTAATCAGATCAGACAACAGTAGTAGAAGTAGCAAACTTAAACTTGCCTCAAGTCAAAACAAAACAAAACCAAAACAAAAAATAATAATAGAAAATATATAATTGTACAGCATTACTAAGTATTTGAAAGTAATCCAAGCAAGGCAGGCAGTCTGTTTCCAGTCGAAAATCCTTTAAGTACACAAACAAACGATCCAAGTAAAACAAAAATAGAGTAATAATTTCCTCACAAGCTTTCTAAATATATATATACTTTTTATCAGGCATGGGAGTGGTTTATTGTGCTGTAAAACAAAGTGTTATTGGTACACATGTTAAATTCACATCCCTTCCCCCATCAGTGTGACATTCGAGCCGGTCCTGCCCTACTTAGTGGCCGTCATAATAATATATAACCCTTATGTACTTTAAATAAAATTTATAATGATGTGGTACCTCTTATTTAACCAGATTATTAAGTAGATTATTAAGTCTGTGATTTTACCCAAGACAATATACTACATGTCTGGAAATTTATCAACCTTAGTTCATTTGGCAATCAAAAAATATATATAAATATATACATATACATTTTGCATGTAAAAATCAATTTACATTTTCATAACCTATTGTTAACAAAGATCACTTTCGTCCTTCTAGAATTCTTCAGGTCTGTGTACAAGAGCCCTAAAAACAATCTATAAAAATATATATAATTGTATAATTAGTATTGTTATTACACATACCCACGGTGGTGGTGCTGCAGTAGCGTTGTCGCCTCACAGTCAGACGCTGTCCGGTTCGATTCTCAGCTAAAGCGTCTTCTGTGTGGAGACATGCGTGAATGGGCGTACCTTTGTTAAAGGTTGAGCGTCAGGGCTGGTAACTCGGCACGTAAAAATCAACTAGCAATCATTAACGGACCGGAGTTCCGCTGTGGCGACCCCTAAGCCGAAAGACACAACAACAACAAGTATTGTTATTACACATCATTTTGAATAAAGTGGAAAAAAGAACCAGAAAAAAATAAAAATAAGAAAAAATGTATGTATGATGATGGAAACAAAATATACACTTAAATTACAACTGATTTAAAATGGTATTTAAAACCAACTGGTAGAATAAAATAAAATAAATTAGTCATGTAAACAATGTGGCAATTTTCTAAGTTCCAGTGCACTTTTAATTGAACAGTAGTAGTTTAGTCCAGGCTTCCTAAAAGAGTTCAGCTTCAATTGCCACATGAGTTCATGTTTCTCTAGAATATTTGGGATGTCTCCTTCAAGATCACCCATGTCTATGTGATCCAGGATATGGAGCTTAAAACCTGTGTGTCTTTTATGAAGAGAAATGTGTTTGGCTTGTGTCTTTTATGAAGAGAAAGGTGTTTGGCTAGTGCATTATTTTTACATCCAGAGCAGTTTTCTGACAGATGACATGAAATCCAACGCTTGAGTTTATTTACAGTCTTGCCCACATAGAATGCATCATATTCACTGCACTGTGCCCTGTAAATTACTTTTGTATAGGGCAATAAAACTATCACCTTGCTGTATAAATATACAAAATGTGCAATTAGTTTCATATCTTTTAGTGCTTTTCTCATATGGCTATGTTTAAATTCAACAAAACTTCTAATGTTCCTGGCCTTCCTATAAACAAATGATGGGGCTTCACCTAAGATGTTAATCAGAAAAGGGTTTCCTTTCACACACCTCACTTTAAACTGTATCACAATGTCTGCTTATTTGCAGTAACAAATGCAAAGTTTAACTGTCAGATACTTCTAAACAGTAAAATAACACTCAATACACAAGAAATCACAAACCATACAACACACATAAAAAAAAAAAACAGTTTCATAAACCTTTCCCATAACTAAACTCTATATAACCGGCAAATTTAGAACATCCAAACACAGCCATTTAAAAGCATTCTAAAAACACCTCTCCCATTACATAAAAACTTTCAGATCCCAGTTAAAGCTGCTAATTAATATGCAGAACAGTCCATACATTCATGTCATAATTCTTTTAAATACAAAGTCATTTTCTGAAGCAAGCACTTACCAGGAACACCAAGCATGAATGATCCGTATCACAGAGACACTCAAACAGCTATGGACATCTATCAATAAACCACTGCTGTTAAGTAGACATACAAGAGATACATACTGCTAAAAATACAGGAAACATAGTGCCTCTGCCAAATTCAAGTTGAATATAGCAAGTCCGTTGCCAATGAGAGAGAAAACAGTACTTTAACATTAAACTCTACAGGAAACATAACTTGTAACCATTTAAAAACTTTGTGCCATAAAACATAAAAAAGCATACAACTGTCAGAGAGACCCAATTTATGTCAAAAGCTGGCAAACAGCTTTTTGTTCACACAGGTACCAATATACATTCTAAAACAATCAGAAGTTATAAATATTAAAGAAACTAGTTAATATATACTAAATCATAGATATGCCCTGTTATCCCATGTATCCAAAACAGTTTTGATAAATTAATCTAAGCAGTGACTATGCCTGTGTAATAACTCAGAAGAGCAATTAGCAGGGCAAAGGGCTACATATTATTTGAAATAAAGCATATCATCTTAAGGTCATAAAAGCACAGATAGCTTACTGTTCAATTATATCACTCAATAAACCAGTAATATTATACTAATATACTAAAATGCATAAACAGTTATTTAATTTGTATATGAACAAAAAAAAGTATAGAAATGAAAAAAGCAAAAAGAGAAAGAAAAACAATAAGAAAAATATTGTCATGACATACCTTACTCGAAAATTTAGCAAGTATAAAACAAATTAAAGTCCAGTTGCAGAAGATGCTTTGAGAGATTTAGTGGGAACAGCAATCTTTGACTCAGTTTTTTGTTTTTTCTTTTTAACATCAGTCCAAGAAGGTTTATCAGTAACTCTCTTCAGAGATGCAGATGCCCATTCCATATATTCAGGTAAGGAAATAATGTTATCGTTTTTAAGAAAGGTAGTGGCTTCCTCTAGGGCATTAAATTATCTCATTTCATTCTGATATATAATTTTTATTCTAGCAGGAAAGACAAGCTGAGTTTTGATGTTATTCTGCTTTAACAGTTTTATTAATAGCCAAGCTTTTTTCCTCTGTTCCAAAACCCTGCTAGAATAGTCATTATCAAACCTAACTGGGTTTTGATTACATTTTAATGGACTTTTCCTCCAGGCAGATTTTAGGTCCAGCTCCTTGTCCAAATAAGACAGAAACTTTATGACTACTGATCTGGAAGGAGTAGCTGAGGATGTTGACACTGGCTTTCCTAAAGCTCTATGAACCCTTTCAATACCAAAGGACAGACCCTCCTTTAAATCTAAAATCTCTGGAATCCAAGTAATCAGGAAAGAGATATCTTCTCCTTCAGCTCTCTCAGGGATGCAAAAAATCCTTATATTTGACCTTCTCACCCTGTTTTCCAGGTCATCCACTTTATTGAGAAGCCAAGTGTTTTGTTTGATGAAGAAATCTTTCTAGCTTTCTTCTTCCTTCAGTCTTCCATCAAGATCATTCAGGGATGCTTCTAAGTGCGTTATTCTGGACTGATGCTGCTGTATAAGTGTTCCTTGAGATAATCTGTTTGTTTCTGACAATTTTCCTTGAGGTTTTGCAAATTCTCCTTATAATCATCCATTTTTAGTGAGAGTTCTTGTAGTGCAGATGTCACAAGCTGCATTTCTTTTTTTTTAAGCCATGTCAGAATGAGAAGTCTTCAAAGTGCTCATCTCCACAAATTATATATTACAGCAATAACCCACGCCTGGGAGTGGGTAATGCTGGATTTACCCATGGTTGGCGTGGTTTGGTCACGAGGGCGAAGCCGGTGGCCAAAGCCAACCGTGGTAAATCCAGCATTACCCACACCAGAAGTGGTTATTATATTATCTAATGACATTATTTAAGAAAAAAAATAATTACTTTTCTTAAATAATGGCATTGTATAATGCCTCCTTGCTGCCCTTCCGCAGCTGTCTGGTATTCTGCGGCAGTTTTGATGTACTACGCATGCATATGCCTATGCAGTACATCAGAGCTGTGGGCAAAAGCAACGGAGAAAGCAAGATCTCCTTTGCTTTTTACTGTTTCGCTATGTTAAATGGGTTTAACATAGTGAGACAGCTTTAAAAAAAAGCAACGGAGAATCTGTTGCTTATTTTAAAGCTGTCTCACTATGTTAAACCCATTTAACATAGCGAGGCAATTTTGAAAAAAGCAACGGAGAAAGCAAGATCTCCGTTGCTTTTTACAAACTGTTTTGTTATGTTAAATGGGTTTAACATAGCGAGACAGGTTTTTAAAAAAAAAAGCAATGGAGAAAGCAAGATCTCCGTTGCTTTTTACACACTGTCTCACTATGTTAAAGGAGTTTAACATAGCGAGACAGTGTTTTAAAAAAAACTTATACTAATGGAAAAAGTCCGAGCAACCAGACCTTTTTCCATTAGTATAAGTCGATTTACAACGTGCACGCTGACCAATTAGCGTGCACGTTTTGGAATATTAATGGAGGGTCATGGTATAGTTTCCTTTATAATTTGACAGGAAAAATCTTTCCTAAGTTCACCAAAGTTACTAATAATATAGTTTATACTTGAATTTATCAATTCTAAGTATTTTTGCTGAAATAAAATAAGTTATTTCCTGTTTTTTATACTAGTTTCATGGTGTTCTAAAAAACTGCTGCTATCAGTTGGCCATCTTGGCTCTGCCCCCAAAGGTCTGTGTTTTGACTGTATATAAATAGTAACCACATAACTATCATGAACTGCTATGATTCAATACATCTATAAGGAAAGACTTTGGAGATTGTCACAGAATCGGTTTGCTGACATTTAAATTGTTGTTAATATGTTTTATAGGAAATTTTTAAGAATTCAATAAAATATGTCCTTAATTGGAAAACTGATATTCTAATGCACTACTAGCACTAGTTAAATGTAAACAAAAGTTATGTACTTACTACACTGATAGACCTGCATGATCTTTACACATATTCTTTAATCTTCAAGATTAGGAGTCACAGGCATGTCAGCTCCGCAGTAGAAACTTGCTCCATTCTACTTCCTCCTCTTTACAAATAATACACAGAAGAACACTCAGCTTCTCCAGATCTCCCACGTGCCCTTTAAATCAAAGCAGCTACACATGCATTTACGTACATATACCCACAAACTAGCACATTCAAAATAAAAAGAAAGATACAACCTAAGCCCCCTCCCCCCCAAAAAATATTTCTCTACTAAGGAGGAAAGAGGGTAGGTATGTTAAAATATATGGACAAATATCATGCATATAGAATAGTTGTGTAAAATCTTACCATAACCATAGATGTCCTTCTCTTCCACGTTGCAGTATTCTTAGTGTGGGGATTCCCCGCCTCAGGCGACCCGAACAACGGCTCCTATACAAAAACTTAAGCCTGGCTGCTGTAGGTGCATGGGACGTCACACGTACGGCCATAAACCAGGGACCTTAAATGTGATGTCTGCATGCACAGACCTCAGAACTTAAATGCCCAGTCGGGACAGTCCAATAGAGAGTATCAAGAGATGTCAAGAAGAGATGCAAAGTGCCATATCCTGGCTAGTCTAATCATAGTCTGGGGGGGTGCCCTTTAAACAGGTCAATAGTAAAAAAGGGGGATAGGTGGGTGGGAAGGAATACTGCAACATGGAAGAAAAGGACATCTATGGTTATGGTAAGATTTTACACAACTACTCAATGTCCTTCTATTCCTATGTTGCAGTATTCTTAGTGTGGGAGAGTACCACAGCTTAGTTAGCGGGAAGGGTGAAGGTAGAGGTAGTTGATTCCACAAAGCCCTACAGGATTGCTCTAGCAAACCCTGCCTGGGCTCTGGAGACATGGTCCAATTTGTACTGTCTGGTGAAAGTGTGTATGGTGGACCAGGTGGCTGCTTCCAGGATGGAGGCAGAGTCTAGGCCTTTGAGGAAGGCTTTGGAGGTTGCCACGGCCCTGGTAGAATGAGCGCTTACTCCCTGGGGTAGGTTCTCAACATGGTGGGAGTAGCAGAAGCAGATCTTTTTTTCTAACCCAGCAGGAAATGGTTTGTTTGGAGACTGCCTTGCCCAGGGCCCTGGGGTGGAAGGATACAAAGAGTTGGTTTGATTTTCTGATGGACTTAGTTTTGTCTAAATAAAACCTTAGTTGTCTGTCCACATCCAGGGAATAGAGTATCCTCTAACTGTCATTAGTTGGAGAGGGAAAGAAAGTGGGCGGGTCAATGGATTAGTTTATGGACAGTTCGTTGACCACCTTAGGCATGAAGGAAGGGTTGGTATGACGTGTCACCCTATCCTTATGGAAGGTAATGTAGGGAGAGCAGTCCATTAGAGGTTGTGACTGACATTCTTCTAGCCGAGGTAAAGGCCACCAGCAGTACAGTCTTCCATGTACACATTTGGAGCATTGCAGCACTAGCCGAAAGGAGGCAGTGTGAGTTTTTCCACAATGAAATTTAGGTCCCGGGGGGGTGAGATGGGTTTTCTTGGGTGTCTGATGTGCAAGACCCCTTTTAGGAATAATTTAACATCTAGCCTGGCTAGTAAAGGGGGTTCTAATGGTCAGCAGGCAGAAATTGATGATAGGTGGACTTTCACTGAAGAGTATGAAAAAACAGTCTTAATGAGTTCACACACATAAGTAAGGACTAGAGGGGGATCTGCCTGACAGGGATCCCTGTCCTTATAGAGACATCAGTTAGAGAATCTTTCCCATTTTCATAAGTAGGATCTCCTTGTAGTAGGTTTCCTGGCCTCCCTCAGGACTAAAAGCACGTCCTCTGAGCAGTAGTGTTTGAAAATAATTAAAAGTTTATCACCTAGAGTGTTAGACCTAACATCTGTTGGTGAGGGTGAATTAGAGTTCCCTTCTGTTGTGTGAGTAGGTCCACCTTGTGGGGTAAATTGTGGTGATTGCCCTTGGCTAATGAGAGAAGTAAGGGGGAACCAGTGCTGCCTGGCCCAATAGGGAGTCACCAGCAAGATTTTTGGTTTGTCCCTCTTGATTTTCAGGAGGACTTTTTGAATGAGAGGTAAGGGTGGAAATGCATACAGAAGCCACCCCTTCCATGGAATGCTGAAGGCATCTACCCTCCAGGCAAGTGGAGAGTGATCCTTGGTGCAGAATTTCTTCAACTGTCTGTTCTGGGGGAAGGCAAACAAATCTACCAGAGGTGTGCCCCACCGGTGGACTATGTCCACAAAAATGTCCCTGTTCAGCATCCACTCGTGTTGTAGAGAGGATGTTCTGCTGAGAACATCTGCTTGTTTGTTGCCCTGGGAAGGGATGTATGTTGCCTGCAAGAATAAGCTGTTACTGAAGGCAAGGTCCCAAATTTGTAATGTTATCTGGCAGAGGAGGTAGGCCTTGGTCCCTCCCTGTTTGCTGAGATACCACATGACTGTGGCGTTGTCTGTGAAGATTTGAAGGGGGCCTGGTTGCAGGATAGGGAGAAAGGCTTTCAGGGTCAGAACTGCGGTCATTTCCTCACATTGATATGTTTCTTTTGGAGGGTAGGATGCCAGGTCTCCTGTACCATGAAGCCTTTTCATGGTAGCCCCTCACCCTAGGTCTGATGCATCTGTATGCATGTGCTGGGTTGGGATGGGTGGTTGCAGTGGATGTCCCGGGTTCAATAGTATTTGTTGAATCCAGCAACTTAGTTCTGCTTTGAGGCAGGGCAGGAGTGCAATTTGGCACTCTAGAGGATGTTGGCATTGTGACCACACATTTTTCAAGCACCACTATAGTTTTCGGATGTGCATTCTGGCTAAAGGAATCATAGGGTGGTGGCTGCCATTAGCCCCAGGATTTGCAAGAATTGTCTTGCAAATATCTGTAGAATCTGTAATAGGCTTTGGAAGTGAGTGGAGAGAGAAAGAACTTTGTCCTGAGGGAGGAAAGCCCGCATCAGGTCTGTTCTGATCCTGCAGCCCAAAAAGATTTTGTCCTGCTGAGGGTTAAGGATGATTTTTGGATGTTGAGGGTGAACCCCAGGCTTTGAAGCAGGGAGGTGGTGAACCTTAGATGGTTTTGTAGGGTGTCCTCTCTTTTGGCTAGAATGAGGATGTAGTCTAGGTAGGGATAGATTTGGACACCTTTGGTTCTGCAAAAGGCTATAGTTGGAGCTAGGCATGTTGTGAATACCTGGGTTGCAGTAGATAAACCAAAGTTCAAGGCTGTAAATTGAAAGTGTGTACAGGGCCCAGTGAAACGCAAGAATTTTCTGTGGGAGGCTTTTATGGGGATATGGAGGTACGCTTCCTTTAGATCAAGTGTGGCCATAAAGGCCTGGGTTGGCAAAAGTGGGAGTAGAGTTTGTAGGGATAGCATTCTGAATGATGGAACTTTTAGGAATAGGTTTAGAAAGGACAGCTCTAGTATTGGTCTCCAAGACCCATCTTTTTTGGGGACCATAAATAGTCTTGAATAGAAGCCTTTTCCTTCCTGTCCTCGAGGGACAGGTTCTACAGTTCCAAGGTTCAGAAGGTACTGCAGTATCTGAGGAATGAGATGCAGTTGATTTTTTGGGGGGAAAGGAATGCCTCTTGTAGAGGGCTTTTCCTTCCAAGAAAGGAAATATCCGTTTTGTAATACTGCCAGCACCCACCGGTCTGATGTGATGGATTTCCAAATGGGGAGGCAGTGGGAGAGGTGGGCTGACAAGGGGAGGTGGCAAGGCAGTCACGTATTGTTGGGTCCACTTCTGTCATGAAAAGGCTGTCTGAGTAGGTTGTGAGGCAGCTGGTTTGGAAGTGGTCTGCCTCCTGGTTCCTCTCCTATGCCTAGAAGAGGAAGGGGTAGCAGAGGAGGGGTCCTCCTGACAAAGGTAGTCTTAGCAGGGTAATGTCTGTAATATTTAGGAATGGGAGACACAAGTAGGTGCTTGATGTCTTGAAGCGCTTTACTTTTCTCCTGCAGGTTTTTGAAGAGGTCTGCAGACGGTTTACCAAACAGGAGGTTGTGGACTAGCAGGGCATCTAGGATTTTTAACTTAAAATCTTCTGGTAGGGGTTGAAGGCATAGCCAAGAGCATCTGCGGAGTACTGATGCAGAAGCTGCGTAACGTGCCGAGGCCCCTGCTGCATCATAACTGCATCTAGTAGAACATCGGGCTACCTGAGAAGCCAGGGACAGTTATGATGCCATCTCTGTTTTTGTAGGGCAGTCAGGTGTGGATGCCAGGAGAGTACAGGCTTGTAATACTAGGTCCAAGCATATTTTATCATATGGGTTTGACAGTTGACAGCTCTGAAGGCTAGGGTGGAAGAGGTGTAAACCTTCTTGCCTATCCTGCCCATGTTTTTACTAACTTTGTCAGTAGGCAGAAGAGATGCTGATGGAATCAGTCTTGATTGCTTGTCAGGGGATACAGCAATCACAGCCGGGTCTGCCAGGGGTGGTTTTACCAGGAATTTTTCTTCGTCTGGAACTTTACAGAACTGGTCAGGTCTTTTAGGGGCAGGTGGTTGAGAGTCTGGGTTCTTTGATGTGAGGTGAATGCATCAAGTTAGGCAGGAATGACTGGTGGGATGGCTGAAGGTGAGAGAGATTCCACTTGAAGTAACTCAAAGTATCTCTTTTGAGTTTCAGTCATTTGGGAAGTGTCCCAATTAAAGTATTCTTTCATCTTTGTGATGGTCTCCCCAAAAGTGATATCCTCTGGTGGAGAGCCCCCCCCCCCCCGACCCATGGATTTCTCATCTGGGGAATAATATTTAAGTGGAGAGACAATTTGAGATGAACAGGAGATTGATTCGTCTGAGGATGAGTAGTAAGGCTCCTGTTCTTCCCCTTCATGAACAGTGGGGAGGGAGAGAAGTGGCTGAGGCAGGCCTATGGCTGAGCACTGGAATGGTGGAGGGGGAAGAGGTCGTGGGGCTAAGGGCCATGAAGGCCTGCATCAAGAAAGTTGTGAAGGACTGCCAGTCTGGAACTCCTTCAGAGGGTGGAGTCTGGTGTTTTGCTTTCTGCTTCTTTTTCAAAGGATTAGTCTTAGGAGAAGGCCTGGATTTAGGGGCTTGGGAAGGGGTAGGGGCTTCAGGTAATTGCACCCCAGTCGATCTGACAATATCTGGCTCCCCCTCGACATTGGTAGGGACTGACGTCAGTGCTAATTCTGTGGACGCGCTGGCCGTTACTTCCGAACCGGCTTCTTTGAGGGGAGTCGTCGAAGTAGACAGTTTTATTGAATGTCCCTCAACTCCTAAATCAGAAGCTGCCGGGACGTCCGACTGCAGAGAGGAAGAGGAAAGTACAGTTGTGTACACTTACCATAAATGTAGATGCTCGAGTATCTTCACTGGTGCAATTATCACATTTAGGTTATCCCTGCTGGGGTAGCCCTCAGCTGGCCCGAATACCAGAGACTTAGTATTTCTGCGTCGGTTGCTGTCACTTGAAGACTGATGTCAGGTCGTCAGTGGTATAAAGAAAGGCAACTGACACCATTACATCAGTTTTTCTTGCCCTAACCGGTGAGGAGCCCCCAAAGTAGGAGGCCAGGCTCTGTTGGTAGGACCCCACCAGTGGAAAATAAATACCAATTTGTCCCTTGAAAGGAAAGGAGAACAACAAGGAAGAAAGGTAACAAAAAGATAAAGGGGGAAGGAGGGAGGGAGGGAAACCAGGACTGCAACAGTGAAGACACTCGAACATCTATATTTATAGTAAGTGTACACAACTGTACTATGATCTTCGTGTTTCACTGTTGCAGTCATCACATTTGGGTAGATTCCCAGAGCTAAGGAAAAGGGTGGAGGCAGCTAGGGGCTGGCTAGCATGCCCTGCAAGACAGCAGAGGCCAAACCTGCCCAGATTTAGAAAAGAGAGACAGGTGGTAATGTTTGGTAAAGGTGTTAACAGATGTCCAGGTGGCAGCCTCCAGGATGTCCCTGGAAGGGACTCTTATGAGGAATGCTGCAGAGGTGGAGGCTGCTCTGGAGGAGGGGGTCCTGACGCCCTTGGGGGGAGGCTTGCCATGCTGTTTGTAGCAAAAATGGATGCAGTGTGCTATCCATTTGGAAATGGTTTGTTTGGAGACGGCTTTTGCCCTCTACCCCTGAAGCAAAGCTAACCAGCAGTTGATCAGATTTTCTGAACGGTTTAGTCCTGTCCAGATAGTATCCGAGCTGTCTGTGCACATCTAGAGATTGCAGAATCCTTTCCCCCTTGCTTTGAGGGTTAGGAAAGAAGGTGGGCAAATGGATGGATTGGTTGAGAGCCACACTGGATACCACACTGGGCATGAAGGATGGATTAGTTCTGAGGGATACCCTGTCTGCATGGATGATGATGAAGGGTTCCACTGTCATGACTGCTTGCAGCTCAGAGACTCTTCTGGCTGATGTGATGGCCAGGAGGAAGGCGATCTTCCAGGAGAGAAATTTTAGCTCTGCAGAAGAAGCTGGTATGAATGGAAGCAGGGTGAGCTTTTCCAAGACAAAGTTAAGGTCCCAAGCCGGTGTTGGTGCCCTTCTGGGGGGCCTCAAGTTACTAGCCCCTCTGAGGAACTGCTTGATCAGAGGGTGGGGAAAAAGAGACTGCTCAGTGGGAAAATGAGTGGAAATAGCAGGGGCATGAATTTTTATACAGGAAAAAGAGAGACCATTGTGTAGTATTGTCAGCTAAGTAATCCAGGATGAGAGGGAAGGAGGGCTGTGCCATATTGGCCCCCTTAGCGTGGATCCAGGTGCAGAACCTTTTCCATTTATCCGCATAAGACTTTCTGGTGCTAGGGTGTCTGGCCTCTCGGATAACATCCGGAACCTGTTTACCAAGGAGGGGAGATTGGTCGGGATCAGGTTATAAGCCAAGCTGCCAAACTGAGTGTCTGCAATTGGGGGTGCATGAATTCCCCTTCCCTCTGGGTTAGGAGGTTGGGAATCTGAGGAAGACTGCATGGGGGCAGTGGGGACAGGCTGCGCAGCAAGGGGTACCAGTACTGTCTAGGCCAGTCTGAAGCTAATGAGAATGGTCCTTGGTTTTTCCACCCTTATTTTGATCAGTACCTTGGGAATGAGAGGTAGGGGAGGAAAGGCAGACATAGAGGTTTACCCAGGGGGAAGTACAGGGCATCTACTTTCCATGCCATGCAGTGATGCTCCGTGGTACAGAATTTGCTAAGCTGATGGTTGGTGTGAGAGGCAAAGATTTCGACCTCCGGGGTTTCCCATTTCTGAGTTATTAGTAAGAAGGTGTTTCTGTTGAGCTGCCACTCATGAGGGTCCAACAGTTGTCTGCTTAATTGGTCTGCCAGGGAGTTGAGAGAGCCTGGCAGGCATTGTGCTAACAGGTGTAGATGCATGGAAGAGGCTGTGAACCAAAGGGTCATGGCCAGCCTGCACAGAGAGTAGGAGTGAGTCCCTCCCTGCTTGTTGATGTACCACATCACTGTGGTGTTGTCTGTTTTGATTAGGAGAACCCCTGGAGAGAGAGAGGGTTTAAAAGCTATCAAGGCCTGCTGCACAGCTATCATCTCTTTTAGACTGATGGGCAGGGGGAGTTGCTGGGGGTTTCACTGGCCCTGTATGCATCCCAAGCATAGTCTGATGAGTCCGTGGTGAGGGTCTGGGTGGTGGGGCGTGGGGGGAAGGGCAGTCCCTTGTTGTGGGAGCAGGCTGTTGCCCACCAAAGAAATTCCTCTCTCAGACAAGGAATAATAGGTAAAACAGTTTCCAGATCTCGACAGTGTTGACACCAAAGGCTCTTTAGGCACCAGTGAAGTTTCCTCATATGCAGTCTTGCATATGGAAAAAGGAGTATGCAAGATGCCATGAACCCCAGGGCTTACATGATTTTCCTTGCAGAAAGCTGGGGCCTGGTGGCCAGTTTAGAGAAGTAAGCTGATATTTCTCTGGTGTTAGGCATTCCATCTGGGATGCTGTGTCCAGACTTGCTCCCAGGAAGGTTATCCTTTTGGTGGGTACCTGTTTGGATTTCTTTTTGTTGATTGTGTACCCTAAGGAGATTAGTACGTCTTTTACAAAGGCCAGGTCTTTGAGCAGCTTTTCTTGGCTGCCTGCCAGAATAAGGCAGTCATCTAAGTAGGAGTAAATTTAAATATTTCTTTGTCTGCAAAAAGCAATGGCCGGAGCCAGGCATTTTGTGAAAACTCTGGGTGCAGTAGATAAACCAAAGGGAAGTGCAGAGAACTGAAAGTGTTGAGATCCCGCCCTGAAGCGAATATATTTTCTGCAGGACTCCCTGATGGGAATGTGGAGGTAGGCCTCTTTTAGGTCCAGGGTGACTAGCCAAGCATCCTTGGTCAGCATGGGGAGCAGCTGCCGGAGGGTGAGCATTTTGAATTTTGGGATCACCAGGAAGGTGTTTAGAATGGATAGATCGAGGATGGGGTGCCAGGTGCCCTCTTTTCTGGGCACCAGAAAAAGTCTGGAGCAGAAGCCTTGGCCTATCTGCTCTGCAGGAACGTTTTCGACTGCTCCCAAGGAGAGCAGGGTATGGATTTGCTTTTAAGCCTCTTCCCACTGATTTGGTGGTAGATCTGGGAACCCTTTTGGGGTTGGAAGGGTGTGGAAAGAGAATTGTACCCCTGAGACACAATGTTCAGAACCCATTGGTCCTTGGTAATGTTGGCCCAGGTGCTTGAGTGAAAGGAGAGTTTTCCTCCTAAGGGGTATGTGATGGTGGGCAGAGGCGAGGTAGGGAGGGTGTGAGTCACCGTGAGTTTTTACCATAAGGGGGTGGCTTAGAACTCCCTTGTTTTGAAGTGGAAACAGTCCACTGCTTAGATCTCTGCAACCCATGGGACTGCTGCCTTGGAGGTCTGTTTCCACAGGGCCTAGGCTGGCCTTGTTTGCTAGGTGCAGGAAAGGACCGGTGCTTGGAAGGAAAATGCCTGCTGAACCTAGGGGGCTGTACCTGTAAGAAATCTTTAAAAGTCTGCATAGATTTTGCTTTTTCTTCCATCTTTTTTTAACATCTCTTCTGTTTTAGTACCAAATAAGTTATCTTTGTGCAAGGGTGCATCCAACAATTTTGATTTGACATGATCTGGCAGGGGGTTATTCCTTAAGCTATGCAATTATTCTAATGACAGATCCAGTGACTGCTGCCCTGCAAGAAGCTTCTAGGGTATCAAAACCACAGTGCAAAGTGTGTTTATTTATTTGACCATCAGAGTGTATTAACTCCTGTAAATCTTTAGATTCTGCCCATGCAGGAAAAAATTACATTTTTTGTTTAAGGAGTTCCAAGATAGGTTGCTGATATTTAAGCACATGGAACTGACAATTTAGTGCCCTGATAGCAAGAGTAGCTGAGGTGTATACTTTTTGACCCCATTTGCCCAAAGCTCTGGAATCCCTGTCTGAGGGGGTGGAATTCTTAGATGAAGTAGCTTTAACCCCTTTTGGGCCTTGAGTAATGACCTCAGGGTCCGCTGTTGGGTTTTTAAAAAGATATTTGTGAGAGTCAGGGACTCTAGTACCTTTCTGGCTTTCTGTGAGCAGGAGGGAGGACATCTGGAGTCAAGCTGGATTCAAGGAAGACATCATCCACCACATCTAAGACTGGGGGGATGGCTAAGGGCCTGCGCTGTGGAAGGTCCAGGAACTCTCTGAGTCTCATCTTAGACTGTGGGTAGTCTAGACTCTCCCATTTGAAAAGCTCCCTTAAAGTATGCAGGGTTTCCCCAAAGGTAAAATCCTCTGGTGTAGAGGCTGAAGGAATAGATTCCTCTGTATCAGAATCCTCATATGTAGAGAGGGGCTGCATGTCTTCATAGTCAGATGCATCAGATTCATCTGACTCTTACTCAGACAAAACTTCTGGAGACAGATCTCTTTCTTTTTGAGGGAGTGGCTAGGCTTCGCCTAATCAGCACAATGAGATCCTCTGCCAATCTAAGCATCTGTGACTGAGGCAAGGGAGCAGGCACCAAAGAATGGCTGGAAGTCGGTTTCTTGGGGGTTGTTCGACCCCTGGGCCTAAGGAACTCGGCTGTTTTAGAAAGAATGGTAGCCAGGAAAGAAGGCGGTGGCTTATGTCTGGATTCGGTGTTGCAAAGGACTTCCTCAGAAGGCGGAGTCTGCACAGCGGCTCCGGACCCATCCAAGGTCGAGACGACCGCAGGATCCTTACATGAAGAAGAGTTCTGTGGCATAGCGGACTCCAAAAGGGTCTCGGTAGAGGCCTGCGAATTAAGTGAAGCGGGCATCAGGGGCTGCAAAGGCGCCTCACTGAATTCATGTTTTTTTCGGAAGATCTGCTGATGGATGGCTTATGGAAGTCATATTGGAATTCGAAGACTGTAAACAGAAATATCTGGCTACAATAAGGGCCCGACGAATAGTTCTGGCGTTAAGCACAGAAATGACAACGAGGGACGTCGTGGTCAAATGACACAGTAGGAGTGGAAGTCCCGGTGTGGTATCTGCTTTCCACAGGCAAAACAATCATTAACTTTTTCTGACATCGGAAACAAAACTCAGGTAGCGGCCGACCGGCACTCGTGCAAACTGCTTCTGCTTTTGGCTCCAAGGCAAGAAAGACTGATGTAATGGTGTCAGTTGCCTTCCTTTATACCACAGATGACCTGATGTCAGTCTTCAAATGACAGCAACAGACGCAAAAATCCTAAGTCTCTGGTATTCAGGCCAGCCATGGGCCCAGCAGGGATAACCCAAATGTGATGACTGCAACAATGAAACACAAAGAACATCTAGGCCTTGAAACCTTGGCCTTTTTCTGTGGTGGTTCCGTCGGAATGGCTGATTCGGGATCTATCCTGACCACTAGTTTTTTGCTTCTCTGGATTTCTAAATATAGGTTAAGGGTGGCCAGATGGCTTTGTAGGGTCTTGAGAACAAAAGATTGACAAATAGTGCAAGCGGTATGGTTGTGCTCTCAGCCAAGGCAGAAAATGCAGCGGTCGTGCATATCCTTATGCGGAATCTGGCGCCTGCATCGCCATTTACCCTTCTTAGCTGACATCGGCTAACAATAAAAGTACAGCAAACCAAGCTCAAGCAAAATAAAGGCAAAATCCCCAATGGGGTACTTAGCTTTAGACGTCTTCAAGTAAAGTAGCAAAGTGATCGATGTGACGGTCGACTGCGGATGAAAAGTTCTGTGGTATGTGTGTGCAGACGTCACATTTAAGGTCCCTAGTTTATGGCCCTATGTGTGACATTTCACACAACTACAGCAGCCAGGCTTAAGCTTTTGTATAGGAGCTGACATTTGGGTTGCCTGAGGCGAGGAATCCCCACACTAGGAATATTGCAAGATAGGAATAGAAGGACATCTATCATTATGGCAAACAAATAACTTTCATATCTGAAATGATACTTTCCATGTTGTTTAACCCTCAGGATACATTTCCCAGCTGAACCTCTGGGTGGTACCATGACAGGATACCCTGTAGCCCCAAATGAAGAACTATAACTCAGGATCAAATTCAGCTTAAAGTGTCTTGCAAAACAATGCAGAGAAGAAAATGTTGCAGTTGCACAAATGTCATCTATGAGTGCATTTCTGAAGAAAGCTTGTGAGGTAGCAACTTAGCAGGTTGAAAATATTTTGGATGCAGAAGTCAAATCTGCTATATTTTGAAAAGCAAAACATAACACACTCTATACGCTACCTACAAAGAGCAACCTTAGTAACTTTATAACTCAACCCAGTTGGATTGTAGGAAACAGAAATTTAGTTATCTTTTCTTACCGACTTGGTTCTAAGTAAAACTCCAAATATCTATGCACCATACTGCAAAAGGGGCTAATCTCTGAATTGTCTCCCATACAGCAAACCTAGTCTGCTTATTCAAATATGTCTTATCATTACTGTGTCACTGGTCAAATATTCTGACAACTTCAGGACAGTATGCAGCATCCTGGGATACTAACAAAAGTGGAGTAACCATACAGTTAGAAGTAGGACAGAAAGGTCCAGGTGAGGTATGCCAGATAGGCGAGTCAGAAGAGTTAGGAAAGGTTTCAGAAGCTGAAGTCCTTCCATAAGTTGAGGCCATAACAGAAGGAAGCAAATCTGTCAAGTTGAAAACAAGGTTATGAGAATGTCCATGATGCTGTGCACCTTGGCTGTCAGTAAAAATTCTGAAATAAACAGAAATGGGGAAAGCATAAAGGAGTTCAAGAGGTCAAATCAGGACCTCAGTATCGCTCAGTCTCTCCCACTAAGAAAGGATTACGGAAATACACTTTATGCATTCCACAGCAACTACAAGGGCAGCACGGTCACATCACATCAAGGCATCCCTCCTGGGCTAAACAATATTCAGATGACCACTGAACTGAAGGGGCACTCATGAGTCATCAGCAGGCACTGGATGAGTCTCTAAACTAGTAAGTCTACCCTCTCCAGGTATGTGGGTAGTTCTAAGAAACGGGTGCATCGACATGGCTCATTTCCCTATCCACTTAACTTCTTAACTGGGTGGGGATACATTCTTCCCTGCTCACTGATAAAACATTCCATAGCCATATTGCTGGACTGGATGGCGCAGCCATGCAGTAGTAGCGTTGTCACCTCACAACAAGAGGTTTTCGGTTCGATTCTAGGCTGGGGTGCCTTCTGTGTGGAGTCTGCATATCCTTCCTGTGTTCGTGTGGGTTTCCTCCGGGTGCTCCGGTTCCCTCCCATGTTACAAAAACATGCGTCAACAGCTTTTCTCCCCGGGCCTCCACTGAAAACTGGCTTTGTTCCAGGTCAGACTTTCCCGGTTAACAAATGTTAAATAAATAAATAAATAACTGCACTGTGAGGAAGAGAGTCCTGAAATGCTTGTGAGGTGAGGACAACTGCCAACATCTGTAGAAAATGATGTGCAAAACAAGTCTCCATTTGTGACCATGTACCATCTGCCTCCAAAAATATCCCCCCTCCCCAACAACGGAAGCATCAGAGGTGAAACAGACTTCCTACAGCATGGATGCGTGGATGTGCAGCCACCACTGCAGGTGCTCCTCACATCCCTTAAGCTATCTAAACCTGGTCTGAAAGAAGGTCCAGCACTGAGATCACTGAAAATTAAGAGTCCACTGCCAAATTCTCATGTAAAAATTGGAAATAGGCACTAGACAGACAGAGCCTTTGCCATTAAACTAAGGGTTTTGAGGCATAGAATGGCCCAAACTTCCTGGGAATACAGAAGCCGATACAGTGCTCTTGTTGAAGGCAGGAATGCCCTGTGCTGAAAAGTGACTGCGACGTTCCAGCCCAAAGGAGTAGTTTTTGCACTAAAAACCAATGAAGAGATGAAAAGCGAACCAAAATAAAAACTAAAACCAAACAAATGTTCGCTGGAGAACCAAATAAGAGCGTCGAAACCGCTGAGTAAAAGTCCAATCGTTTATTACAAGCACCAAATATAAAATTTAACGCTGTCCACTACAAATACATTTTCGAACTTCTTCATGAGAATAACAAACAGGAATGACAGCTCACAAACTCATTATATAGTCATCATTCAATTAAAATTGAAACAATTGTCCAATAAAAATGAGCAATCGATAAGCCTGCATAAATTACCTTAAATAAGTAACAAATACCCATGTAAACCACCCTACTAAAATTAAATATCATAAACATTAAAAGGTTATGTACATAAGTATAAATGTATGTAACTTTTGTGAATAATTTATATACATACTACTGTGAATAAATAAAAACTAATATTGGTAAATAATTGCATTCATAGTAGAACCAAGGGAAATAATGATAGTGCCATCTGCTGGATTTTTGTGGTAATTAAAGTTTCGCAGCCCTTAACTTAAGCACTGGAATGATGGATATCACATTGTTTAAACCAGGATGTTTAGTGGCATCCAAAATAATCTGCCAAAACATGGGTATTTGTTACTTATTTAAGGTAATTTATGCAGGCTTATTGATTGCTCATTTTTAGTGGACAATTGTTTAAATTTTAATTGAATGAAGACTATATAATGAGTTTATGAGCTATCATTCCTGTTTGTTATTCTGATGAAGAAGTTTGAAAACGTATTTGTAGTGGACAGCGTTAAATTTTATATTTGGTGCCTGTAATAAACTATTGGACTTTTACTCAGTGGTCTCGACGCTCTTATTTGGTTCTCCAGCGAACATTTGTTTGGTGGTAGTAGGTTTTGCACTCTAAGGACCACTTACCAAACTGGCCACTGTCCTTTCACTTGATCATTACATTGCACTGTATAAGCCAGTTACTTTAAATCCCTAACTTCTTGGAGTTCTGTTCTACTTTGACCCACCTTGTTAACTACTCAGCACCAGCTGAAAACTGTAAGAAATGGCCTGAAAGTGGGAAGCCCGCACCTATCCCACCTTACCATAACATTATACTTCCCACATACACCTATCACTCATGACACCCACTCCCTATACCCCCTAACAACTTTACTACTATCATAGAAACACTCCTGTTTCTAATCACCTATTCCTTACTTCCATTTAACATTTAGCATCACTCCCAACAGCCTCTCTTCTCTCTCAAACTGCTTTGCACTATATCCACTACTACTCAGACCACTCCTCATGGGCAAACTCTCTCTTCCATTCATCCATGTGATGATCTCTCAGATACTACAATTAGATTAATATTTACCTTTCATCTCTTCCTCTATGTCTTTCAACCTTCCCCTTATCTCTCTACACTGCTTACAGCCCTCATATCTCTTTACATTCATACAGTTAAATAAGCACTATTTGCTTTACTATCCTTCCTTTCCTATTCTACACCATTAATAGACCCTCACCATATAAATTAATTCTCATTCATATCAATACTCCCCACACCTGTACACAATCACCCACACATTTAAAAATCACCCATAAGCCTACAGATTAAACACACTGTATTATATTACATTTCAACCTCTACTGTTCCCAAAATAAACCCTCCCCAACTTAATGTCTTAACTAAATCCTCTTCTGCTGTCCTTCATACCCATTTGTTTCTTCCACTTCAGAAACATATTTACCCTATAATTCCTCATACTAGTACCTCTTCTCCTACTTGCACATTTAACATCCTACCAACATCCATTAACCACACAATTAAAAAGGACTATTATATTGTGTCCTCCAAGAAAATAATTCTGAACCTCATCTCCCAGTCACATTGTATCTATAATCAGCACTTATATATCCTACTCTTAGAGTACAATTATCCAAAGCAACAGCCATTCAATCACAAACTGAATACTAAACATAAAATCAAGCATAAATGTATTTACCTGTACCATCATATCGCCATAACTATAAAACTTAATGGTGACTTCTAACCAAATCTAAGCCCAACTAAGAATATTCAGACAAGAAACAGCAACATATTCCCCATCAGTTCGTTTACAGCTAACCCCACACCCACAATCCCATCTTGGCTTTCATGCACACCATACCATCTTATGAAGTATTAATAACAAACTCCTTGAAATGCATGCAAGGATAGCACTATGCACTCCAGACATCTTAGTTGTCACAGAAACCTTAGTCTGTCAGGAAAAAAAATAAAGGAACTGTTCTGTCAGGCTACAACATTATCAGATTAGACAGAGCCAACATAAAAGCTGGCACTATTTTCTACAAAAACACTATCTATGTACCTTCCCCCTACACACACACACACACACACACACACACGCACAGACACCCTGCGATGTTGATCTAACTCGGAATCCAACTAATCATAAGTACACACTTATAAAATAATCACAGTTAGGGGTGTATACATGCCCCCATGTAACAATGACAAAACACTGGAAAATATTCTCTGCTGGGCCTCCTCAAAAATCCCTCATGAAACCATAACACTGGGTGATGTTAACAGGGACTGGCAAACCACACACTCTGCAAATCCTAGCAATAATATGCATCTGTAGAAGTTCACCCAACTTACAAACACACAGCCAGACAATCAATCCTAAACTGGATCCTAACATCTTCCTCAAATAAAATATCATCCTACGGAACTCTGTCAGACAGTCTAAGAGATTACTTACCAGAACAGCTAAGACACCAAAGCAACAGCCACAAAACACATCACTGAAGCCTAGTAAGAAAACTTACTACTTTACATCTCCTAAACTGAGGACTCTCTCTCTCTATTACATATATATATATATATATATATATATATATCTACATATACATATATATATATATATATATATATATATATATATATATATTGTTTGTGTCTTTCTGCTTTTCCCAGTTAGGGGTCGCCACAGCGGAACTCCGGTCCGCTAATGATTGGCAGTAGATTTTTACGTGCTGGCTTGCCGGGCCTAATGCACAACCTTCAACGAAGGTACGCCCATTCACGCACGTCGCCACACAGAAGACGCTCCAAGAATCGAACGGGCAACGTCTAACTGTGAGGCGACAACGCTACCGCAGCACCACCACCGCAGTACACACACACATATATATATATATATATATATATATACATACACACACACACACACACATATATATATATATATATATACATATACACAGACACACACACCTATATATACATATATGGTTTCACTTCATATAGTCGAAAGCTCCTTTCATCGAATTTCAAAACAGCGAGACCAAATCATTGAAAACTCATTATATCGCATCTCAAATCATTGAAAACTACAAAGCAACTATAAATAACATCCCACAGAGTTTTTACTACATTTATTCAGGGGGGCAAGCCCCCCTGCACCCCCACACCCCCAGTACATTAAATATACCAACTCCAAGATCGCACTACAGTGGGGGAAAAAGGTAATTTCCTAATTCCACTGTAGTGCGGCCCTGGTGTTGGTATATTTAATTTTTGGGGGGGGCAGAGCCCCCACTTGGGGGGTGCAGGGGGGCTTGTCCCCCTGCATAAACGTAGTAAACAGTGTCTGGGATGTTATTTCTAATTGCTTTGTAGTTTTCAATAATTTGAGATTTGATGTTATGAGTTTTCAACGATTTGAGTTTTCGATGATTTGGTCTCGCTGTTTTAAAATTCGATGAAATGAGCTTTCGATGATATGAAGTGAAACCACACACACACACACACACACATATATATATATATATATATATATATATATATACATATATATATATATACACACACACACACACACACGTTGATGATACTGTCTCAGAGTTCAGTAAAATCTTCCTAGGTGTTTGAAACACTCAATTACCCCCGCCCCCCCCAAGAATAAAGAGTCAAAGCCAACCTTGCCCCATGGGTATCCTTAGCAACTAAACAACTCATGAAACAAAGCTACAAAATAAACCTGCTCCTACTTTACTAGCATAAAGACAACTAAGAAGTATAACAAAACTTATCACCAAAGAGAAAAACACTATTACTCAACCAGTCAAAACACACACTTATAATTCCAAACTGTTCCAGCCCTCTATCAATAAACTGTTAAATCCAAGACAAGCTACACAGCCAATGCCAAATACAAAAAGAAAATGATACCATAGCTAACAAATTCAGTAAGTCTAGGGATGCCCAATTGGACTCTCTCTTCTTCTCTAGTTTCTTCCCATCTATCTGTCGCACTGCAAACGTCGGGGCCAGATGTGCTGCATCCTGATCTGAATATGAACTGCTCATCTCTCGTCTTACATTCTACTACTCTGCATATTCACTTATCAATCGCACTCTCCAGAACTTTCATAAACTGTGATAGGAGTTTGATACCTCTATGCTGTCCACACTTGGTAATGTCCCCTTTGTTCTTGAACACTGGTATTAGTATCTTTATTATCCAGTCATCTGGGATACACCTTTCTCTCCATACTGCTATGAGTACCTTCTGGAGCCATTTCTCACTTATCTTACCCAACATCTTTATCATATTTTTCATACAGAAGCTGGTGGAAATATTGCTTCCATCTGCCTTTGAAGTCCTGTGGACTAGTGAGCACTGAGCAGGTTGTTGCTGCCATCCCTTATGAAGAATGTCTTGACTATCTTCTTTATATTTCTGTCTTTGCCTTGCAAACAGATATAATTTCTTTATGCCATCTACTTAGTTACTTTCCAAAAGCTGGTAGAGTACCCCTAACGCCTTGTTCTTTGCTACTGCAACTCTTCTCTTGGCTAGCCAGTATTCCTTCCTAGCCTGGTCCATCTTTTCTCTGTCTCACTTTTACCTGCACTCCTTTCTTTTGATGACTTTCTGGTCTTCTGCATTCCACCATCAGCTTTCCTTTTGTACTTTATTTACGTACCTGGCTCAGTCGAATATCTGTTCTGTAGTCCTCATACATCCTGATTTGAGGTGCCGCCATTCTTCTTCAACTCCACATACTACTTCTTCTTGAGATGGTGGAGTCCTAAGTAATTCCTTGAAACGTTATGCTTTCTCTTCAGTCAACTTCCAGATTTTCAACTTGGTCTGAATTGGCCTTAGAGCTATCTCTGACTACTGCATGCAGCTGATTGTGGCAACCAGTGGTTAATGCTTTGGGCAGACTGTTTCACTGGAGATGACTTTGCAATTGCTGATTCTACCCCACTGCCCTTTCCTTACTAGGACGAAGTCTACCTGCGTTGCATGTTGACCAATCTTGTATGTGATCTTTTGACCGTCTCTCTTGCTGAAACATATGTTGGTCACCATCAAATCACTTGCCAGACAGAAGTCTAGAATAGCTTTTCCTACTTTAATCCTGTTGTTCCATCCATGTGGACCCACGCAGTCCTCATATCCTGTTATGTCTGTCCCAACATGTGCATTCAGGTTACCCATTATCAACACCAATTCATGTTGTCCTGCTTTATTTAGACAACCCTCACTAATACGACTCTTGAATGCTCAACATCTAGTAATGCAAGTATCTTTATACTGTATCAGTCACTTTTATTTCATATGAAAGCAATCTAATTAGCAAATGTTTTTGTAATTGTTAATGTATATTACTTAGAGTCTCTTGTGTATATTTCTAAATGCCAGTTTAAAAATGTCTATAATATGTTGGAGCTTTTCTCCATGGCCTCCAGGGAAAAGTTTTTTTTTTTTCTGGCTAAACCCAGTTGGGCAATCCTGGTAAAGAAAATCAAAATAGAATAACAAAAATAAAAATTGTTCGAATGGGAGACTGGTCTTGTAAAACAGAGTCTGCAGGCAGACTTGCCTAAACGTGAGAACCTGCAATGACTCCATCTGGTACTTTACAATGTTCAGTCCAAACTGCATTAACTGTAATAGTCGAAGAGACTCCTGTGCTGAACACAGTAAGAATCCCAAGAAGCAGCATCTAGGAGCTAGTCTTTTAGGTATGGAAAAGCCTTTATGCCTTGCAGTCTCTTGTTTGCTGCAACACTGGAAACACGCTTGGTGAACACTCTGGGTATAAATGACGGACCAAATGGAAGCACTAAGAAATGAAAACGACTGGCCACTAACAGCAAGTGAAGACATCTCCAAGCTTTGAACCTTCTGCAGCCGTACACTTAAAACCAAAAAACTAGGACAGTACTTTGTTGAAAACATAAATGTGCTGCTTCATTCTTTTATTTACAACAGAAAAATATAAACGGGTCAATAGCTTGTATTTTTATACAAAATACATATGATGGTGATAATGCTAAAATAAATGTTTTACAGGTAACAGTTACAAAGTTGTGAGAATGTTTTACACAGTGCAATAGTAAACAGAAACATACATGACTGCCAATGCACCCAGATATGTGCACGGCTGAAAAACTATGTGATGTTTTTTGTATGAACGACAGTTACAAAGTTCTAGCTATGTTTTACTTAATAACAATATGTGTATGCTGATTAAGGTCAGTGTACTGACTATATGTATATTTTAATTACTAAACTACAGTTGAAGTTCATGATTTAAGTTGCATATGGTAACTTCATAAATGGTTAATATAAATATTGCTATAAGATTTTTATGACTTAAGTTGCATATGGTAACATCATAAATGGTTAATATAAATATTGGTACAAGACTTGCTTACAAGAAAATACAGATTGTATTAACAGTTTGCGCCTATACAGTGAAACATCTAAGGCTGAAAACTATAAGTGTGCTTATTGAAAATATAAATGCAATTTGTGCTTCTGCAATGAAGAAACAATAACTGAAGTAATGCACTGCACTTTTACAGTGAAACAGGTGAGGATAAAGCTATATAGTTATACATTTTTTCTGCAATACAACAGGACATGCCGAATGCTTAAAGAGCTAGAATAGTATTCTTTGCCAACTGGTATAAAGCACGATGAGTGTTCCATACAACACAGTCATCAAAAGATAAATTACCTACATGGGTCAACGTTGTGACTGTGTGTTACTAATCACCAGATTATTGTTAATTTCCAGGACTCAAAATGTACATGACACTACTACTGATGTCATCCATATGGACTTGGCTAGTGTCACTAACAAAGGTGACTCCACCCTATAAGTGGTTTAGATTGTTGCTGCCACAGAGTTCACACAGTGCTATGGATGTATCATTACAAAGGTGTATGCATTCTACAAGCAGCTGAAACAGAGCTGAGGTACTTCTCTTTGGCATTTTATTATAGAACAGAGCTCTTTCTAAACGTTTGACAGAATGTTTTCAAATACAGAGGCACAGAACTTAGTGGATTAGTTTCTGTAAGGAGATTGTGTCAGGTATTGTTGTATTATTTGCAAGTAACCAAAGTACTCAAGATACCATATAATTTTCTTCATATGCAACCTGCCCAAGGGCACCAACAATATCAATGCTTACATATATGGCCTATGACCCTCAGCATCTTATTTGCTGTCATTTACGATTTCTAGGCCAAGCCTGCAATGATAAGCTTCAAATGTGGCACTCTCTCCTGACGCAATACACAAGCCTCCCTCTCTGTGTCCTCCAGTGTTCCCAGAAAGACCTTTGGCCTCTCAGAAAGCAGGTTCCCCACAGTGAAGGGGGGTGAAAGAGGCAGCTGATCAAATTACTTACATCCTCAAGAAGGCAAACAGGAAAATAAGGGAGCATTTGGATAAACTCAGGAGTATAAAAAGGTTCCTGTTTTCCATAACAATTTCAGAGCACAAATACTATTAGCACAGCAACCTGAAGAACAGAAAAGAGAAAGAAGTGTAACCAAACTTAAGAGATCCTATGACTAGAAAAATAACCAGAGACCCTAAAGAGGTATTACAGATATTTCAGAAAAGCAACGAAAATCTGTACAGAACAGAGGCATGTGAAACCAAACAGATTATTTATGGAAGACTTAACTGTGCCAAGGTTAACGGAAGATGGGGCTCACAAATTAATGTTGTTGTGTCTTTCGGCTTTTCCCGGTTAGGGGTCACCACAGCGGAACTCCGGTCCGCTAAAGATTGGTAGTTGATTTTTACGTGCCGAGTTACCAGCCCTGACGCACAGCCTACAACGAAGGTACGCCCATTCGCGCATGTCTTCACGCAGAAGACGGTCTAGCTGAGAATCGAACCGGACAGCGTCTTACTGTGAGGCGACAACGCTACCGCAGCACCACCACTGCGTTGGGCTCACAAATTAATAGCGAAAAAAAAAAACAGCTTTGGCTCTAGAAACCAAATCTTGTTCATAATGCTTGGTGAAAGTATGTACAGAGGGACCAAGGGGCTGCTTCCAGAATGAAAGCATAGTCAACACCGCTGAAAAAGGCTGTTGAAAATGCAGCTGCTCTAGCAGAGTGAGCTCTCACGTTAGCGTTTAATTCTTTTCCATGAAAGGAGTAGCAAAATGAGATTGCCTAATAAATCCATGAGGCAGTTGTCTGTTTTGACACTGCCTTCCCCAAGGCCCTAAGCTGAAATGAGACAAAAAGCTGGTCAGACATTCTAATGGATTTGGTCTTGTCTAAGTAATATCTTAGTTGTCTATGAACATCCAAGGAATGCAAAGTTCTTTCTGAGGAGTTTTGAGGTTGAAGGAAGAAAACAGGTAGATTAATGGTCTGATTTCAAGGAGAGCTCATTAACCACCTTAGGCATGAAAGAAGGATTGGTCTTGAGGGAGACCCTGTCTCTAATGAAGATAAGGTAAGGAGGAGTGGACATAAGGGCTTGGATTTCTGAGACCCTCCTGGAGGATGTAAGGGCCACCAGCAGTACTATTTTCCAAGTACATAGTTTAAGAGATGCTGAGTGGACTGGTTCAAATGGAGGCAGTGTGAGTTTTTCTACCACAAAATTAAGATCCCATGATGTCACAAGACTTGCAGTCATGGCCTTCCCCTA
The DNA here is from genome assembly GCF_019279795.1 of Protopterus annectens. Taxonomy (NCBI): domain Eukaryota; kingdom Metazoa; phylum Chordata; order Ceratodontiformes; family Protopteridae; genus Protopterus; species Protopterus annectens. The sequence continues at coordinate 1,673,422,073 of NC_056728.1, forward strand.
AACAAAACAAACACTGATTGTGCATGTCCTTATGTGTAATTTGTCTTCCACAAGCACATTTTCCCTTCCTAGCTGACATGTATGTCTGAAAAACAAGAAGGAATATATTAAAAAAAACAAAAAGGGTACTTATCTGAAGTGGACTGCCAAAGTCAAATGAGCAAACTGATTCTATAAGTTGGCAATCAGAGGTCCGTAGATCACTGTGGCAGAAAGGTTCTGGGTTGGGTACATGCAGATATCACATTTATAGCCGATGTCGATTTATGGTTCTGTCATGCAATGTCGCACATACCCCCTATCCTAAGACTTTGGTATACTGGCCAGATGTCCGGTGCTACAGGCAACCACCTCTCTACAGTTATGAGTACTGCAACATGAGAACAGGACATCAAAGGCAACAGCTATAAATTATGTACCCACACACCAATTGGTCCAGCAATATCCATATTTACGGGGACATGATAAAATGAAGTACTCAGAAGTATGGATTAAAAAGGATTCTGGTGTGACAGCTAAGGATATGTGGGAAGAGACTAACCAAAAAATAACACAAAAACTGAGAAAATGGAAGCTTTGTTATATGGATATTAAGATAAAATGTTTTTAGTTCCATTAGTTTTATAGACAGATCAAACATTTTTATCAACTAGAGGAGAACTTGTGGATAACAATTAATAAAGAGCCGAAGGACTTTATCTGGGAGGGGAAGACAGCAAGAGTCAAGTGGGATAAGCTGATTCCTTCAGTATAACAGGACGCATTGGGATTACCCAAGTTGGAGACGTACTTCAGTGCTACATAGTTAAGGCTCCTATATACAGCACAAGCAGATGCTTATAATTCAAAGTGGAAAGGGATGAAAGAAATAAGGCGAGACTAAGATTTTGGATGCAGATCCTTAAGGAGAATAATAATAACCACACAGAATATTATATTCAGAAAGTAGTCTTAGAACTAAGCCAACATGGGAATGGAGAAAGGTGATTATGCTGATAGGGATGACTGCATTCAGGGATAGACAACAGTCAAGAAGTGGCTGGAATTTATTGCAGAAAAATTGGCAAAAGAACCAAGATACTGGGAGCAAATAATTAGAGAGGGAAAGATGACAGAATGGGAAGAGGCCAAGAATTTATTTAGAATGCAGGCTAGGTAGAGATAGTCTTCCCTATCAAGGATTGATAGAGTATAGGCAAAGAGAAAGAAATAGAGGGATCCTAAGCAAAAGAACAGCATTGGTAAAAGTTTCTGTAGAATCTAGAAAAGAAGTTGCTGTTAAAAAAGGAATAATTAGTAGAGCATACAAAATACTGCATGACAACTATAAGAATCAATCAGAGGAGGTTAAAAAGGATTGGGAACAGAGACTGGATAAGCAATTCACAAAGAAACAATTGGGGCTACAAGTAAATCTCCCAAATATGCAACAAAATCTAGAAGATTTAAGATCTTTGCCTGTAAGTGTTTACAAAGGTATTTTTATACCTCAAGTAGACACCAAAGAATTTTTCCTCAGGTAGACAGCAAATGTTGGAAGTGTGATGGGGGAGAAAGAGGTAATTGGGAACATATTTTCTAGAAGTTTAATGAGTTGGCAGACTTTAAAGATTCCTGCAGACTGCTCTGTCAAAGATACTGGGTGAGAAAACTGGTGTAACTAAGGAAATAATTTGAGCTATGATACAGAATTGGAACAGCTTAGACATGGTAAGGCCTTGCTGAGTCTAATTATGTTGGATGTCAAAAATGCAATTACTAGACAATAGAAATCAAAGTCTAAACCAACTTTACTAAAAGTAGTGGATATAGTAAAAACTGGAATTTAGAAAAGGGTAGAAGCAAATTACAAGAAAAAAAATACATGCAGAGGAGAAACAAGGTTTTAAAGAAGGTTGGATCTGAATGAGCCATAATGATTGACTGACAATGACTGGCTAGATTATAAGTGATGTGTAATGTCTGCAACTAAAATTATGTCAATATGGTTTGTGATACATAATGTTTGCAACTAAAATTATGTCAACATGGTTTATTTTCATTTATATAACTGTATGACAGCTGATGCCATATCTGATAATTTAATAAAGATGTTTCTTGTTTACAATAAAACAAATTAACAGTGAACAATTCCAAAACTGAAGAAAAACAAACTGTCAAAAAACAAACCAAAAGGTTCCGAACCAGCAGGTGTAAAACTCCAAAGGTTTATTAGGAAATGTAAAAGTAAAGCGCTTTTCATCTCCCTTAGTAGGAAGACTTCTTCAAAGGAAAAAATCATCAAACACAATTTAAAACCCAAAGAAAGGGGTGTGTGTTACAAAATTACAAACAGCTGCCTTAATTGAACCCACTGACATACCTTCACATTTAAAGTTGTATTACATTAAAAGCATAAATAAATGTCCACTTAGTGTAGACAGGGTGTCAAACATAAAAAAGTTTTCAAAAAAGAAACATGAACTTGATAAAAGTAACCAAGAATGTCTTAGTGAAGATTCATGAACCTAATCAAGTGTAAATACTGTTTGTTTCCCTTAAAATAAATTTTAGCAAACAACAGTATATGAAAAATAATTAAAAAAAAAATTTTTCATATACTGTTGCTGCATTCTGTTGGCGTTGAAATGACAAGCAATTTCTGTGTTAGATTTTTAACACAGAAATAAACATATTCGGCTATTTAACATTAGAAATAGCATTTCTTTTATTAGAAACGCCTTTGAAATTCTGCTTTTTGCAGACTCCTAGTTGAGTTGCACTGTTTATTTATTCATGTATTATTGATTCTTCATTATGCATTAGAGATGTGTATTCCTTACTACCTTTTCTGTTAAGGAATGGATATTATATTTGTATATACTTAGTTGCAAGCATTACTTCATTTTATTTTCTTTTTAATCACAAGATTCTGTATGAGCTTTGTTTTTACCCTATGAAAAGTTGTTTGCTAAAATGTATTTTAAGGGAAACAAACAATATTTACACTTGATTAGGTTCATGAATCTTCACTAAGACATTCTTGGTTACTTTTATCAAGTTCATGTTTCTTTTTTGAAAACTTTTTTATGTTTGACACCCTGTCTACACTAAGTGGACATTTATTTATGCTTTTAATGTAATACAACTTTAAATGTGAAGGTATGTCAGTGGGTTCAATTAAGGCAGCTGTTTGTAATTTTGTAACACACACCCCTTTTTTTGGGTTTTAAATTGTGTTTGATGATTTTTTCCTTTGTCTGAAGAAGTCTTCCTACTAAGGGAGACGAAAAGCGCTTTACTTTTACATTTCCTAATAAACCTTTGAAATTAACAGTGAAGACAGGAGGGCATAAGATAAAAATGATGATGCATAATTGACCAACTGGTAAGTCTCCAAGAACAAATGGTATTTCTACGCAAGTATAGAAATTAGGAGGGAAGAAAGTGATAAAATTTTGAAAGGTTTTACTTAATATTTTACAGGGAAGGACAGTGCCAGCATCTAACGAAGAAAGCTGTAATGGCTGGACTACCCAAAGAGGGTAAAAACCCTTTAAATCTAACTTTATATAAACCAGTTTTAATTATGAATCATGATTACTAAGCATTTATGTCTATACTAGCTACGGCAACAGTTAAAATGCTACCAACACTGACGGATATGGATCAGTGTGGTTCTGTGGAGGGGAAACAAACATCTGACAACATTAACTAACCAAAGATGATCCAGTGGAAGAAAACTGCAAACAGACCCTACTGCTGTTGGTGGATCTTGATACCGATAAGGCATTTGTTAGAGTTTGCTGGAATTTTTTTAGTAAGCCAATAGCAGCATTTGCATTTCTTGACAGCACAAAGCATAATGAGATTAATAAGGAAAATATATGAAGGGACAGTGGCAAGAATAAAGGTGGGAAGGTTACTCTATGATAAGTTGTACTTGAAACAGAGGTGCCAGTCAGGGGGTGTAATGTTCCCCGTTATCTGTTTTACACCTGGAGATACTGGCAAAGAAAATAAGCAACTCTCAAATTCAAGGGTATAACCGGTATGTTACTCAAGAAAAATTAGGTTCATTTGCGGATGATACTACTTTGTACTAAAATATATCCAGAAAAGGATATTTCAGTGTTGAGGAACATTTTAAGACTGCTTCAGTTTTTTTCCAAGATATAAAATAAATGAAGATAAAACTACGGATATATCACCAAACTATATTCTAATACATTAATAGGTTAAGCAATAACTATACTTATGGGTATATGACAAAATTAAGTATTATGACATATGCATTAAAAATAATTCTACTATGGCAGCTAAGGATACGTGAAAAAAGACTAAACAAAAGATAATACAAAAATCGAGAATCTGGAAGCTCTTGACTCTGGAGATGGAAAGTAAGGTACCAGCAGGGGAAAATCTTTCTATTCCATTTAATATCACACACAGGTCAGGTATATTTCCATCAACCAGAGGAGAAGCTGTGGGCCACAGTAAATAAAGAACTGAAAGAATTTACTTAGGGTGGAAAGAGGGCAAGAGTTAAGTGAGATATGTTGCTTCTCCCCACAGAACAGGGTGTTTTATGATTAAGAGATTTGAAGTGATACTTCAGAGGAACACAGTTACGGTTCAAACACATAAAAAGGTTGAAGATTGCAAATCAAAGTGGAAAGAAATGATGTTGAAAACGGGGGGGGGGGGGTTGTTCACAAAATAAGTATGATTTTGGATGCATGCTATTAAGGAAGCAATAACAAGCATAAAGAATATTATATTTACACAGAAGCAGGAAGTATTTTGAGATCTAGCTTAACACAGGAATGGAGAATGAAGATTTTACCAATAGGAATGACTGCACATAGGGGCACAGAATATAGGAAAGAGGAAGATGGCATGTATTGGAAAAAGCAGCAAAGGAACCAAGGTATTGGGAGCAAATAAGTAGGGAAATTCATACAGTGGGATAAGGTAAGCAGGGGTTTGGAATGCAAATTGGAGAGACCGCCTTCCCTACCAGGATTGACAAGTGAGTGTAGGCAAAGAGAAAGGAACAGGGGAATGTTAAATGAAAGACCAGCAATGGTTAAGTCTAGAACAGGAACTGCAATTAAAAAAAGGGATAAATCAGTAAAGCATATAAAACAATGCATGATTTATCACTAATATGATTCTCAATATGAATTCACCCATATGAATTCATCAGAAGAGATTAGAAAAGATAGGAAAATGAAAATGGAAAGGTAATATACAAAGGCACAATGTGACGACATTTGTATGGCTCCCAAATATACAACAAAATCCAGGTTCAGGATTTTTTCATGGAAGTGTTTGTATAGCTATTCTTATACTCCAAGCAGACTTCAGAGAATTTTTCCATAGGTAAACAGCAATTGCTGGAAGTGTAATTGGAAAGAGGGGGTACTTTGGAACAAGTTTTCTAAGAATGTAATGAGCTGGCAAATTTAAAAAATTCTCCCGAAGGGTACTATGTTGGAAATGTTGAGGGAGAAAATTAGAGTAAATAAATAAATGACACTTTTGAGCTGGGATAGAGAAACTGAATAGTCTAGACATATTAAGTTCCAACTAAACTTAATGCTGTTTGCCACCAAAAGGAAAAAAGAAATTACCAGAAAAAGGAAATGTAAATCTAAACCGACCGTAACAGTAATACTGAATGCTATAAAACAGATAAAAGAACAGGAGGTAGGATATTTAGAAAAGGGAAAGCACAAACTTCATAGAAATAAATGGAATTTGTGGAAACAATACTTGTGGAATAATGTTCAAGAGGAGGAGTAAAATTTCAGGGAATGTAAGACTTGAATAATCTATATAATGTTAAACTGAATAATAATTATGAAAGAAACCACGTGGGTCTAATGCATAAAAAGGAAAAAAAATATTTGCACTGGTTTTCTCTTTTTTAAAAGTATGCATACCCATGTCACTTTGTAATCTATGAAGTTAATAAAGGTGTTAAATAAAAAAGAAAAGAAAAAAAGGTAAACATCAGGGTCCAGTACTTGGTAAATACCAGTGTTGTGGATAGGCCAGGTGAGAGCCCTTTAAACTAAAAATGCTTGCTGTTCACAGTGTATTTCAAGTGTGTGTGGTCCCCGTGAATAAAGGTATACAGGTAGGCATGCAAGTTCAAAGTGAGTAGTACAAATAACAGGAGAGGGACTTACCCTGTGAGTATTTTGAACTTGCAACCCTTAAAATTTTTTTTTTAACCTGAACAGCTTCAGAATGGACCTACAAGACATAGCCTTTCAAGGGCGATCAGTCTGGAATAAAATCCTAACTCTGTACTACAAATACAACTGATTAGTGATTACCTGGTGTAGATACCTCTAACACTAGACAGGTCTGGTGTTCAGGCACTGGGGACACTCTTATAATGGATGAAATCACTACAAACTCAACTTCCAACCCTAAGAATGTCCTCCATCCACCTGTTAAGTATCAAGCTGATACCACTTGTCTTTGAACTGAGCCAGCCTGCTACCCCAGAGGTGGGAAGAAGTGTAGAGGAAACAGAGAAAAGGTGGAGGTTGAGGGGGTCTAGTCAGTACTGGCCAGAAACCTGGGCAGAAGGTAATTTCCCCTGCTTCCACTGGCATGTGGTCTTTCTTTGTCTCTGCCACTTCTGCATGCCTGCATCTTTTCAAAAGTTTTGCTTTGCTTTGTTTCAAATACCTTACCCTGGTCTGCTTCCTAAAAAGTGCCACTGTTTGGATAGGCAGTTTCTCCTATACTTCAGGAAGGGGGCGTTAAAGAGACGTTTCAAAGATTTCACTACTTTACTATTTTTCCTCCAAGTACTTAAATAATACTTGGGAGGGAAGTCCGAAAACACAACCTTAGCCAGGGTATATTTGGAAGCTGCCCTTTAATAGCTTCTGACATGCTACAACATGTGCAGGCCTGTGCTCATATCACTGTCCCAGTGCCTGCTACTCTGATGCATGTAACTACGGCATAATAACCACATTTTACTACATACCTGCCCATTTTAAATCACTGTTAAGTTTTGTGCTCTTTATAGGCTCATACGAGCTAACAGAAAGTACACTTAGCTGTGTTTGTGGCCTTCTCCTTGTTATTCAGTTATGCATATTTGTCATTTAGTTGTCATGATTGTTAGGGTAGAAGAGGCACTGATCGACTTGCCATACATCTCCAAGACATTTTTCTCCTTACTGTTAAGGCAAGTGCTTACACCATGGCTACTTTTGATCCTCAGGATGCCTCCAGCGATACCTTTTGAGATCAGCCATATTATTCCAACAGAGGTATCTGAACTTTTTCTGCACTCCAATCTGGTTCCGTAGGGCAGATGAATGGAAATCTGGATTTAGATACATCTTTTCAAAAATGTTTTCAAACTCAAGGAAAATGGAGTGAAGACTGGGTGAAGCTGGACAGCTCTTAACATGCCTACAAAATCAAGGTACATTTTCTTGGATTCTGATGCTCTTTGAATCCTCCACTTAAAGTCTCCCAAGATTAGGCTTAGGGTGTCACCATATGACACATCTTCAAAAGGGAATCTTTTCTTTTTGTTAAACACCTTTATTGAATTATCACCTGTGACAAAGGCAAATTTACATTTACATAAAAGTAATCAACTGTACTAAGAAGTTCACGTTTGCAAACATTACACTTCACATATATTTCTATGGGAATGTTCATGAAATTGTCACAGTGTCTTCTGTAACATGCCCATGAAGGAAGAAATATGGGAAGAATAAGCCATGTTCTCCCCCATCTAAGTCATACTCTGATGATAACTTTGACCTCAAGAGATTCTTCCTGTTCCTTAGGTGCAATGGATGCCTTGTACATACAGGGTTTGTGTAGAATGAGAGTTAAACCTCTGCCACACCATGACATATTCCACAGCAAATTTTCTGAAATAAAAGGCAGATCATGGCACAGGACAAAAATGCTTAGGCCTCAAGACTTGGGTCTACTTTTCCAACAGAAAAAGAAGTTATGTACTCACCATAACGTTCCATCTGAGTAGGTACTTCATTTGTCTGCAACCTGTGGGTATCAGATCTGGCCTCGGATCCGAGCCGGCAGCTTTACTAGTTAAAAGATCCGAGCTCCTAGCTCCTCCCCTTTACCCATAATCCCCTGCTGCGTGCTGCCTTTCCTCAGATCGAGTTTGCTTAATCCAATAACTAATACTCTCGACAGAGTACCAAATAAAGCCTAACCTCATGAAACAATCTCAATCATGATCAGGGATCACGATAATGGTTAGGGGGCATGGAGGGGGGGGGTCGGTTGCAGACAAATGAAGTACCTACTCAGATGGAACGTTATGGTGAGTACATAACTTCTTTATCTGAAGTAGTTACTTCATTTGCTCTGCAACCCGTGGGACAGAGTCCCCAGCTACCTAAAAACCTTGGGCGGCCTTTAAGGAAGGATATTCCGAAGCACCGCGGAGCCAAAGGAAGCCCTACTCCTGGATATCATATCCAATTTATAATGAAAAATGAATGTATGGGAAGAGGACCAAGAAGCTGCTGAACATATGTCGTCCAGAGGAACCCTGGACCAGAAGGCTGCTGATGTGGCTATGGATCGGGTTGAGTGGGCATGGACTCCGATAGGAGCAGGTTTACCTGAGGATACATACGCATGAATGATGCATTGTGAAATCCAATTTGCTAAGGTAACTTTGGAAATAGCTCTACCCATGGCAGATTTGGCAAAGGACACAAACAACTGATCAGCCTTGCGAGTATCCTTCGTCCTGTGCAAGTAAAAACGTAGTTGTCTATGTACATCCAACTTGTGTAATTTGTATTCCCCTTTGTTCTGAAAGTTGGGAAAGAACACTGGTAAATTAATTGACTGATTAATATTTGACTCTGAAGCCACCTTCGGTAAGAAGGAACGGTTAGTCCTGAGAGACACTCTATCATTATGGAAAATTAGATAAGGGGGTTTTATGCAAAGGGCTTGAAGTTCCGAAACCATCCTGGCTGAAGTAATAGCAACTAGAAAGGCTGTTTTCCATGATAAGAACTTTAAAGGAACTGAGGCGGCAGGCTCAAAATGTGGGCTTGTCAATGCTTGTAAAACTAGAGTTAAGTCCCATGGTGGGACTGCAGTCTTAACTGGTGGTTTCAATAGAGAAATGCCTTTCAAGAAGGTTTTGCATATCTTCGCAGAAGCTAAAGATTCCAATCCATCCCCCACATGAAAATGGGAAATGGTTGCCAATTGTACTTTAACTGTAGATGCACTTGCTCCTTGATGAAAAATGTGTGACAGAAATTCAAGAACTGTCGGGATAGGAACGGAAAAGGGATCTAAGCCCTTGTCCTTAGCCCAGATAGAAAAACGCTTCCATTTACTCCTGTAGGTTTTTCTGGCAGCAGGCTTGTGAGCCGCTATCAGAATGGCCTTTACTGGTGATGAGATACCGGGAGTCCTTGCCATCAGTGGAACTGGATCAACCAAGCTGCGAGCTTGAGGTTTACCAGATTCGGAGGTTGCAATCCCGCAGGATTCGAAATCATATCCGGAATGGGATCTAAGATCCATGGAGGAACTACACTGTGAGACCGCAGATATGGGAACCAGATCTGGCGAGGCCAGAATGGGGCTATGATGATAACTCTGCTCCCCAACCGACGTGCTTCCTGAATGAACTTCGTCATACGAGGAAGGGGGGGATAAGCACAGAGGAGACCGGGTGGCCAAGCATGAACCAGAGCATCTCTGGGGCTCTCCCCTGGTGGGGGTAGTATATCAAAAAACTCGCTGCACTTTGTGTTTGACAGAGAAGCAAAAAGATTGCAGCAAGTTAGACCCCATTTGAGGAAGATCTGTTTCGCAACTGATGGTTTGAGAGACCACTCGTACAGTGTGAAGATCACACGACTCAGTTTGTCCGCCAGAATGTTGGACCGACCCGGAATGTGCATTGCTACCAGAAAGCGGTTGGTGGATATCGCCCACTCCCAAACTCTCATAGCCTCCCGACAAAGGGGATAAGATCTGGTTCCTCCCTGTTTATGTACCAGACTACTGCCATGTTGTCTGTTTGAACCGCAATAGTCCCTAGAGGAAGAAGGTCGTGGAGAGCTCGCAGCGCCAGAAGCACCGCCCTCATCTCTAGGACACTGATATTCAAAGCGGTCTCTAAGGGGGTCCACATGCCTTGGACTGTTCTGCCCGAACAATGCCCCCCCACCCGAGGCGAGAAGCATCCGTGGTCAACGTGGCTTGGGGCGGGGGCATTACGAAGGGTTTCCCTTCTCGCAGCTCCCTTGAGTAAAGCCACCAGAGGAGGGAGTCCCTGCAAGCCCTGCTTAGTGGAATAGGGGTGCTCAATGGATGTAGTAACAGGGGCCATTGGACTTGGAGGGTCCATTGTAGAATCCTCATTCGTAGACGTGCGTGTAGACAAAGACTGATTGCCGCAGCCATAGACCCTAGTGCTCTCAGGACTAACTCTGCCGAAGGAGCCGGGTTCTGAAGGAGGGCTAATACCTGATAAGACTAACTGTTCACCCTGTCCAGAGTTAGTAGGGCCTGAGAGCTGCGAATGTCCAATTTGGCCCCTATAAATTCCAGAACCTGCACAGAATGAAGAAAGGACTTTTGAAGGTTTACCGAGATGCCCAAGCTCTGGGCAAGAGTTAGAGCATAATCCCTGGCAACACACAGTTGATGCCTGTTGGAGGCGGTGAGGAGCCAGTCGTTCAGGTATGGAAAGACCTGAATGCCCTGGCGTCTCAAGTGGGCTGCAACCACTGCCATAACTCTGGTGAACACCCTGGGGGCAGAGGTGAGGCCGAACGGAAGAACCCTGAATTGATAATGACTGGCTCCCAGCCGGAAGCGGAGAAACCTCCTGGATCGTCTGTCCATCAAAATGTGGTAGTACGCATCCTTGAGGTCTATGGAGCACATCCAGTCATTCTCCCGAAGGAGGGGGAGAATTGATTGAAGAGTGACCATCCGGAATTTCTCTTTGGGAATGAACAGGTTCAGGGAAGAGAGATCTAGAATTGGTCTTAAGTCCCCCGTCTTTTTTGGCACCAAAAAGAACCTGGAGTAATAGCCCAATCCAAACTGGTCTGGGGGGGCGCACTGGATGGCTCTTTTTTCTAGCAGCTTCGAAATTTCTGAAGCTGCCACCTCCCTTTGATCGGGTGGGACATCGGGGAGGCGCTTCATGGGAGGGGGAAGATTTAGGAAGGGGATGAAATAACCTCTGGATATGATTCGGAGCACCCATCGATCTGACGTGATGGACTCCCAATTTAGTGAGTGCTCTGACAAACGACCCCCCGACTGCCTCCAGAGAGGGACAGTCAGGTAAGCCCTCAGGGCTGTTGCGCGGGTCTATCCGAGAACGGTTCTCTAGACCCGAAATTACGCAGCCCCCCCTCTGCCTCTGGGCGGGCGTCCACCTTGTCCTTCTCTGCCTCTGAAGGACGAGGGGTCCGAGAGAAGCGGACTCCGACGGCAGACAGCATCTTCCCGTCCTTCTCCCTTTGGACCAGCGTCTCGCGTACAGTCTTGCCAAAGAGCGAAGAACCGTCAAAGGGAGCATTCGCAAAGGACGCCTTAAAGGGTTCCGTGAAATCGCAAAGGCGGAGCCAGGCGTGACGCCACAAGACGACCCCAGCTCCGCTAGCTCTAGCAGCTCCCTCCGTAGCATGGGAGAGAAGCCGCATAGAAGTGTTCGAGATAGACTTCAGAGTGGCCATACGAGTCGAGAAAGTCTTCTTATCCTCGACAGTCATGGACTCCGCGGGAGCTGCAGCGTATTCCTTTATTAGGTCTCGCTGTAGCCTGATAATGTGTGCCATGTAGTTCAGCGCCCTTACAGAGAAGGTGGCTGAAGCAATCATCTGCTTCCCAATGCGGTCCAACGCCCGAGATTCCTTATCCGGAGGGTGGACCGAGGAACTCTTCTGCCCAGCCGCCACCAACATGGCATCCACAGGTGACCCCTTAGACCAGGCCTGCCTATCAGGGGGAGGGCTAAGAATTTTGTCTGGCCATCTTGGAACTGGCTCCACGGTGTCGGGCTCCTTCCACGCCCTGGTAGTAATTAAGTCTACCAGGGGGTCAGCTGGAGGGGCCACCCAGGAGGTAGACGGGCCTGCCTCAAACGCCTCCAGAAACATGGACTCGTCCGAGGAAGGTTTTTGGGCAGACCACCCCCCTCTAATTCGCAACATTTCCATGATGTCTCTAAAGGAGACATCCTCAGGGGGTGACCTTGGGGAACCTTCCCCTTCATCCAAATCCGTGTCTGTCGTGAGGGACTCAGGGGAATCCAGGTGCCTCCTTTTACACTTCCGTTTGCGAGGAACCTCCTCGGTGGGACTATCCGAGGAGGGCTCACCTACGGGGTCCGGTTCCTCTAAGGGAACTAACTGGAGGGTTTGAGCAGGCTGTTCCCAGTGGTCGGATGACGGAGGATAGACCCAAATGCAAAGGGGGAGCGGGAGGATCCGACGCCGGGACCGGGGATCTGGAAGACCTCAACAGAACCCTCTCCACTACCTCAAAAGCCAAAGGCGAGCCACTTTCGCCAGGCTCCGAAAGCAGTCTCCTCGGCTCTGAAGCAAGGATCGGTGTTGGAGCCGAAGAGGTCAGATCCGAGAGGGAAGTGTGCTCCGACCTGAAGGGTGGCGAAGACACACCAACCCCAACGGATCCGACGCTCGGCTCTCGGCCCCGAGAGCTAGGATCTGACACGCTTAAGGGTACAGTCGGCGTCAAAGCTGTCGGAGCTATCGGCACCGACAAATCCCCGGCTCAGAAAGGGTCTGGATCCGATGACTCCAAAACCCGAAAACGGGTTGGAGAAGGAGTGATGGGAGCAAAAAGGGGGACTGCACTCCCCCCTGGGGGGGGGGGGAGGCAGGAGCACCCTCATCTGCATCTGAGTCTGCAGAAATCGACGTATCATCCGATCCATGTCCGAGTCGGTCAGGCTTCTCGTAGACCTAGAAGATGTCGTCGAGGCGGGCCGGGAGGGCCGCCTCAACGACCTCGAGGGAGACCGGTACTCCTTCTCCGGCTCTGGCAAGAAACAAGGCGAACGGAGCCGAGTGGGAGAAGATCCGGAGGCCCTCGTGGAGGGACTAGAGGCTTTAGGTGGCGGGGCTGAGGGATGAGTCTCAGCCCGCCTTTTATGACTCTTGTGCTGCTCCTTTTCTTTATGTCTCTTCTCCCTAGAAGAGGCAGATGATTCCCCTGAACCCTGCACAGCAGAGGGAGGTTGAGTCCCAGGCAGAGTGGGGGGACCTAAAGGTATAGGGGCTGCGGTAGCAGCCTGTGCCTTAGAGGGAGAGGAAGAAGAAGTGTCCTGCGTTAACAAGCCCGCCAGGATCAACTTGTTCTTCCTATCCCTGATGGCCCGGGGGTTAAACGCTGCACATATCTGGCAGCTAGTGGAAAGGTGGGCCACCCCCAGACACAACACGCACTGAGTGTGGCCATCAGCCGGGGAAAGCTTATGGCCACACTCAGTGCATTTAGAAAAGACGGCTTTGGGCCCTTCAGCCATCACAGTAACACAACCAGACACTATAGGGGAGGGACAGAACACAACGACCAAAAAACTAAAAATTACCACAAAAAATTAAAACTAAGACTATAACTCGACGAAGGGGCTAAATCACTCACACACTGACAAAAAATAATAAACTTTTGTCTAACTTTGAACAAGATATATAGAAATGATCTCACCCAAGCCTAAGGAGCTCTTCACTAGTAGCTTCTTTCAGCCGCGGCAAACTCGATCTGAGGAAAGGCAGCATGCAGCATGGGGATTATGGGTAAAGGGGAGGAGCTAGGAGCTCGGATCTTTTAGCTAGTAAAGCTGCCGGCTCGGATCCGATACCCACAGGTTGCAGAGCAAATGAAGTAACTACTTCTGATGAAAGAGTTTCAGCAGTGAGGGATTAAATTTATCAAAAGGACTTTCTGACCACTCTCTATCAGAATCATTGTAATATCTGACGACATATGTAATGTGGGTGAAGTTACTAAAACCACGGCAGGGGCAGACATGCTTTGTGGGTACTCAAAAAACAGTGTGCACCACTGTTCGCTGAGGCCTGTGAAGAAGAACCCGAACTCTGAATCCCACTGTCTACCACACAAAGTGCCAGAACAGGTGGAGACTTCAACACAGGAAGCTATAAAACCCAGTGCCAAACCAGGAAAATAAACATTTACCAGGAGTGATACCTGCAGTCATTTACAAGACAGATGGGGACTCTAAACCATCTCACTTTTTTTCTGCTAGTTCTTTAATCAAGATTTTCTTTTTACAGCCCAACTTTTGCTTTTCTAGAATATAGCACTAAGGAAGAGAACTCAACAGAGGGAGTGCAATAAGGCTTCTAGCTTCTTCTGGTTCAAGTAGAACTTAAGGTTTCTGGCCCACCCTTCTAATGTCTGTTTTTAAACTGTCAAAACGTGTTCACGGGAGATATCTCGTGTTCCTCACCCAAGCAAGAGCACACTAAGTGGAAACCTTTAGGTGGAATCTACCTTCCAAACGTACAATTGCAGGAACACTTCTAAGGAAATCATAGAACTGAGAAAATTAGAAAATTGCAAAGAAGTATTTTCTCAAACACAAATCCAACAACAGACATAAAATCTGTAACATGAACAACACTGCTAAGACCTGTAGCTATTGCAAACTGGATACTTACTGTTCTCTGGAAGTTGTCTTGAAGGGACCTGACAGATAATACAGAATGTTGAGCACCTCTCTTAGCAAGACTGTACTCAACAGCACAAGTTACTCTTTTCAAGAAATACATCAGACCAACACTGGAGGCAAGAAGAAGCTACAGTCATGGGGATACCTGTAAAAACTCTGAAAATTAGTACCACAGAATGGATGCCCACCTTCAGCTATTTTTCATGGATAAGGAATCAACTGCAGTGTTGATCCATACAATTAATATACTCTTGCTCTCTCTGCTTCAAGTAACAGTTTTAAGTCACTCTTACTTAACAAAGTTAAAGAATAAAAGAGGGGAAACATGGACTGCCAACTAGATTTGGTAAGCAAGGGAAGAACTGTGAATCCAATGAAAAGTTGTTGCAAAGTAACTGACAACTGAGGGTGGCTGGGCTAACAGATACAAAACACAAGACTGGCAGAAAGTCATACTCAGCACTGCATAGGGCAGTTTCACAGAAGAAACTGTATTATTGCTCAGTTCCAACAGAAGATCATAACATAATTGCTACATGCGCAGTAATGCTAAAGATAACATATCTTCGAAGCAGGGATATTTGTAATATCTTAATTCTGCAGGCATTAGTTAGTTGTAATGCTACAGATACAATGCAGTAAAGGGAAAACAAGCTAGGCTTAAAAATGTTGTCATTTAAGTTAATATTAAATACATCTCCAAAATGCCAAAAAAGATCATGAGACCATCTACAGCAATGGTTACTTTTCTGCATATACATATTTATAGAATAGTTTACCAATCAACACACAGTTACTTCAAAAACCTAAGGGTTTACTCTGACAGAGTGACTGTCTTGATCTTTTTGTTACTGTAGACTATTGTAAATTCTGGTAGGTTAATACTGGTGTTCTTAAAAAATAAATAAATAAAATGTCAAAGTGAAATAAAGAGAAGTGACCTGCGACCCCCCCACCCCCACCCCATGTACAACCACTTTTCATGGTCATGCTTTGTTTGTATGGTAATGGTGCAATAATGTTTCTTACCTTCACTAATTAAGCACTACTGGTAGCGTTGTCGCCTCACAGTAAGACGCTGTCCGGTTCGATTCTCAGCTAGAGCGTCTTCTGCGTGGAGACATGCATGAATGGGCGTACCTTCGTTGAAGGTTGTGCGTCAGGGCTGGTAACTTGGCACGTAAAAATCAACTACCAATTATTAGCGGACCGGAGTTCCACTGTGGCGACCCCTAACCGAGAAAAGCCGAAAGATACAACAACAGCAGCAACAACTAATTAAGCACTACTGTATGCTTTCAGTTATAGTTAATAAAAGGAAAGAAAAAGGTCAGTTGTACTTTTATACTACAGGTAATGCTAGCACGCCCACTAATGCTGGCATTTGATATGCTTCACTGAGGAGTCTTTCACAAAATTCTTAACAGTGGCTACAGAGCTTGTTGAAGTTTAGAAACTAACAAAAATACCATGTATATTAATAAAACAATAAAAGACAAATCTGCAATAACAAATCTGTACCTTAAGATCTAGCCTGGTGTTCACATGTTCTGACACATCAAGTTCAGGCAAGATATTTATCTGGGACTTTGCTGCCTGCTGCATAGTCATGGTCTGAGTCTTTAAGGCATGGTTGCTGGCAGTGGACCCAATCCCAAAGAAATCCAAAATCACAACCCAAGTCTGGAGACTGATTAAAATATCCAGGCAGTTAAAATCCACATCCACACTGCGGTTAATTCTTTTATAGCGTGAAGAAAATTCAGGATGCGTTTTATCCACCAAGAATACATTTATGTGGACCAAAGAATCATCAAATGCACTTTTTTCACCCAGTGGCCTTGAGCTATTTGATGTTGGTGACGGTGGTGGAGTTGAAGGATACTCAGTGTCTCCATCATCTTTCTTAACCCTGCGTGTTGAACATCCAGGTCTTTGGTATAACTGAAAGACATTGTGAGCCTCTTCAAAATGGGAAGGGAGAGAACGTGGCATCTCAGGGAATTCTATATCTGAAACTGAAGGACATGACTGAGAAAGGTATTCCTTCTGGGTGAAGCTGGATGGCTTTGGTGCTCCTCTAGAAACCATTAGGTTCTTATATTTGGAATCTGAGTTCTCCAGCAGATCCTCCATCAGCAAAGATTTTAAAGTGACTTGAATATACAGAGTCTGTGGATGGTCTTTGTTGAATTCTACTTCAAAGTCCTGAAACTTTAAGCTTACAAGGTCCTGGGCTCCATGAGTAAGATCCCCACTTAACTGCACCCGCAGCTCAGGGATGCAGAAATTGGCTCTGATCTGTGTGAAGGCTTTGACTTCCTGAACAGAAGCACTCTTCAGTGGGGCACCAGGAAAACTGTCAAGGGTGAAGAGACCACTCTCCTTCACTTCACTTAAAGGTTCAGTTGGTTTGGAAAGTTTCGAGTCAGAAGAAACATTGGTGGGTGCTGAGTCAGAGGTTGGCTGAAAGTCTGTATTCACATCATCACTGTAGGTAAGGTTGTCCAATGTTTGCAAGACTTGCTCATATACATGTTTTGCAAAAACAACCTGGAAGGTAAAAAGACATTGTAGAGATATTTTTTAACATGGCTTTTAAAAAAATAAAAAGAACATAACATTATTTCCCAATAATTACTGTTTTCATGATAAAATTATAGCTCTTGCTCAGCTGATAAAAAGGAAAAATCCAATGTACTGATAGTCTTATTACAAATAAAAAGAGGGTAATAAATCTAGTTAAAAGAGCATGACAATGGAAAAAATAATGTGCCTTTTCTCATTCTTGCATGGGGGAATGACTGGATTAAGGCCCTTAGCTGATCTAGTAACACATTTTAAAAGAAAGCATGTACATGAAAAAATACTGAATACGTTTTTTTTTCTAAAATAAATGTATGCATAGTAACAATTCTGTATCTGGTCCTCATGTCTCCATGGAGACAATCTGATAAAGAGAAATTGGCTAGAAGAAAAAAGAGAGAAATTGGCTCTGAGATAATTTTCTCTGAAAGTATTCAGGTGTTTTCCCAGCTGAGAAACCTATAAAGATAAGACAAAACCAAACAGCACTTAGCAGCATAGGCTGCACTGTGTGTCTTACCATGGATAACCTTTCTTTTAGGTTAACTCAAGTCTATCAGTTTGGGACATTTGTTCCTATTAGGAGGGTAAAGCTTCAATATTTGAAGATATACATACTATGTTTTTAGTAGTAAGTTAACAGCTTTTAGGGAGGTACTGGGGGTGCGTTTGTTTTCTTGCTTGAGGGCTTTTAATAAAACAAAACGTTCTGTAAGATATGACACAGGCTCAAAAGGATGTGACAAGAAACAACTGTATAAAACTTCAACCTTCCAAACAGTGTATGCATGTAACATAAAAGCTGGAGCTAGACATAAAAAAGCTGTTACACATAAAAGGTGGGGGTAATAACTTTTTAATACAATGGCGTTTCTGTAATGTCTTTAAATGTCAATGGTCTCACATATACATACAAAAAGAAACAGCAGTGAACTATCTTAAACATTGTAGATTGCAAATAGCTATGCTACAGGAGACACACTTGTAAAGAAATGAAGATGTGAATTTGATAATGAAAGGTTTCAGGATGGTTATTCAGCAGAATACCTGGGACAAGGGAAAAAAGGAGCTCCAATAGTGAAATAAGAGGATAAAAACGTTAATGACAGATTTGTAGTACTAAGGGGCTACTGGCAAGAGAGGAGGATTACACTGGCATGTTTTTATATTTCAACCAAAAATTGCTATAATGGAGCTTAAGAAATTTATAGGAGAAATAATCAGCTTTCAGCAAGGAATATTACTTATAGGTTGGGACTGGAATTTGATTTGCAGCAGGAAAGATGTGTCTGGGGGGCACAAAAGGGAAAGTATAACATAGGAGGGTAGACTTTTGAAAAGATTTTTGAAAATATTTGGCATGGAAGATGTGAATTCAGTACCAGGAGTTCAAATGGAATTTACATATTCCCCAAGATACAAAAACTGGGCAAGGCTAGAGAGAATTTAAATTTCACAGGAACATGTGCATTTAACTGAAGGTCTTGATAAGTACCCAATAACTATTTCAGATCATGCACCAATAATAATAACTAAAATAAGAACACAGAGAAATAAAATACAAATGAGACACTTACACTTTCCAACCCATTTGTTGAAAAGAGATGGATTTAAGGAATGGGCAGTGGAAATTATTCAGGAGCTATTAAAGAAGATAGAAATTTCTTCTGAAAATATAGCTAGGAAGTAAGATAAAATTAAAGTGGAGTTTAAAAAAGGGTGGAAATAAAAGAAATGGCGATATGTTTAAGAAGTAATAAGAAATGTTAAAAAGTATTGCAGAAGAGAGGGGATCTCACAGAACAAGAACAGGAGCAACTGCAAAGTGCTAAACAGATAATAGGGATCACCTTGATAATATGTATGAATTTAGAAAGATTTCTGTTAAGCAACTGTTTTTGGATAACAACTCTAGAGCTCATGTAAGAGCCGCCCTCTCCAAAGTAAAAAACACAGCATCAATGGGACCAGATGGTGTCCCGGGCTGTGTCCTACATGAACTCCAAGAAGAGCTAAACCCATAAAACTACTGTTCAATCTCAGCCTTACCACAGGATATGTACCCAAAGAGTGGCGTACAGCAACAGTGGTCCCTCTCCACAAAGGTGGTGCCTCAACGGATCCTGGAAACTATCGCCCTATAAGCCTGACTAGCTTGGTCTGCAAAGCTATGGAAAGGATCATCATGGACCTCATAAAAAAAGATATTGGGGACCTACAGACACTGGATCCTACCCAGTTCGGCTTTGTTAAGGGCAGATCCTGCCTCTTAAACCTGGTCGATTTCTTTGAAACAGTTACCAAGGCCATTGACGAGGGGAAGGTGGTCCACACAGCCTACCTGGACCTCGCAAAGCCTTCGATACAATACCCCATTCTGGCATTATAGATAAGCTCACCAGCTTAAATATAAACCCATATATCACTAGATGGGTTAACTCACATGGTTAGAATTGCTGGAGCCATGTCAGACTCCAACCCAGTTACAAGTGGCGTCCCACAAGGCTCAGTCCTGGGACCTCTCCTGTTAGATATATATTTCTCGGAGGTACAGGCAAACATGGAAGGACTGTGGCTGACCAAGTTCGCAGATGACTGCAAACTGGGCGCTATAATCGACTCTCCAGCCGACACAAGCATCCTCCAAAAGGGCCTCATAGAAACAGACAACTGGTGCCAGAGCCATGGCCTCAAGCTAAACGCCAAAAAGTGTATAGTCATCCCCTTTGCCAAAAACAAAGTGCCCACAAATTACCACATAGGTGGTAATCCATTACGTACTCCATTACGTACAGAAGAAGTAATTAGGGACCTGGGGACCCAAGTTGATAATCTCTCATTTGACAACCACGTGGCCAAAGTGGTTAAAAAAACATTTTATATAGCCCACCTAATCATGAAGGGATTCACATCTAGATCAGGGGAGGTCATCGTGCCTCTTTACTCATCCCTCATCAGGCCCATAATTGAGTACAATGCCCCTTTTGGGATGTACCTTACCAGACACCCACCCCAAAAGTACCTCATCAAGAGGATCAAAGGGCTCAAACAGATGCCATATGCTGCCCGGTTAAAGAAACTCCAGCTCTACTCAGTGGCATACCGCCTGCTCAGAGGCGATCTGTGCCTGACGTATAAAGCCATGTCCAACCCGGAATTAATGGACATGCTGCACCTCAGAAAATCCAAATTCCATCGAGCTACGCGCTCGAGAGACTTGAACCTCAGCACTGAAATAAATAGGACATGCTGGAGGGACAGATTCATAACCCAGAGGCTCCCTTCACTCTGGAATAAAATCCCAGTCCAGGTTAGGCAGAGTCCCTCATTGACTCTCTTCAAGAGGAATCTTGATGAGTGGATGGGGGATCGTAGGTTTACCCCGGGTATCACTTCTGTGTCACTGTTAGACAGAGGCACAGTATACTAACCTCGAAAAAGGGCATAGCAAAATTAATTTTAAAATGGGTGGCGAAAGCCACACACACACTCTGGCTAGGCTTATAAATGCCCTAGGGCAGATAGCCTAGTATGAACCTATGAACAAAAACTTTTAGCACAATGACTCAGGCAACAGAAAGTAGAAAGGGCTGTTGCCAAGCTTAGAGAGCCTTTAACAAGGAAGGTAACAAGAGCTCCTGTAGAGATATTAGAAATATTTTGGAAATTCCATGAAAGTCTGTATAAGTGAAATATGAAAATCAAGAAAAGGTACAAATGAAAATGTTAATGAAGAATTAAATATGCCAAGGCTAGAGGTCGATGAGGCTCAATTATGAACAGTAAACTGGGATTATGTCAATATGGTCTGTTTTCATTTATATAAATGTATGACTGCCTATATCCTAAGAGATAATTTAATAAAGATTTGTTTTTTTTTCTCTCTCAACCAGCAAAGCTCTGCTGCTGGAGCTGATCTGTCTATAGCAAATAATGAGGAAATGACTAAACTACGACCTCAGAGGCATTTGTATAAGAAAACACCATAATTAGCTCTTAAAGAGAAACTGGCAAGCAGTTCAGTTGAAATAAATGAAGTTTGACTCATTGAAGCAAATATTTTTCCAAGAAAATGCATTATGAGAAACATTTAGTACTTCAGTAAAAAAACAAAAACATAACAGTACATAATTTGGGTTATTAATTTAATGGTAGCCAGTGCAGACTTACAAGATGGTTGTACACTAATCAACAACTTAACTTCAGCTCTCCAAAGGTAAAAAAAAACTAAAAGGCAAGAGCTAGGAACTAAGTCACTTTTAGTAAATTCTGTTACTGACTAGTAAGTACATTGCCTGGATGCCAGCAAAGAGAAAAAAAAAACTAAGAGCCTGAAAGAAAATCAACTAGAAAAGGTGAAGAGAAAACTACTAGGAAGAATCCTTCAACTGTTCAGCAAAAAGCTATTCAGGGTCCAACTTTGGTGCAAGACATGGCTTCCAGTAATGTAGAGGGAAAAAAAGTCACATTCCAGAGATGATTAAAATCAACATACAACTGAAGGAACGTATCAACTCAAATAAAAATTAACAAAAGGATGAAAAAAATGGAAGAAGCCTTTAACAGTCAAGTAACCTGATAAAACTGTAAAATTCAGAGGCTGATATGAAGAAAAGGCTCGCTGAGTATAAGATTACTCAAGAAAAGATGTTTTAAACAATGGTAGAATTAGAGGACAAAGCACATAAGGAAAACCTGAGATTTTCAGCTGTAGCAGAGAAACTGGAAGGGATAAACTATATTAATTTTATGAATGTACAAATAAGCAACTGAACTGAACTGGTATTCTACAGCAGGATTTTTTTAATTGAAAGGCCATGAGAGGAGAACCAAGATTCCATAGATTAGTACTAGGCTAACAACCCTTGTGGGCCATTTTAAGCCTAGCCAATTATCCCATGTGAGAATCAAACCCTGTACCTTGTGCCTATGTTAAAATTGAGATCTGCCAAGTTGTAATTCACAACTTTGGTCAGTAGATGGTGGTACTAGATAGGTTTTAACATAAACACATTGCATTTATATATGAATTTTACATATTTATTATTTAATGTATTTTTTTATAGATGTATGTATTTATTATGTAGTATTCACATGTTCAAATGTTTATGTTTTGTGTTTTTTTCAGTTATTTTTAACTAACAATGATTTTAAACTGATTTTATGGTTTCTTAATCAATCAAAGTTCATTTGATTGGCTTTTGGGTTTTTAAACTTTGTATATAATCATGGATTTAACTGTTGGTAGCTCATCTGATGAAGTTATAAGACGAAAACGTGGTGAAAACAGTTAAAGCGTTTGTGTGGATTTATCTTTTTTGTCAGTGTGCCTTGGTGTCAACAATACAATTTTCTTGACTGATATCCAGCTTGCCTTACCAGTGCCTTCCTTTTGGGTTTATTGGTCTGTAAGGTAAACACCTTAACCATTACACCAACCTCCCTCCTAGGGGACGGCAAAACTTCAAAGGCTTCACACTACAGATGACATTGGCAACATAAATTAATACAGTACAAATGTAACACTTTGGCACTTACACAATGACCTCAATAAACAGAATTCCTTTCACATAGAATGAACTTCAGTAGGTTTTCTGCTAAATACCCGAACACTTATTTTTAATTAAATTTGGACAAGTATATAAAAACAGATAAACATCCTACACACTTGCAAACTACACAGGCAGGCAAAACTGACCGAACTGTACGAGTGTACATGGCGATTTTCCATTTTAAACCAGTTGTGTGTTCCAAGGCAACTTCACAGCTGGGGTAAGTGACAGATGCACTTTACAGGTGACCAAAAATGGCTGCTCACATCATCAGATGCTGTAAGGTTTGCCCAGATGGTGCAGAACCAGTATTTATCAGCTTCAGTACAGAAGGAAAGGAACAGATTATGGATGGCTTGATTATGTTTTTTTGGGAAGCACTGCACATCTGCAGCAACCTCTGGGTGAGCAAAAAAGATGCTTCACATCAGCTGCTACACATTGTTTGGTGGATGGAGCACCCCAGATATGGGGTACATGAAGGAATACAGAATACAGGCAGACACCGTCATTTCTATAAATGCACAGCACCACAAATTATGGCTGCATGACCCATCATTGGCTTTCCACTTCAATGGTGAACAAATAGGTATCTATGCAATTAGCACGAGTCCCAAGATCCAGAGTCTGTCAGGAAGGTATGAAAAACAAAAGATAATCAAATATGCACTTACAGGAGACAGTTTAGGAGGGCATGAAGTCAACCACTGTGCTACTGCACAGTCACGAAGCATACATTGAGCAGGTAATATAACAAGCTAGGAAACAGGTCATACTATACTTATCTGTTCTGGTATTTGACTTTACTCATTAATCTTGGCAGAGTTTTTAAAATCTTAGCACATCTTTTTATTTTTTGCATCCATGACAGGTGGCTGTAAGCTATGACAGGTGGCTGTAAGCTGCTCCAGGTGCCTGTCCACAATCTCTGCGTCTCTAAAGAAAGTTTTTTTCCTCAAGTAAAAAACACAGAGCTCAATGTATTCCAGTGCACATTCAGCCTGCTGCCAAGAATTATTTATTTTTTTAAATAGCCTACTTCTAAGCACACTTTTATGCACATGAAATCATGAGCCGAATCCAGCAGATGCCTTGAGTTTTAGTAAAGTTGCAATCCTTCTAGCAAGAGTTAATCCCGACAGAACTGTGGCAGAAGTGCAAAATATTACAAGTTGGAGGCAGTAGAGTGTTTTTTAAATGATTATCCACTATACACCAGGCAGAAAAGAAACAAATTTACTCTAGCAATCAGGAAACATTGAGAGACAGGTGTGAAATTGAAACTACCCAAGGTACACTTACTGGGTTACACAACACAGAAATTATATTTTACAGAAATATGTGCATTTAATTAAGAGCTTTGACATGTATCCAAAAACTATTTCAGATCCTGCTCCAATCATAACAGATAAAAAAGCAGGATGAAGAAGTAAAAATGAGACATTAGCGCTTCCACACCTACCTGTTAAAAAGACAGGAATTTAAGGAATGGGTAGTGGAAATTATTTGGGAGTAATTAGGGATGACAGAAAGTACTCCAGAAGTTATAGCTAGTGAGTGGGATAAAATGAAAGAAGTTTAAAAATAGGATAGAAATAAAAGAAAAAGAGGTATGGCTATGAACTAGCAATAATTATTCAGACAGGCTGGCAAAGGTTAAAGTATTGTAGAATAAGGGGAATCTCACAGAATAATAACAGGCGCAACTGCAGAGTGCTAAAGTGAAAGTAAGAGAGTGCCTGTACAATACGCATGAGTTTAGAAAGACTGCTGTTAAGCAACTGCTTTTTTGTAA
Organism: Protopterus annectens; assembly: GCF_019279795.1. Lineage (NCBI taxonomy): Eukaryota > Metazoa > Chordata > Ceratodontiformes > Protopteridae > Protopterus > Protopterus annectens. Next base: position 1,673,446,722 of record NC_056728.1, read on the forward strand.
AAACTGCAGAGCATAAAAACTTTTAGCACAATGACTTAGGCAACAGAAATTAGAAAGGGATGTTACCAAATTTAGGGGAGCCTTCAACAAGAAAAATAACCAGAGATCCTGTAGAGGTACTAGAACTATTTCAGACATGTTATGAAAATTTGTATTAAAATAGAAAAATGGGGAAATCAAGAAAAAGCTCAAACGGAAATATCAATGGAAGACTTAAATATGCAAGGTTAGAAGGTAGATGAGGCTCAATAAGTAACAGTTAAGATTAAGATAGGAGAAAATGAGTTAAAATGGTGATGTATAACCAATCTGTAGGAGTGTCTCTAGGGATAGATGGTTTTCCAGTTTAAGTCTGGAAGCTAGGAAGGAAGAACATGAAAAATCTGGAAGGTTTTATTTAACAGTATTTTAAAAGGAGGGGAAGCACCAATATCCTGGGAAAAAGCTGTGGTGGCTGTTATACATAAAGACTGCAAAGACAAATAAAGTTAATTAGGAGGCTATATGACGGATCAGGGGCAAAAATCAAAGTGGGAGGGCTCCTCTCTGATAAGCTGTGTCTAAACAGAGGAACCAGGCAGAGGTGCCCTCTTTCCCCTTTTGTATTTACACTATATTTAGAACCACTGGCAAAGAAAATAAAGGACTCAGAAATTTATTATATAATTTGTAGGTAATTAAGAAGAGTTGGCTTTATTTCCAGACAATATTACTTTGTATCTGATAAAACCAAAAAAAGATATCTCAGTGTTGTGGAACATTCTGAGAAGGCTCTAAGCTTTTTTCGGGATATAAAATTAATGAAGATAAAACAAAGGCTGCATAGCTGTAAACCATATATCCACAGAAATTGCTTCAGTAATACCCATATATTCATGGGGACAAGATAAAATGAAGTATTTAAGAGTCTGGGTTATAAAGAATTCTGTTTTGGTAACTAAGGATATGAAGGAAGAGACTAAACAAAAGATAATTCAAAAACTGATGAACTAGAAACTCTTGTCTATGGATACAGACAGCAAGAAAGAAGTAAAATGTTTTTTAGTCTCTCTAGTTTTATACACAGGTCAAACATATTTTTATCAATCAGAGGAGAAGCTATGGTTAGTAATTAATAACGTACTAAAGGAATTTATCCACTGCGGTGGTGGTGCTGCGGTAGCGTTGTTGCCTCACAGTTAGACATTGCCTGTTCGATTCTCAGCTAGAGCGTCTTCTGTGTGGCGACATGCGTGAACAGGCGTTCCTTCGTTGAAGGTTGTGTGTTAGGCCCGGCAAGCCAGCAAGTAAAACTCTACTGCCAATCATTAGCGGACCGGAGTTCTGCTGTGGCGACCCCTAACCGGGAAAAGCCGAAAGACACAAACTAAAGGAATTTATCTGGAAGGGGAAGAAGGAAAGGGTCAAGTATGATAAGCTGATTAGGATTGCTTGAAATTAAGCATATTTTACAGCTCCACAGTCAAGGCTCTTACGCATAACACAAGCAGGAAGTTGCAATTCAAAGTGGAAAGAGAATGATAATGAAAGTGGAGGGACATCCAAGAAATAACGACAGTGAGATTTTCAATGCAGATCCTTAAGGAGAATAACAACAGCCATACAGGATATTACATTCATAAATTAGCAGAAAGTATTCTACAAACTAAGCCAACACAGGAATGGAGAAAGGAGATTTTGCCAATAGAGATGAGTGCAATTAGAGGTACAGAGAATAAGCAAGAGGGTCTGGAATTTAAGGAGGAAACTGGCAAAGGAACCAAGGTACTGGGAACAAATAATTAAAGACGGAAAGGTAACAGAATGGGAAGAGGCCAACAAGACATTTTGACTGCAGGCTAGAAATATACCACCTTTTCAAATGCTCAAAGTGGGACATTTACTGTAGAAATGTCAGATTAGCAGGACAAAACATATCCATGACCAGTACAAATGATAGAACTTCACCTTTCTGCCAAAATAAAAGCTTATTCGTGTAGCATTTGAGTTGCTTATGCTATTTTATATAACATTTAGGTGTTTCAGAGAAAAAATAACTGTCTTATGAACTATGAAAGAAAACTTAGGAAATATTTTCGTACAATAATCTCAGGACATCTGCCATTTTTTCAGTTTTTTCGCAGGACACAACTGCCCAAAGAGGGACTGTCCCCTCACAAAGTGGGACAGGTGGTAACCCTAGCTAGAAACTGCCTTCCCTATCAGGCATTGACATCAGAGTACAAGCAAAGAGAAAGTGACAGGGGAATCCTAAGTGAAAGACCCACACTGGTAGAGTTTTTACTTGAATCTAGGAAAGAAGCTGTTGTTAAAAAGGGGTTACTAGTAGGGTGTATAAAATGTTGCACAATAACTATAAGAATCAAACAGACAAGGTTAGAAAAAATTGGAAGGAGAGATTAGATAAGCAATTCACAATGAAACAATGGGCGGGCATATGTACAAATATGGAACAAAGTCTAGAAGATTTAGATTTTTGCTTGGAAGTGTTTGCTTTGGTATTTTTATACCCAAAACAGATTCCAAAGAACTTTTCCTCGGGTAGATGGCACATGTTGTAGTAGTGATGGGGAAGAAAGAGGTAGCTGGGCGCATATGTTTTCAGAGTAAAATGAGTTGGCAGACTTTAAAAATTCTCTAGAGAGTACTCTGTAAGGAATACCGGGGCGAGCAAATGAGCTGCAATAGAGGATCTAATGTCTAGACACAAGTAAGGCCTTGTTAGTTTAATTCTGGTGGCTGCCAAAAAAAAAAAAACAATTAGTAGAAAATGCTAAGAGATAAAAACTGGAAGATGGATCTTTAGAAAAAGGTAGAAGCAAATTTAATAGAAAAAAATGGAAATTGTGCAAACAGTAAATGCAGAAAAATATTTTGGAAGATGAATGAGGTTGAAGACAAGGCACTAAACAATTTATAAAATGCTGGATTGATTATATTGTACAGATTAATATATGTTTGCAAATGTGAATTTGTTAATATGGTTTCATCACTTTTAAAAAAATGTAAGGTTTGCCTATGTCACAAGTAATAATTCAATTAAGATGTGTTTTTAAAAGGCTAAAATCAGAAAACTGAGAGCATACAACTTGTTTTTCACCTCTAGGATGTAATAGTGATGGAACAAGAATGGACTAGGTTGGTGCAAGAGGGAACAGAGACTCTCATATGCACTTTCAGTATGATTAAACCCAACAATCGAATAAGTAGCTGTTTATTTGGGGAAACTGCCTGTACATGAAGGGGTAACTTCCCTTTTTGGAAAGTATACACTGCTTTGCGTGTTTGCTGCGAGTTAAAGGTGGATGGGGAATAAAAATATACATAGTTTCTTTGTTTTGTGAGTGTCTTTACTGAAGCAATAAGCTAGGGAAAATGCATGTCCACCACCCCAACAAAAACAGATGGAATCTCTTACACAAAGAAAGAAGTTTGCCCAGAAACCTGTGTAATCGTTAAAGCCTCTTGCACCAAGACATTTTGAATATTCTGGTGGAAGAATCCTTTATACAGCACCACGGAAATCTGAGCAATAGCAGGCTTTTCTCATGAGTGCCAAGAAACTAACATCTGGCCTACAGGGCTCTCCCAGTTTAGCAGAGGTCTAGCCAGTTGCATGGTATGAACTCCCACTGTATGCCTCTAAACTGGTCATGACAGATGGGGAAGCAGTTCAAACATGCTCTGGGACTGGGAAAGAATAAGGCAATAACTCAATAGATTCAATATCCTCAGGTACTTATGGTAGTGTAAGGATTATGGCCTCCTATTCCCTACCCACTGCTGCTTTCACCTCCACTGGGTTGTTCATTTCTTAACATCAAAGCTCCCTCTTAGAAGGCATTTCTTGTTTAAGAGCTCATTTCAAGGTTTGTCTTCTGGGAGCAGCAGACATCTTTTGTGCTAATACCACTACTTTTTTATGTTGAAGAATGGCATGGCTGTAACATACATGTCCATTAAATGTAGTACAATGTTCACTGGTTGGAGACCTAGGGGGTCTTCCCCAGAAAAAAAAGATTCTGCAAATAGTAACATTTTGGTGGAATTGATTTTCCACAGGAAACGTGATTAAGTTTTACAAACAATGTTATGGACCTTGGAAAAAGTATCACAATTACTAGGAAATGTGGTAAGTCTAGAATACACAAAATGATTAATAAGAGTTGGGAGTCCTTCTTTAAAATCACCTAAAATGGAAAGAGAGAACAAGTTACCTCATTAATGCCTACTGGCAGTCAGTTAGTTAGGTGCCACATTCCTCACTGCTGGTAGGCTGGGCAGCAACTGTCTAAAGCTGAGAGCAAAAAGAAAATTAAATGTCAGATTATCTTTTCAACTGAACAAGATCAGCTTTTTCATTTTTTTTTTGTTCAGATGAAGTAATTTTCTCACATTTAATTTGCTTTACTGCAGCACACTAAATACCACAGGTTTAGCACCATGTTTAAGTTACAACAAAACAGAAATACTGCATGTGGTCTGCCTTTCAAATGCTACTAGCCTGAACCCGACACTGCAGCTCACATATAATACACCCTGCTCGGTGCTGGTGGCATTAATGTGCTAATGACTGATCACTTCCTGAGGCAAAAAAAAAAAAAAACTGAAAATAACAAGTTGCACTCTTTTTTTAGCATATTTCCTGGGCTGAGAAGGTCCAACTCCTCAATGTTGCTATCTGTAAAAACTTGTCAGACCAGAGAGGCACATATCTGCCTGTGATTAATTTGCATGGATAATGAATCACACTGCAGACAGTGACCTTTACAATAAAAAGACTCTCCTCTAAACTCACATACCCCCTTCAGACAAAACCTGAACTGATGGTGTAAATGCAAAGCACAAAAGATTCTGGCCCTGAAAAGAAAACAGGGATTTGAATGGAATGGTTCAATAACTCTGGCTCCAATGTTCCTATAGAGCACTTGTCTGCTGTGAAATAAGAAGTTATGTACCTACCATAAAGTTCCATGTTAGTTGTCTTCTTCTCGCCTTCTTTCTTGCTGGATGGGTTCGGAGCCGGTCCTCGGCTCTGACTCGGCCTTCTACTAAAGCTCGAGAGCTATTTACCGGCTCGAGGCTTCCCCATATCCCACAATGCTAGGCGACAGATACCCAGATCTCGTTTGGTAGAGCTAACACCATAGAGACACCTGTCCCCACTACAAGGTTTACCTACAGTGCTAAAAACAGAGGAGGACGTAACCTAGAAAAGAGTCAACCAGAGGAAGAAGGCCTCAAAGGGGATTCTTCTCGGTCTGTCCAGGCTAGGGGGATGGAGGGTGGGACGCAAGAAAGAAGGCGAGAAGAAGACAATTAACATGGAACGTTATGGTAGGTACATAACTTCTTAATGTTAAGTTGTCTATCTCGCCTTCATTCTTGCTGGATGGGACAGCGTCCCTAGCACCTTAGCCCTGGGTGGCATCGGAACAGACTCTTGAGCACAGTGGAACCAAAATCAGCTCGACTCCTGGAGGCCATATCCAACTTGTAATGTGAAATGAAAGTATGAGGAGTGGCCCATGTGGCTGTAGCACAAATAGATTCCATTGGAAGTCTTGCCTGAAAAGCTACCGACGTAGCTAATGCTCTGGTGGAATGAGCTTTTGGTTTTGTAGGGAGTTCTTTATGTCTCAGTTGGTAAATCAAAGTAATAATAGAGGCCAACCACCTGGATAAGGTTACTTTAGAAACTGGCAGGCCCTGCTTGCCCTCAGCATAGGACAGGAAGAGTTGGTCCGATTTTCTTGTTTGTTTAGTCCTATCCAAATAAAAACGTACTTGCCTGTGAATGTCCAAATAGTGCAACTTTTGTTCAGCTCTGTTCGAATAGTTAGGAAAAAAGACAGGAAGATCAATAGCCTGATTCAGATTTTTCTTGGAAGGCATTTTGGGTAAAAATGAAGGATTAGTCCTGAGTGAAACTCTATCTTTGTGAAAAACAAGATAAGGAGGACGAATACAGAGGGCTTGAAGTTCCGACACTCTTCTAGCTGAGGTGATGGAAGAGAGTCTTCCAGGAGAGTAATTTTAAGGAACAGAAAGCCGCAGGTTCAAAAGGAGGGAGAATCAATGAAGTTAATATCAGGTTCAAATCCCACGGAGGTGGGGGATCTTTAACCGAGAGCCTAAGTAAAATAGTCCCTTTAAGAAAAGCTTTACAAAGTTTGTGGGACATGATGCTGGTCTCTGACAGGCCAGCGTGGAAATTAGCGATAGCAGCCAACTGGACTCTAATGGTGGCAGATGAGGAACCTGCTCGAAAAATCTAGAACGTTATGGACAGAGGCTGTAAAGGGGTCTATATTTCTAGCCTCTGCCCAGAAAGAGAAACGTTTCCACTTACTAGCATAAGTCTTTCTGGTAGTAGATTTGTGCGAAGAAAGGATGATTTTATGCACTGGCTGAGAAATATGTGGAAGCCTGGTTAAGGTTGGAAGTGGAGCAACCAAGCTGTGAGGTTGAGAGACTGAAGGGATTGGTGCAGCCCGCCCGACTGATGGATCAAAAGGTCTGGCACTGGGTCCAGATTCCAGGGCTGCTCTAGCAGGTGACGATGCAGGAATGGGAACCAAATTTGTCGAGGCCAGTAAGGGGCAATGAGGATCATCCTGGATCCCAATGCGGTCAGTTTCTGAATCAGTTTTGGAATTAAGGGAAAAGGAGGGAATGCATACAGAAGACCCCGGGGCCAATCGTGAACTAGAGCATCTCTGGGGGAGTGGCCGGGGAGGGGGAAGAGAGTGAAGAAGTCATCGCACTTGCTGTTGAGAGGGGTTGCGAAAAGGTCGCAGCAAGGTTGACCCTATCTGCGGAAAATTTTGTCCGCTACTAACTGATTGAGAGACCACTCGTGAGGCATGAGAATGGCTCTGCTTAACCTGTCCGCTATGACGTTGGACTTCCCGGGGATGTGCGTTGCTATCAGAAACCGTTATCGCCCACTGCCAGAGTCTGAGTGCTTCTCGACATAAGATATAGGACCTGTTTCCCCCCTGCTTGTTGATGTACCACACTACAGACATATTGTCCGTCTGAACTGCAATAGTCCCGGTAGGTAGAGAGTCCTGAAGAGCTTGCAACGCTAAAAGTACTGCTCTCATCTCCAAAACGTTTATGTGCAGGTGGTACTCTAGGGGTTGCCAAGTGCCCTGGACAGTCCTGCCCTGAAAATGCCCCCCCCCCACCCGATTAGGGAGGCATACGTTGTCACCGTGGCAACAGGAGGAGGAAGAACAAGCGGTCTTGCCTTGAAGTACTTGAGAGGAGACCATCCACCAAGAAAGGTGGTCTTTGCATGATTGGGTGATTATTATGTTGTGAGACATCGGAAGCTGTTGAAAAGACCATTGGGTAAAAAGCATCCACTGAAGAATCCGCATGTGAAAACGAGCCAGGGGAAGTAATGTGATTGCTGCTGCCATGAGACCCAAGGTTTTCAGTACAAATCTGGCCTGAATTCTCTTGCACTGTAGTAAGGTTTGAACATGTGGGCGAATGTCTGATACTCTTTCTAAGGGAAGTTTTGCCGACAGCTCTTCTGTATTTAATATTGCGCCTATAAAAGTTATAGATTGACAAGGCGACAATGCAGACTTTTTGAAGTTTATAGAGATACCTAGCTCGGAGCAAGTTTGGATGGTATAATCCCTGGCTCGGAGTAGCTGATGCCTGGTGGAAGCAGTTAGGAGCCAGTCGTCTAGATATGGAAACACCTGGAATCCTCGCCGTCTCAGGTGAGCCATAACCACTGCTATACATTTGGTGAACACCCTGGGGGCTGTGGTGAGACCAAAGGGCAGGGCTCTGAATTGATAGTGACTGGCTCCCAGCCGGAAGTGGAGAAAACTCCTGGAGCATCTGTCCATTTTGATATGGTAGTACGCATCCTGAAGGTCTATGGAGCACATCCAAATGTCCTGACCCAAAAAGGGTAGAATGGACTGAAGCGTGACCATCCGGAACTTCGTTCTTTGAACAGATTCGTTTAACCTGCTGAGATCCAAAATGGGTCTCCAGTCCCCTGTCTTTTTTGGTACCAAAAAGAACTTGGAGTAAATCCCGGATCCTTGCTGGTCTGCTGGCACTGGCTGGATGGCCCTTTTTCTAGCAGTTTTGAAATTTCTAGTACTGCTTGTTCCCTTAGACTGGGTGGAACATCTGGAAGGAACCTGTTTGTTTGTACAGGGGTGTGGACAAAGGGAATTTTGTAACCCTCGGATATGACAGACCGTACCCATTTGTCTTGTGTGAGGAGTTGCCAGGCTTCTGGGTACAGTGAAAATCTTCCCCCGACTGCCTCCGACGGTGGACAGTCGGGCAGCCCCTCAGGGGTGCTGAAAGGGTTTGTCAGAGAAAGATTCTCTGCTACCCTGATTTTGCGGACCCCCTCTGCCCCTTGGGCGGCGTCTATTATTGTTTCCTCCTCTGCCCCTGGAGGGAAACTCGCCACTTGTGTCAGGCACGACTCCGTGGGGCTTCCGAAACCACATTTTTCCGCTCTTCTGACCTTTAGGGTATGGTCTAGAGGGAGTAGAAAAATGGACTCCCATGGCAGAGAGAGTCTTGTCTTCCTGCTCACACCTGGTAAGGGTACCCTTCACCTGTGGTCCAAACAAAGCCGAACCATCGAAGTGGGTATTGGTGAAGGACGCCTTAAAGGGGTCAGCAAAGTTACATAACCGCATCCAGGCATGTCTTCTCAAAGCCACGCCTGTACCTGCGGCCCTACTCGCCCCATCGGCTGCATAAGAAATGAGCCGCATGGAGGAGTTGACTATAGAGTTAAGGATCGCCAGCTGGGAGTTAATCTTTTCCTGAGACCCCGCAGCTGATGGATCCTGAAGGGTATCACCCAGTTCCTTGAGAAGATCCCTTTGAAGGCGGGTGAAATGGCACAGATAATTCAGCGACCGCATGGAAAAGGTCGCTGAAGAAAACATCTGCATCCCGTACCTGTCCATTGTCCTAGATTCTTTATTAGGTGGATGGACAGGCACCGAAGGGTCAGCCAACTCCTTCTTAGTGGCTGCTGCCACCACCATGGCATCAACAGGGACACCCTTTGTCAGAAACTGTTTGTCAGATGGGGCTGTAATGAATTTAGTGGGCCTGCGGGAAGTTGATTCCACTGTGTCTGGGGCTGTCCACGCCTTCCGTGCCACCACTTCCTTGAGCGGGTCGAAAGGTGGAGACACCCAGGAGGTGGAAGGGCGAGAACCAAACGCGTCCAGGTACACCAACTCGTCCTCGGAAGGGTTAAGGGCAGTCAAGTTCCCCCTCTGCCTAAGGATCTCAAGGATGTCTGAAAAGAAGACATCCTCAGAGGGGGACCTTGGGGACCCTTCCGTATCCTCCAAGTCGGTGTCAGACGTGACTGACTCGGGGGAGTCAACATGTTTCCTCTTACATTTTCTCTTCCAAGGGGGCTCCTCTGAATGATCAGGGGAGGCCTCTGAAGAGGAAGATACACCCAATGGGGAAACCTGGAGCGTCTGTTCTCCACGTTTGGGGTCAGGAGGGTGGACAGAGACCGATGCAGGCACCATGGGGGGAGGAGCCGAAGGGGCCGATCGTGGAGCCGACACAGGAGTCAGCACGCTCCTCATGACCTCGAAGGCGCCCCTATCAGGCAGAGAAGAGGGTCCCCGCTCCGAAGAGATGTGAACCCCTCCCGGCACTGAGAGGGACGGCTCCGAGGCCGATGTCGGGGCCGAGCTCACCTGCGCTGAGGCCCCTAGAGGTAGAACGGGGTCAGACAAGGGTCCGATGCCACTCGCCCCCTTGTAGCCGACGAGGGAGTCTCGGCGCCCGGATCCCTTCAAGGATGGAACCAATGAAGAGATTGGAGCCGAAAGGTGTGGTATCTGCTCAGACGTTCCGACGATTTGAGCCCCAATGAGCTCTGGCTCCGAACACAGTGGAAGAGACAGAGGAGGAACTGTTGAAGACACAGGGATAGCCACAGTCTGTTGAGAAGGGCTGGTCAACATTTTGGCCAGTGCCTGCGACTTTAGGAGCCTACTGACCACCCTCTCCAAGTCATGATCGGATAGCCTGGAGGACCAAGAGGAGTGGGACCTATGGCTCCGCTCTGATTGAAGCAATGGAGACCTCGGAACTGAACGTAAGGACTCTAAACATGGGGACCTCGAACGTTTACGGCTCAGAGAAGGCTCCGACACCAAGGTCGGAGCTGACTGAGGTCTCGAAGTGTCGGTTCCAGCCGGAACTGATGAGGAGGCAGGAGCTCCGCTCGGCGACGGCTCTGAACAGGGAGCCGATGGTTTGGCGGGCTTTAAGGATTTTCCCAACGGAGGCTTAGCCGGGGATCCTTCTGACTTAAGTAAGCCCCTCAAAATGAGCTTGTTCCTACGCTCCTGCAGGACTCTCGGACTGAAGGTGTGGCAGACCGAACAAGAGTCCTGCAGGTGTAGGGGGCCCAAGCAATAAACACAAGAAGTGTGACCGTCTGTCAGAGACATCTTCTGACAGCACGAGTCACACTTCTTGAAACCTGAGACTTTGGTATCTTTAGACATATTAAAAAAGGGATACCAAAGGGAACAGGTAACCAGTGCTTAAAACAAGGCACACACACACACACACACACACACACACACACACACACACACACACACACACACACACACACACACACACACTAGGTAAAATTAACAGTAATAATAATAACTATAACCACACAACTATTACTAACAAATATATATATATATATATATATATATATATATATATATATATATATATAATACAAGAACAAACTGTAAGACTAAGTAAAAGTAGCTAATAAGGCCTAACACTACCCTAAAGGGTGGGGGTGGGGGTGGGGGGAGAAACTCTGTAACAACAAAAAAAAAAACGAGTTTCTAAGTGGGATCTCAAGGGGCACACAATCTAATTAAACTAAGAGGGAAGATTATCAAAAAATAAGAGAATATTGACAATAAAAATACAAGAAAAGATTTATACGACCTGGAGTCGGTAAAATTGCAACCTCGTAGCTGAAGTGGCAAACGGGATCTGGGTATCTGTCGCCTAGCATTGTGGGATATGGGGAAGCCTCGAGACGGTAAATAGCTCTCGAGCTTTAGTAGAAGGCCAAGTCGGAGCCGAGGATCGGCTCCGAACCCATCCAGCAAGAATGAAGGCGAGATAGACAACTTAACATTATCAGATAAGGTTCCTTATATACAAGGGAAAAATGAGCTTCAATACTAAGATCAAGCTTCATGGTGAAGAGTGAAGGAGCCTTGATTGTAGTACAGATAACTTGTGTCTGATTATCATATCAGCCCCAGCACTGGAGGAGCCAGGCGGGGAAGAGAAAGAAGTTTAGGGGTACAGTTTCCTCACCTCTTTTAGGGAGGCAAGGGGAACGCATGCTTAGAAGGGCATATATGAGTAACACTGTCCCTAATGGAGACCACAACGAACTGCCTGTTGGACTTCCAAGATGGCTGAACAACGGTCAAGAGTTTGATTAGAGCTCTCCCAGTTTGAAATATGAAAAACTGCAAAAAAAAAAAAAAAATAATAATAATAATAAAATAAAAAATAAAATAATTAATTTAATTAAATTAAACCAGTAAAAGCTAATCTATCAGTCTGGGCAAAATTTTGTTATTGGGTTCCACTAGAAATCTCGAACATTCAAAAGTTCACTTTTGAAAGTCTGCAGGTTTCAATGGAGATCGCCGTAGGGAATATTTCCCTTTACTTCAATGTAGTGCGATCTTGGAGTTGGTATATTTAAGTAGCGGGGGTGTGGGGGGTGCAGGGGGGCTTATCCCCCTGCCTGGAGCACTCAGGTAAGGTTCTTTGTTTTTTTTAAATTTTTTACTATGTGTTCGAAGTTTTGAAACTTTGCTCATATAGTGTCAAGCATATAATATAGGCATTTGTAGAACTTTAGAGACTGTAAACCAAAAAAGAACAATTTTGAGTAGAAGAATCTTCTACCTGTTTGCCAAAAAAGCAGTTCAAGTTTAATCTTTGGTAGAGGAGATAAGTTCAAGTAATTTAGTGGGAAAAAAACTAAATTAAATGCACTCAGAGCTGTTTACAATAAGTGAAATACTGAAGAAATATATAGTCAAACAACAAAAGGCTGGAATAAATGGAAAAATCTTTGACTAGCTCATATGATGAACTGATAAAGCTGCACAGATCAGATGCTGAGATGGAGAAAAGGCTAGCTGCACATGAGGCTTCTCAAGAAGAGCAGTTTCAAAAAACAGTAGCGTTAGAAGACAGAACACAAAGGAAAAACAACAGAGTTTCCACTGTCCCAGGGAAACTGGAAGGAACAGTTAGTATTGATTTAATGAAAGCTCAAATAAGCAACTGTTCAGCTGTTTAGAGTCATAGAATGTTTCTATGCTAACAGCCGGGGGGGGGGGGGGGGTCTTTCTAAATCTAGCAGCCAAGTTTTCCTGAAATAATGACGATGTCCTGTTTCCAAACAGGACATTGAGAGCCAGGCATTCACAAACTACCTCTGTCCATAAGGGACATGGGTGCTAAGCCATGTACATTTTCTATTCCCCATCCATTGGTCTACGTTGTGCTTAAACCGATAATAGACAGACTAAGCTTCACATGGATGGGATGCCTGCTCCATAAAAGGGGCAGTCTCTGGGACACACATCTTTCTCTCCAGCATCTTCTGTTTAAGTCACAGACAAAATTCAAGTCCCTAGACATTGTACTTATGGTACACTTTGATTTACGAATATGTAGGAGATTCATATGTGTGGGGTTTGCAGATGCCTGGTAAGCCAGGCACATATCACCCTTCAGCAATCTATAGGAGACTGAGTAGAGGGAAAAGGCTTTAAGGCGCACTGCACAAGGCAGGTTTATTACACCTTGTATTCTTTTTATAAGGACCCTCTGAGGTTGCTCTACCTGCTGTATATGCCTGGTCAGGAACTTACCACTGGGAGCACTGTACTCTATGACTGATCTGATAAGGGCAGAATACAGTGAGATAATGACCTGTTTGGACCTAGATGACATGCCCTTATTGATAAGGTTGTGCAACATAAAAGGATTTCCTCACCACTGTGGCCATGTGGTGGTCGAACCTAAGACTACTGTCTAAGGGAATACCCAGATCCCTGACCAGTGGGTCAACTCTTAGGGGTATATTGTCAACATGGTAATTAACTGGGATGATTGACCTCCCAAAGGGTACAACTATGCATTTATTAGCATTGAGTTTAAGACCATGGCTTTGGCACCACTTTTTTAGTCAGGGATAGACCTTCTTGAAGAATGATAATGTCTGTGTGGGCACGTTGATAACCCCCAGCTTGAATTCATCTGCAAACTTAGTCAGCCATAAACCTTCAGCTTTTGCTTCCATTTCAGAGAAATAGATGCCAAAAAAGAACGGGGCCAGTACAGCCTGTAAGGCTCTGCTAGTGACTGGCCTCTTGTTGGAGGTGGCCTCACTTATTTTGACCTCTTGTGTCCTATCAGTGAGCCAGCTAGCTATCCGCCAGGTGATAAAAGAGTTTACACCTAAATTAGTGAGTTTGTCTATAGTGCCTGAGTGGGATATTGTATCAAAAGCCTTGGCCAGGTTGAGGTAAGCTGTGTGCAAAGTCTTACCTTCACCCAGTGCTATGGTGACCTTCTCAGAAAAGTTCACAAGATTTAATAGGCATAACCTTTCCTTTATCAAAGCCAAACTGTTATGGGTCCAGTGTTTGCAAGTTACCTATGTCCTCATTTATCATCTCCGTGATGATTCTTTCCATGGTCTTAACATATGAAGCAGGTAAGACTTCAGGGCCCCTAGTTACCCAGATCAGGGGTTGAACCTCCTTTGTGCGGGGGAATAATTGTAGCCATCTTCCAATCCTTAGGTACAAAATCTGACAGAAAGCTCCAGTTGAAAAGTGAATCAAGTGGACCAGAGAGGTCATGTTTCATGCTCTTTATCAGACATCCCGGGATTTTACTGGGGCCCATCGTTGCAGTGTTTTTGGCCTTAGAAAGTGTAATGATGACCTAGTAATGCTTGGAGGGGGGATTGTGGTATGTGGTACCTCCTTTGGAATTTGGGGGGCAGTGGGGGGAGAAAATATGAGCTGAACCTGTCAGCCAAAAGCTTCGCAATGGCCTCTGGATCAGTGTGGGTGATGCCACTTACAATACGTTTTGCACATTGTAGCGTATTTCCCCTGAGGTTTCAGACATAGCTGTAGAAAGTTCTGTGGTTGACCTTTGCCTGAGAAGCAATTTTTTTCCCTTCAAATTTAGCCTCTGAAGTATTAATTAACCCTATTAGCTGCCTGTTGAGATTGGTCCGGTGGCTTTCAGTATGTATGGCTTTGCTCCTCCTACTCTGGGCAAGAATTCTGTTCTTTTGCTGTATAACCAACTGATACTGTGATTCCGCCAGGATGGCTTGTCTTTTGAGTTTGTCTTATTCTTAATATGAGTAGGCACAGCTCGATCTATACAGTTATCAATATGGCCGTACAGATATTTTGTAAATAGCTCAGCACATGCTATCATGTTTACTGGGTTTGGGGTTGCTTGAAACTTAGCCCACATGTTGCTTAGTAGAGAGACATGTTAGCCTTGAAATAGTTCCTAAAGGTTTTTGGTTTCGCTGGATTCCCAAATTTAAATTTTATTTCAAGTGATACTAACGTATGGTCAGATCTTATGAGCGAAATATTACATTGAGTGAGGAACATCATCCAGCCATGTTTGTGAGTACAAGGTCAAGAATATTTGTACCCCTTATAGAAGAATGGACCAACTGTTCAAGGATATTGGTAATACTGGTATTAAAGTTTAGGAATTGCTGGGTTTGTGCATTAGAAATGATGCAGGATTCCCAGTCTACAGAGGGGTGTTGGGATCCCCCAAGAATATTGTATAGGGTTGAACAGTGAGGGACTCTAGTACACTAAAATATGTAGTATGGGTTTCCTGGGACATGGAGGGGGACCTACAGGTTGCAAGGATATTGTACGACACCCTGTTTATGGTGAGCTGCATATGTATGAGTTCAATTGGGTCATAACTAGTCTGGATGTGAGGTTGGTTTTAATACAGACTGAGACTTCTCCACCTTTACTGCCTCCTGTACAGTAGCTGATCTAAAGGTGAGAAAGGCATTCTAACTCCGCATTGCTAGGGTACTCTCTGCAACTTTAAACTATGTCTCCATTAGTACACAGATGTCTACACTCTCCAGGGAGAGGAAGGCTTGCAGGGAGTGGAGTTTCTTGTTAAGTATTCTTCTAGTAGTGACAAGTACCACCTTCAGATATTCTTTCACAGATTCAGCTAAGTCAGTAGGTTTATCAGTTTGGCACCGACTAAAAAAGGCACTATGCGGGTGGAAAAGATCTTTACCAATATCCAAAAGCCTAGAGGGGATAGGTGCAGGCCATCAAATATTGTACTCCTTGGATTGACACCAGAAGCTAAGCCAATTGTTAAAATGAATCATTTTCTATTGGTAATGTGGCATCATCCTTAGAGAAGGTAGTAGGCTGCTCAGTGCTGGGTTCATACCTGCCCAAGACAGAATCAGCAAGCTCGATAATGTCTTGCTTCATATAGTCAAGGGTGGTATGTCTCAGGTCAGTATCACCCACATGGACTATCACAGAATCATATTGGTACCTGTAAGTTCAATGAGCTGAATGTCTGCGTGACTTGACAGATCCTAGCCTGGGAAAGGCACCTTACCTTGACTCTCTCCTTACTCCATCTGGTGAGGGGGACATTCATGTGCCTCACTGCAGAATCACCCAATGGCCAGGAAATTTGGCTGTGTGCTGGCTAGCCTTAAGGACTTAGCAGTAGAGGCACTGGATACAGTATTACTATGTGTAGCTGTGGGTGGTGTTTTAACTGAGTGTTTACATGAAGGCCATGGACCCTTTCTTTGATTGTACTGTGTATTGGTCTTAGTGTTTTAGGACGATTACCTGTAAGTGCTCAGCATAAGTAGTTTTATTTGTGAGGTCTTTACCCTGTGCAGTACGGCATGGTGCAAGTGTCACTGACAACCTCTATAGGACTAGTTTTGGTTGTATGAAAGTTTTGCCTCCAGTGTTAAAAGTAAATTTACACCTCTCGCATAGTTTACCTGTTTTATTATGAATAAGTGGGTTGTCAGTGTACATGAGCCAATTACTATGATGCCTCAGAACACCCATCTCAACCAGAATGGCCACAGAGAGTCAGGAAGTGCATATCCATGGCTATTAATCTAACTGGAAGGAGTGAGGGAAATTTAAATATTAAATAGGTCAATGAGACAAGGAACTTGATGAGGAATGCTCAGCTATGTGCAAACTAGATGCTCTAGCAGTTAAAATATCTTGATAGTAATGCCACAAGAGTGTAGACTACAAACCTTCCTTATGTAAGATAATTAGTTTGAAGCCCAAGTGCCTAAATCAAAATTAATACAGTTTGAATAACAGTTACAATGTAAAGGCTACTAACAAACAGTAATAAATAAAGCAGATTAAATGCAAGTGAACACTCTAAGAACATGCAGCAAAAATCTAAACGTAGGAAGAAGCACAAATACAGCAAAAGTAGCTGAATAAACTGTGATTTATTTCTACTAACTGGGAAAGGAAGAAACAGAAGATAATTCAAGATTAAGAGAC
The DNA here is from genome assembly GCF_019279795.1 of Protopterus annectens. Lineage (NCBI taxonomy): Eukaryota > Metazoa > Chordata > Ceratodontiformes > Protopteridae > Protopterus > Protopterus annectens. The sequence continues at coordinate 1,673,463,401 of NC_056728.1, forward strand.
TAAAGGGGATGGCCTTCCTAGCTGATCTCTCAGTGGTCAGTAGAATGAGCTGATGAGATGGGACCGGGGAGAGTTTCCAAAAATCAGATTTATAGTAGGCCGGGCAAATTAAAAGCCAACAAATTTAAAACTACAACTGCAGAGAGGGGGATGGGTTGGAAAAATCAAATGCAGTCAAGAGATCAGCAACAGTCAGGCAGAGAACAGCAGGTCAAACAAGCACTACAGCGAAATAAAGATGTCACTAAATATTTGTAGTTAAATGAGACATGGTATAGCACAGCTCCTCCCCCTAATTTGCTAGATGTTATTTGCTGTCTACAAAAGACTTCTTTTCTGACTGACCCTTGCCAAAAAAAAAAAAAAGAAATGCAATACCTTAAATGAATACCTTCAATCTAAAATCAAATGCAGACAGAGAGCCACAAGAGTCAGGCAGAGAACAGCAAGACAGACAAGCACTACAGCTAAATCCAGCAGTTCCACAGAAAGATTTGTTAACTGAAAGGACATTGTGTGTATGTTCCCAATCTGGTCATGAGAAAGCAGCGAAGACCTATAATAATAAAGATGCAATTATACCAACAGAAAGAGCTGTTTCTCACAATAATGTGGCAAAAGGGAAAAGTACTAAAAATTGGGGACAGCAAAGTATTTTGGAAAAATGCTTATTTGCTGAACATCAGACAGAAGAGAAACAAATTTATCCCAGCAATTAGGACTATTGAGAGCCAGGCGCAAGATTCATTTTTGGATGCAGAACAAACTAAGGAAGAAGGTTAAGAGGAAACAAATCCAAAAAAGTATAGCCACTGAAGAGTGAGCCAGCAATCTAAAGGGGATTCTGCTTCTCATTCTTCTGACAATAACAAAGCTCACAGTGGAAAGTACAGTTGTGTACACTTACCATAAATGTAGATGTTCGAGTGTATTCACTGTTGCAGTCATTACATTTGGGTTATCTGCCTGCAGGTAGCCTTGAGCCAGCCTGAATACCAGAGTGTTCGGATTTCTGTGTCAGATGCTGTCGCTTCTTCCCTGACGTCAGGTCGTCAGGGATATAAAACATGCATTCGACACCATTACATCAGTTTTTCTTGCCCCAGATGTCAGGTGCCCCCACAATAGGAAGCAATTATATGGTATGGTACACCCCCATCAACAAGCAAATACACAAGAAAAAATAAATATACCAACAAGAAGGAAAGGTAGAGCCAAGAGAAGTCAGGGGGCTGGAGGGAAGGTAACCAGGACTGCAACAGTGAATACACTTGAACATCTACATTTATGGTAATTGTACACAACTGTACTATGTTCTTCGTGTTTCACTATTACAGTCATTACATTTGGGTTGATTCCCAAAGCTAAGGAAGGGAGGAGGAAGTTAAAGAACATTAGGGCCAGCTATTAAGCCATGCAAGACCGCAGTGGCAAATCCAGCTCTGGATTTAGAAAAGATAGGCATGTGGCAATGCTTGGTGAAGGTATGTACAGAGCTTCAGGTAGCAGCTTCTAGGATGTCCCTGGTAGGGACTTTGCTGAGAAATGCCACAGAGGTAGATGCAGCCCTGGTGGAATGTGATCTTATCCTCTTGTAATGTAGGTTTTCCATGGTGCTTGTAGCAGACATGAATGCAATGGGCTATCCATTTGGAAATGGTTTGCTTTGAAATGGCCTTCCCCTCTGCCCTTGCAGCAAAGTCAACTAGCAGCTGTTCAGATTTTCTGAGAGGCTTAGTCCTGTCCAAAACAGAATCTAAGTTGTCTGTGCACATCCAGAGAGTGCAGTATTCGTTCCCCTTTGTTTTGTGGATTAGGGAAAAAAGTAGGCAAATGAATGGACTGATTTAGGGCCACACTAGACACCACCTTGGGCATAAAGGAAGGATTAGTCCTGAGGGAAACCCTGTCCGCATGGAAGATAATGAAGGGTTCCACTGCCATGAGGGCCTGTAATTCAGACACTCTTCTTGCTGAAGTGATGGCTAGAAGGAAGTCTGTTTTCCAAGAAAGGAATTTCAACTCTGCTGTTGCAGCTGGCTCAAAGGGGGAAGAGTGAGCTTTTCCAATACAAAGTTAAGGTCCCAGGTTGGAGTGGGAGCTCTCCTGGGGAGCCTTAAATTTATGGCCCCTCTAAGAAATTGTTTTAGCAAGGGGTGAGAGAAGAGGGGTGGGCTCAGTATTATAATGTGCTGAAATGGCAAAGGCATGAATTTTAATTGACGAGAAGGATAGGCCCCTTGTGGAGCATTCCTGTTAAATACTCTGGAATATGAGGTAAGCTGGCCACTGTTGTGCCCATCACCTGAGCCTGGCTCCAGGAACAGTATCTTTTACACTTTTCAGCAAATGATTTTCTAGTACTAGGCCTCCTTGCCTCCAGAATGACATTCAGCACCTGCTTACTGAGGGATGCTGGAGGACAGCTCAAGGAATTAGCCAGGCTGCAAGGTTCAGGGTTTAAGACTGAGGGTGCAGCATCTGGCCCGCCTGCTGGGACAGCTGGGAAGAGGTCTGAGGTAGGTGCCATGGTTGTAGCAGTGTCATACTGTGCAAGAGTAGGTAACCAGTGCTGGCATGGCCAGTCTGGTGCAATCAGTATTGTCCTTGGCTTGTCCTGTTTGATCCTTAGTAGAACCTTCGAGAGGAGAGGCAGAGAGGGAAAGGCATAAACAGAGAGGCTTTCCCAGGTAAATGACAGGACATCCACTTTCCAAGTTTGACTGTGGGGAGTTCTTGTGCAGAATTTTTTCAATTGGTAGTTCTGAGGGGAGGCAAACAGGTATACCTCTGGAGTCCCCAATTTGTTCCTCAAGAGATTGAATATTTTGGATTCTAGTTTCCATTTTGTGGGTCCATGAGATTTCCTGCTTAAGTCGTCTGCCAGTGAATTTAGTTTGCCTGGCAGGAATTGTGCTTGTAGGTGTGCTTGGTAGCTCAAGGCTGTGTTCCACAGAGCCATGGCTAGTCTGCAGAGAGGGCACGAGTGGATCCCCCCTGCTTGTTTATGTACCACATAACTGTGGTGTTGTCTGCCTTTAACAATAGTTGTCCTGGAAGAATATAGTCTTTGAAGGCTGTCAGTGAATTCTGTACAGCTATTTCTTTTTGACTGATATGCAGGTGCATCTGTCTCGGGTTCCATTTGCCCTGAATGCACTTCCCTGCCATGTGAGCCCCCAATGCATAGTCTGATGCGTCTGTTGTTAGGGTTTGGGTGGCAGGGGGTAGAGTGAAAGGGAGTCCCTTGTTGTGGTAGCAGGCCTCTGCCCACCAAAGGAACTCTGTCTTCATACAATGAATGATAGAAATCATTTGTTTCCAGGTCCTGAGAATGCTGACACCATATGCTTTTTAGATACCACTGGAGTTTCCTCATATGCAGTCTTACATATGGAATTAGTAGAATGCAAGAGGCCATGAACCCCATAGCTTGCAGTATTTTTCCTTGCAGATAGCTGGGGTTTTGTGGCCAATAGTTTGAAGTTGGCTGTCAAATAAACTTGTTTCTCTGGAGTGAGGAATGCCATCTGGGAAGTTGTGTTCAAGCTTGCTCCCAGGAATACCATTTGTTGGCAGGGTACTAGGTGAGATTTCTTTTCATTGATGGTGTACCTCAGTGAGGTTAGAAGTTTCTTTATGAATGCCAGGTGTTGTAATAGCAAGTCCTGGCTTTCTGTCTGAAGCAGACAACTGTCCAAGTATGGGTAAATTTGAATATTTCACTGCTACAAAATGCAATGGATGGAGCTAGACACTTTGGAAAACCCTGGGTGCAGTAGCTAAGCCAACGGGAAGTGCAGATGAAAGTGCATGCAGCCCGCCCTGAAACATAGGTATTGTCTGCAGGATCCTCTTATTAGGATGTGCAGGTAAGCTTCCTTTAAGTCTAGTGTTGCCAGCCAGGCATCCTTGGCTAGCATAGGAAGAAGCTGTTGAAGAGTTAGCATTTTGAATTTTGGAACCACCAGAAAGGTGTTGAGATTAAAGAGGTCCAGGATAGGACGCCAGGAGTTGTCTTTTCTGGGTACCACAGAAAGTCTTGAATAAAAACCTTGTCCCCTTTGTTCTGCTGGGGCAGGTTGAATAGCTCTGATACTGAGAAGAGACAGAACCTGCTGTTGGGCCTCCGCCCACTGATATGGGGGTAGGTCTGGCCAACCATTTGGGCTTGGTAGTGTGTGGAAGTGGAATCTGTATCCTTAGGAAACTATGTTCAAAACCCATTTGTCCTGGGTAATGAGTTCCCATTTTTTTGCATGCAGGGTGTGCTTTCCTCCTAAGAGAGCAGGTAGATGAGCAGGACTTGGAAGGGTTAAGGCTAAGTCATTGTGCCATTTTTCTGTAGGGGGTGGCTTACTACTCCCTGCTTTGGAAGTGGGAGTCCCCCACTGCTTATATCTGTGCGTAGCCTGAGACTGTAGCCCAGGTGGTCTGCTGTTCCTGGGTTTGGACTGAGAAGGGACTGGAAAGGACCAGTTCTTTGAAGGCTGATGCCTACTGAATCTGGGAGGCTGTACTTGTAGGAAATCTTTAACAGTTTGCCTAGATTTAGCTTTTTCCTCCATCTTTTTGAGGACTTTTTCTGCTTTGTTGCCAAAAATGTGGTCTTGGTTTAAGGGAGCATCCAGTAATTTAGCTTTAACATGATCTGGCAAGTTTTGTTCCTTAAGCCAAGCATGCCTTCTAAGTACAGACCCAGTGACAGCAGCCCTGCAAGATGCTTCTAAAGCGTCAAAACCACATTGCAAATTATGTTTACCAACTTGTTCTGCAGAATGCATTAAATCCTGCAATTCTTTTGTGTTCAGCACAGTCAGGAATCAACATCATTTTCTGTTTAAGTAGTCCCATAATCTGCTGCTGATACTTTAACATATGAAACTGTCAATTTAAAGCCCTAATAGCCAAAGTAGCAGAAATGTATACCTTCTTACACCATCTGTCTAAGGCTCTAGAATCTCCATCAGAAGGGTTAGGATTTTTGGCAGCAGTAGCCTTAATGCCTTTTTGTCATTGGGAAATGGTGTCTGGATCCGCAGAAGGATTCTTGAAGAGGAACTTGTGAGAGTCAGGTACTCTGTAGTACCTGTCAGGTTTTCTGGGAGCTGGAGGCAAAATGTCTGGGGTAAGGCTAGATTCCAAGAAGGCATCATCTGCAACGTCCAGAACAGGAGGGATAGCTAAAGGCCTGTGTTGAGGCATGAGTAAGAATTCCCTAAGACTCTTTTTGGACTCAGAGTAATCCTGGCTTTCTCAGCGGAAATGCTCCCTAAGAGTATGCAAGGTTTCACCGAAAGAAAAATCTTCTGGAGGGGAAGCAGAGGGAATGGCATCCTCTGCATCAGAATCCTCATAAGTAGATAAGGGCAAATCCTGGTAATCAGAAGAAGCAGAAATATCAGATTCCTGATCAGAAGAATCAGAAAGAAAATCAGTTCTAGGTCTCCTGGAGGGGGAAGGCTGGCTTCCCCTAATTAAGGTAATAAGGTCTTCAGCCATTCTAAACATTTGTTTTTGAGGCATATGGGCCTGAGCCTGCGATTTGGTCATCAGTTTTTTAGGCGTAGTGAGAGTTTTTGGCCTGAGGAATTCAGAACTTCTGGATAGAAACAATGGCATCGGTTTAATATGAATGTCTGTAGGCCTGAATACACCCTCAGAAGCTGGTGCCTGTACAGCGGCTCCGGACCCATACATCCGCAGGTTCCATAGTCGAAGAAGCATCTCGCGGCATACCGGACTCCGAATGGGTCTCAGTAGAGGCCTGCGAATCTGAAGTAGCAGGTGTCAGGGACTGCAAAAGCACCTCACTGAGTACCGGTGGACTGGTGACTAACTTAATGGAAGCTTCGTCGGCAGTTTTGGACCTATATGGTCTGTCTCTGTCTTTATCCTTACGTTTTTAAGGAAGATCAGTAGTTGGGTGGCTTAACGAAGCCATTTGGAGTACGTAGATAAAGTACGAAAGTAATTGGCTGAAAAATGGCCCGACAATGAATAGTTTGGGCATTGAACAAGGCACAAAACCGACATCAAGGGATGTCGTGGTCTGGGCCTAAACAGGGGATGCAGTAAGAACGAAAATCTCTATGAGGTATTTGCTTTCTATAGGTAAGACAATTGTTAACTTTTACTGACATTGGCTGGAGCAAGAAAAAGGATCCCCAACAGGGTACTTATCTTTTTTGAAGACTTCGGGTCTGAAACTCGAAAATGAAAATTTCAGGAGACGGCTGAATGGCACTTGCGAACTGCTTCTGCTTCGGGCACAGCACAAGAAAGACTGAAGTAATGGTGTTGGCTGCATGTTTTATACCCCTGATGACCTGATGTCAGGGAAGAAGCGACAGCATCCGATGCAGAAATCTGAAGACTCTGGTATTCAGGCCGGCTGAGGGCTACCTGCAAACAGATAACCCAAATGTGACGACTGCAACACTGAAACACAAAGAACATCACTGCTACTAAAACGTTTTCACTGTTACAAAGATAAAAGCTTGAGTGAAAGAAAAGAAAGCATAGGACCGGACTAGAAGAATTAGGATTTCCCTAGACGTGAAACGGTGTTGGCAGCTGCAGGTGATCAGTAAAAAGACTAGCAACACTGCAAAATTAGTGAATAATAAGAGATTACAAAGAATTAACCACTTCGGTATAGGATTAGATATGTGAAAAGCATTTCTGCAAGAACTGGTTGAAAAATTCTGGGATTTTGTTTACTCTGTTGGGAATGTGGGTGAACTGTAAACCATAAACCCACTTTATGTCATTAATGTTTAGAATGACACTAAAGGGACTGAAGAAGTAACAGTAATTAGAGCAGTTTTTGTTCCTATTAACTGCTTCACAAAAATGTCAATGTAATGTGCATGTTACATTATATGTTGTTTTGTAGAGTGAGCATTCAAGGGTATTTTAAATTTGAAGTGGGTGGTCTTATAAGTAACTTATTTTAAATATATTACAATAACAAAGCATATTTTTAAAGAGGTAATGTGTTTAGCTTTTACACTGTAACAAGGTAAGAATGGTTGCAAGGAAAGTGTATAAATTATACAAGTAGCTGCCTCAGCAACCTTAGTACTTCAATGCATTTAATAGTGCACAGCATAATTTAGTATACCTTTTTAAAATGTACAAAACAAAAATGGCACAATGCTCCAACCACAGTACAATAAACCAAAAAGAAAATGGAGCACCGCAAACCACGTAGTTCAAGCATGAAAAATGTATTAACAAGACCACACCACGGACATAACACCAAACCACATTAACGCTACACAATTCCTCATACGTTTTCATCACGAAATAACTTCATCAGATGAGATACTGAGATCAAAATGAACATGTAACCAGTGCACTTTTTCTTAGGACTCCAAGTTAATGTTTATTGAAAGCATGCAAGCTGTTTTTTACATCTGGAAGGTAAAAGAGACAAGAAAACATCAAAAACAAATCAGTTTAACTGAAAACATGGGCTCTAAAATGTGCTTTAGAAAGGATAACCTAAATTTTAAAACATGTAATGCCTAGAGGTGCAACTGTGAATTTAGGGGCAACTACTCCTGTCTGGCAGGACAGTTTTTTTTGAAAATGAGCATAGTTTTCTGTGTTTGCTGTAAGTTAAAAGAGGATGAAGGGTTCTGAAACTCTATATCTAGTTTTATTTTTTTTTCTTTTAGTGTTTCTATTGAAGAAAAAGTCTTGAAAAACGTTACATAGATTCAGTGGAGACAAGATGAGGCAACAACATCAGAGATCAGCCTTCCAAACAACAGTTTATGTGTATGTTCAAAAATAACAGTCGCGTATAATAGTTGGGACAGCTTTTTTATCGTAACAGCTACTCTTGTCAATATTAGCATAGAAAGTAAATGGCCTTGCAGGTATAGGCAAAAAAAAAAAAAAAAAAAAGAGACAGAGAGAGTAGTGAATTACATTACTATATGTAGGGAGCAAACAGAAATGTTACAAGAGACACATGAAGATAGAAATGTACATGTGAATTAAAACTGATTTCAGGGTGGACATTCAGCAGAACACAAGGGACTAAGGAAAAGGGGAGTAATAATACTGACTGCTACAGAGATTCCAGTAGTAACGAAAGTGGAAAAAGACAATAAGGGTAGAATTTCAGGGAAGGAAGAACATGGCATGTGTTTATATTTGGCCTAAAACTACTATTATGGAGCCAAAGAGAATTTTAGGAGAAATAATAGGCCTTTGGAAGACATTATTATTTATGAGTGGAGACTGGACTCTGATTTGCAACAGTGAGGATATCTTAGAGGGACTGACAAAACATAAGAGGGTAGATTTCTGAAAAAATACATAAGGACATTTGGAAAAGAAGAGGTGAATTCAATAGCATGAACACACAAAGAAAGACTAAACATATTATTCCCCAAGGTACAACTACACACTACAAGACAAAAATTATATTTCTCAGAAGCATGTGTATTTAAGTGAAAGCTTTAACAAATACCCAGTAACTATTTCATGTCATGCAAAAAAAGATAAAGATGCAAGTTAGTTGAGTGAAAACAAGATACTGGCACCTTCCTATGCATCTGCTGAAAACAGAGGACCTAAAGGAATGAGTAGTAGAAATGATTCAAGAGTTACAACAGAAAATGAACATTCGTTCAGAAGGGATAGCTAAGGAGCACGAGTAAAATGAAAATTGGGTTTAAATACAGCAATAATAAGAGATATATGGGAAGGAAGGAATGAATATGAATTATTTACAGGGGCTGCCAAAGGTTAAACTATGACAAAATAAGGGAAATCTCATGGGGGAAGAAAGGAGGAGCAACTACAGAAGGCTGAAGGGAAAATAAGGACGTATTTGGATAATATGCATGAGTTTAGAATTGCTGCTGTTAAGCAAGTATTTTTATAACAATTTCAGAGCACAAAAACTCAGCACAACATCGGCAGTAGAAAGGAAAAACTTTTTTGTCAAACTTAGGTTACTTAGTCAAGAAAGCTAATCAGAGATCATAAGGAATTATTAGAGATATTTCGGAAATTCTATGAAAATCTGTATAAAGCAGAAGCATGAACAAACCACGAAAAGGCACAAATGGAAATGTTTATGGAAGAATTAACTATGCCAAGTTTACAGAAATATGGGGATTAGTAATAAATAGCTAAGACAGGAAGGGATGAGACTTGACATATAATCAGTCAACATTGTCAAAAAGTTCCTGTGGACGTCTGAGGTTTGGTAGGGAAGAAAGTCATAATTATCTGCAAATTTATTTTAACAATATTTTAAAAGGAGGGACAGTACAAGCATCATGGAAGAAAGCTGTGGTGAGTATACTACCCAAAGAGGACAAAAATCCTTTAAGTAAAGCTTCATATAGGTCAAATTTCTATTTTAAACTATGATGATAAAGTGTTTATGTCTATACTACCTAATGTAATGACTAAAGTGTTTCCAAAATTGATAGCTATGGATCAGTGAGGTTTTGTGGTGAGGAGGCAAATATTTAACAATCTTAATACTATAATGATGATCTAGAGAGAAGCAGAATGTAAGAAAATACTGCTGTTGCTAGTTAGTCTAAATGCACAGAGAGTATCTGACACAGTAAGATGGAATTTTATGAGCAGGCCAGTGGAAGCATTTGTATTCCCTAACACAACAACAGGGTTAATCAGGACAACATATGATAGGTCAAAAGCAAGAATTATGTCCTCTTTTTCTTTCTTTGCAGTATGAGGAGAGACATCGTCAAGGAAAATATGGGACTCTCAAATTCAAAGGTATAACTGGTATGCTACTCAAGAGAAACTAGCCTTATTTCCAGATTATATATATATTTTTTTTGAGAAACTCAGAAAAGGATATTGCAGAACATTTTGAGACTGTTTCAAATTTTTCAAGATATAAAATAAATGAAGATAAAGGATGCAGAGATAAACTATGTTACTAAACATGAATTGTTTTGGCAAAATCCATACTTATGGGGCTACAATAAGATGAAATATTAAGGTGTTTATACAATTATTTAAACTTTTTTATTATTATTATTATTATTACTATTACTATTATTATAATTAATCTGGCAGATAAAGATATGTGGAAAGAGAATAAAGAAAAGATAATGCAAACAGTGAGAAACTGGAAGTTCTTGACTGTGGCTATAGATAGTAAGGTACAAGCAGTGAAAATGTTTCTAGTCCCTTTAGTACTATATACAAGTCAGGAATACTTTTATCAACAAGACCAGAAGCTACGGACCATAATAACAAAAAGAAATGAAGAAATGCATTTGTTTAATTGGTGAGGGAAAGAGGGCAAGACTTAAGTGGGATAAGTTCCCCAAAGAACAAGGTGGTTTGGGATTACCTGATTTGAATGGATACTTTAGAGTTATACAGTAAAGGCATACATACATACATATATGTATGTACACATTATATATTATATATTATACAGACTGTAAATAAAGAAGTTATGTACTCACCATAACATTCCATCTGTGTTGCTGCCTCTCACTTGCTCTTCAACCTCTGGGTTTCAGACCTGACTTCGGATCTGAGTTGGCTGCATAGCAATGCTGTAGGCTCTGACATCTGAGCTCCTCCCCTACCCATAATGCTCCTCTCCTCCAAACCCCTCAGATCGATTTTTCTGCAACCCAGTATGTCACAAAATCATGAAAGAAACAGGAAGAAATTATTAGAAATAAAAGCAGCAGCCATGAGAAGATACTTCAGGAGCTCAAAGAAGGACAGAAGTATCTATCCAAAATATTTCCATTAGGTCCTCCAGAAGGCAGGGGAATGGAGGGAGGGGAGGTTGAAGAGCAAATGAGAGACAACACAGATGGAACGTCATGGTGAGGACATAACTTCTTTATCTGATGTTGTTTCCTTCATTTGCCCTTCAACCTGTGGGACAAAGTCCCCAGTTACAGAAAGAACTTGGGAGGTCCTCAAGGAAGGATATTCCAGAGCACAGCAGAACCAAAAGAAGCCCTGCTCCTAGAAATAATGTCCAATTTGTAATGGGAAATAAAGGTATGATGACTTGACCAAGTAGCAGTTGCACAAATTTCATTAATGGGAAGTTTAGACCAGAAGGCTGAAGAGGTAAAGGCAGATCTGGTAGAATGAACCTTAACATGGCAAGGTAAGGGGATGCCCTTAGAGGAGTATGCAAGTTTGATGCAACTAGTTATCCAATGGGCTAGAGTAATGTTAGAAACAGGTCTACCAAATCAGGACTTGGAAAAGGACACAAACAGTTGGTCAGACTTCCTGAAAGCTTTGGCTGTCTAAATAAAAATTAAGTTGTCTATGTACATTCAACGTACGAAGCAAGTATTCTCCCTCATTTTGAAAATTTGAAAAGAACAGGAAGGCTGTTAACTTGGTTTAAATTAGCCTCAGAAGTGACCTTGGGCAAAAATGAATTATTAGTACGCAACCTAATTCCATCCTTGTGAACAATCAGATATGGAGGCTTGCAGGACAAAGCCTGTAATTCAGAAACTCTCTTGGAGGAAGTGATAGCCACTAAGAAACCAGTTTTCCAAATTAGCAACTTTAAGTCTACCGTAGCTGAGTGTTCAAAAGGAGGCGAAACTAAAGCCTCTAACACCAACGTCAAGTCCCAGGGAAGAGCAGGATCCTTAATGGGGGATGCAAGAGAAAGGTGTCCTTCAAGAAGGCTTTGCACAATTTAGATGAAGATAGAGATAAGGAATTCTCCCCTATGTGAAAATTAGAAATGGCCATGAGATGCACTTTCACTGTAGAAAAACTTGCCCCTTTACTAAACAGGGATACCATGAAATCCAAAACCGCTGGAACTAAAGCAGAAAAAGGATCTAAATTGTTCTTATGAGCCCAGATAGAGAACTTCTTCCACTTATTATGATATAGCTTTCTAGTGGAAGGTTTATGTGGCACAATTAAAATATTTCTGATGGGGGAGGAATGCCCAGGATTTCTAGCCATCATTAGAAGTGGAGAAACCAAGATGTTAGTTTCAGGTTCGGAAGATCTGGACTGGAGTGCCCCAAGGGGTGGGACAATAGGTCTGGAGAGGCATCCAGAGTCCAAGGTGGACAAACTAGGTAAGACCAAAGGAAGGGGAACCAAACTTGATGGGGCCAAAAAGGGGCAATGAGGATGATTTGGCACTTCAACCTCTGTGCTTTCTGAAGAATTTTGGGAATTAGCAGAAAGGGAGGAAAGGCATATAGTAGACTGGGGGGGTGTCAACCAATGGACTAGAGCATCTCTTAGTGACTGTTCCTGAGGAGGGATCAGGGCAAAAAACTCACTGCACTTGGTGTTGGAGGGAGAAGCAAACATGTCGCAGCAAGGTTGACCCCCATCTCTGGAAGATCATATTTACCACTGCAGGATTGAGAGACCATTCGTGAGGCATCAGAATGGTCCTGCTGAGCCTGTCCGCTAGGATGTTTGATTTTCCCAGAATGTTCACTGCTATGAGAAAGCAGTTGGAAGAAACTGTCCATTGCCACAACCTCATGGCCTCTTGACACAAGGGATAAGATCTGGTTCATCCTTGCTTGTTGACGTACCAAACTACTGACATGTCCATCTTAATAGCAATCTTTCTGGTAGGAAGAGAGGAATTAAGGGCTTGCAAGGCAAGGAATACCACTCTCATCTCCAGAATGTTTATATGCAAACTGATCTCTAGGGGGGACCATGCGCATTGGACCGTCCGTCCCAGATAATGCCCCTCTACCCGATTTGGATCCATCTGTAGTCACAGTGGCCGAGGGGAATGGAAGAACAAATGGACAGCCCTGTAGGAGATTGTCTGATCGAATCCTCCACTGGAGAGATTGTTTGCATGCTTGTAAGACTCTGATTGGGTAATTTAATGGGTGGTGTAGAAGAGACCACTGTACGGCTAAAGTCCATTGAATGACTGTCATATGAAGGTAGGCTAAGGGCACCAGAGTGACTGTTGCCACCATCGACCCAAAGGACAAGGCCTGCTTGGGGAGAAGGAATGTCCATTATCTGTTTGACATACTTTCTGAGGTTGGCAATCCTGTCTGGAGTCAGAAGGGCTAGCGACTGAGTGGTGTCCAAACGAGCTTCGCTGAAGTCTATGGATTGAACTGGAGTAAGATGAGACTTGTTTAGAGTGATGGAGATGCCCGACGTCGAAGTTAGATGGAATAGGTATTCTCTTGCTTGAAGAAGTTGATGCCTGGTGGGAGCAGTTTGGAGCCAATCATCTAGGTAAGGAAACACCTGGAATCCCTGCAGTCTCAGATGAGTTGCTATGACCGCCATGCATTTGGTAAACACCCTTGGGGCTGTTGTGAGATTAAAGGGCAGTGCTCTGAAATGAAAGTGATTGGCTCCCAGCCTGAAGTGGAAATACCTTCTGGAGCATTTGTTCATCTTGATGAGATAGTACACGTTTTGAAGGTCTATAGAGCACATCCAGTCATCCTTCTGCAGGAAGGGTAGAATGGACTGTATCATAACCATTCGGAACTTTGAGTCGACAACTGACTTGTTTAGAGAGGTGAGATCCAGAGTGAGTCTGAGATCTCCTATCATTTTGGGCACTAGAAAGAATGTGGAGTAAATGCCTGATCTGAATGGTCTGGGGGGACACTTTGGATGACTCTTTTTGATAGCAGCTTTCAAATCTTTATGGCTGACGCCTCCCCCTTTGATTGGGTGGAACATCTGGGAGGATTTTCCTTGGAGAAGGTTTTTGGGAAAAGGGTATAGAAGTGTCTCTGGATATAATTTTTAACACCCAACAATCTTGTGTGATGGCTTCCCAGGCTGTTGGGTGTAGAGATAAACATCCCCCGACTGCCTCCAGAGTAGAGCAGTCAATCCCTTAGGATCGCTGCTGGGGTCTGTCCGAGAAAGAATTTTGTGGCCCTTGGATGTTTGGACCCCTCTGCTATGAATGCGGCCTCTGTTATTAAAACCATTTCCCCCACTGCCTCTAACAGAAAAATCCCCTTGTGAATCCTGAGAAGGACCTTGCGATTTACAGAACCACAACTTCTTACTCCAGACTGGTTCCTGGAAAAGGAACATTGTGAGGTAGAGAAGTTTATCCCGATGGCAGACAAGGTCTTTCTGTCTTTTTCACTTTGACAGAGTGTGTCTTTAACAGCTGGACCAAAAAGTGTCGATCCATCTAAGGGAGCATTGACAAAATATGCCTTATAGGGTTCCGAAAAAAACACACAGCTGCATCCAGGTGTGGTGTCTGATGGCAATGCCTGATCTAGCCACCTGTGAGGCACCCTCTGCAGCATAAGAGATGAACCTCATGGACGTGTTGGAGATGGACTGCAGGGTGGCCACTGTAGAGGAAAAGGTGTTCTGATCCTTGGCAGACATGGACTCTGGGACAGAACTAGAAAGTTCCTTAACTACATCCCTCTGTAGCCTGGTTATGTGTATCAAAAAGTTCAGTGCTCGAAATGTGAAGGTCACTGCAGCATAAACCCACTTTCTGAATCTGTCCAAAGCCCTACACTCCCTGTTAGGGGGATGGACAGTGGAGCTTTGCTGGGCCATCTCCCTTTTTGGTGGTGGCTGCAACTACCAAGGCATTGACGGGAATTGCTTTAGTCCAGTGAGGGCGATCAGAATGGGCACTAATTACCTTGTTGGAGAGTTCAGGAATAGGCTCCACTGTGTCTGGGGTCTTTCCACGCCCTGAGAGACAAAAGTTCGATAAGGGGAGTCCACGGGGGGGGGGGGGGGTACACCCAAGAAGTAGACAGGCCTGACCCAAAAGCTTCCAAAAGCACTGATTCCTCAGAGTTAGGGCTTTTGGCCGATGAACTACCCTTTCGGCAGAGGATTTCCATGAAGTCTCCAAAAGAAACATCCTCGGATGATGATCTGGGAGGACCCTTCCTCTTCACTGACATTGGTGTCCAATGTGCGGAACTCCGAGGGGGAATCCAAGTGTCTCCTTTTACACAGATGCTTCAGAGGGACATCCTCGCTAGGGTGTAACGGGAAGGTATCGGAAGACTCCAGGGGTTCCAAATGAGAAGCAGGCTGGAAGTCCTTTTGGGCAGGCTGTCCTTGAGGGGACAGAATAGATGACTCAGACACAGAGGCTGCTGGGGGGGGGGGGGCAGAGTCTGAAGCAGGTAGAGTCAAGACTCTTCTGTGTGTAGAGAGAACTCTCTCCACCACCTCGAAAACTGAAGGACATCGAGAAACTGCAGGCATCCCTGCCAGAGCCGAAGCTGTTGACAGGGAAGCTCTGTGAACCCCAACCTTCCCCCGATCCCAATAGGGAGTTGGAGCCCTGCTGTCAAATACCAAGGCCCCAAGAGGAGGAGACAGCTCCAAAAACTTCATAGCCGATGTCAACCCCTCGGAGCTGATGCCGAAGTTATGGCTCCAAGAATTGCTAGGCTCAGAAACAGACTGTGCCAACTCTCGGAGCCGATGCTGGAGCTACGTCTCCCAGAATTGCGAGGCTCTGAAACAGATGAAGCCAGATGAGACAGAGAAATTGTTGGAGTCAAGGTAACTGCATCTGTTGACTCCAATGACTCGGCTCGGGGAAGGCTCGGACCAGATAATTCTGAAATCGGGGATCTGATCAGAGAAGGAGCAATAGGAGTGAAGACAGAGATGTTGCTCACTGTTCCACGAGGGGACACAGCAGGCAAGATCCCCATCTGGATTTGTTCCTTGAAAAACTTCATCATCATACCATCCACCTCAGCTTCGGAAAGACTTCCGGAGGACCTAACAGTAGAAGTTACCAAGGCAGACCTGGAAAAGAGCCTCAAGTGCAGGAGAAGGGACGTCAGTCTGGACAAAACTGCCTCCGGAGAGAAACTTCTGCTCCGGCAAGGAGGGGAGACTTGAATGACTATCGGAGCCAAAGCAGTTGGCTCCGAGGGTCTCGGAACTTTAGTGGGAGGCTCCCCTGAGTGGCACGGTCTGCTGGGGGATCTCTCTCTCTCTCTCTTTTTATCCTTTTTAGTGGGGGTTTAAGCGCCTGAAGTGGTTAGGGTGGCTGAAGAGGAGGAACGAGGAAGAAGTCCTTCAAAATAATTTTATTGCGGCTATCAATAAGAGCCCGCTGATTAATTCCAGTGCAAATTCCCCAACCTATAACAATCATCCCTACTATCACCAAATTCAAACTCCTCCTTAAAGAACACCTAACAAATAAATGGCTCTGTTCCTGTATCACCCCTGGATAACTTTCTCTCTCCTCACTCTTTGTATTTTTTGTCCTTAACTCAACCCTCCTACAAAATCTCCTCTTTCCCTCACCACTTTGCATCTGAGACTTTCTCTGCTGAATGAGTGTAGCTTTTTCTTCTCTAAAACTAGGATTTACTGTAAAATCTGTACACATTGTATCTGCATCAACTATATACCTATCTTTCTTTACTTGCTGTTTGCATTATATTAGATGACCTGTTATATGACACTGTTTGACTTGTTAAGTCTGATACTACACTTTGCTTTTGGAGCTTTTCTCCCTGGGTCTCTGCTGAAAATGGGTCAGATGGCCCAGTTGGACTATCCTGGTGAACAAATGTAAAATAAATAACTAAATAAATAAATGGAGCCACCCCCAAGCAAACTACACACTCCAAGTGTGCATCAGATAGTGGGATTTTATGTCCACATGAGCTCACTTTTTAAACCTAACAGGTTTTGAGTTGGCCATGCTGAAGAAAGGAAACGGCAACAGTTAGAAGAACACAGAAGCAAAAAAGCACACACACACACACACAACACAAACACACACCAGTTAGAAACAACTGACTAACTTAGCAGAACTAGAGTAACGAAATCCTTATATATATATATATATATATATATATATATATATATATATATATATATATACACACACACATACATATATACACACACACACACACACACACACACACACACACACACACACACACACACTCAGGATTAAGCCTGAGAAATAAGAAATACCAGAAAAATAAACCAGAATAAGTATGTGAGAAGCAAACAAATTATCAATTACAGACTGCCTAAAGTCCTGAGGATCTCAGAGAGTTGAGAACCCAATGCTTAGTGAAGTGTGGCAAATGAGATCTGAGGGGTTTGGATGAGAGGAGCATTATGGGTAGGGGAGGAGCTCAGATGTCGGATCTGAAACCCATAGGTTGAAGAGACAATGAAGGCAACAACATCAGATCAAATATTATACTTACAAGGTAGTTGGAAGTATTTTCACAACTAAACCAACACAGAAATGCATAATGCAGATTTTACCAATAGGGACTGCAATAAGTAGTGGCTTAGAAAATAGGCAAGAGGAAGCTGGAATTTATTGCTTTACTGCAGAACATTAGCAAAGGAAACAATGTATTGAGAAGAAATAACTAGGGATGGAAACGTCATACAATCGAATGAGGCCAACCACAAATTTGTTTTGCGGGTTGGAGAGGTACTTTACTACCACAAACTGATAACAGAGTCAAGCCAAAGAGAAAGGGATAGGGGAGTGTTAAATGAAAGATGGTTCTGGTTGACTTTGTAGTTGAGTCTAGGACAGAAGGACCTAAAATAATTCAAGATGACTTTATGAATCAATAAAAAGAGGTTAGAAAAGACTGGGAAACGAGAAATGAAAGGCAACATACACTGGAACAATGGGAGGATTTGTATGACTCCCAATTATAACCAAGAACCAGAAGGACAACCAGTAGTCACCACTGCACTTTATTAAACTTTGATAAAATTCAGTAGTTAAGCACTTTCATCCCACAAGGGACTTCATCAGAACTACTGAAGAAATCAGTCAAGTCACTTAAATACACCTGATAAAAATCACATGCCCCATGAATAATTAATTAGTAAAATTAGTTGTTATAAATATCTAACCACCATATATAGCAAACTTTGATAAATAAATACTTGAATTAACATTCCAAACGCTTTAACTTAAGAAAAGGTGTAATGGAAACAGCCTCATTAAGCCCTCGGGAAATATACACATTTAACCCCAGTTTGCCACATAAGCTCCCTAGCTAACAAATGGTCTTCAGTTATTCTACCCCTAGCATCTTTAACTTGTTCAATAATAGTGGATTTAAAGACATGTTGGAAAATTTTTAACATGCCTAAACAGTGCATTAGTATCTCTGCCCCTCCTAATGTCTTTCTCATGTTCATAAATCCTATCTTCAACTTTCCTAAAAGTTTTACCTATATAAAACGCAGGGCACAACAGGCACTTGGCTAAATAAATAGCCCAATTGGTCTCACAATTAAACTGTCCCTACTACTGAATTTTATCGAATTTTAATAAAGTGCAGTGATGGTTATACTGGTTGGCCTTTTAGTCCTTGGTTTTAGCTGGATTCCTCTGTTTGTGGATGACTCCCAATTATGTAACAAAATCTAGGTTTAGGATTTTTATATGGAAATGTTTGCATAGATATTTTAGACCCCAATTAGACTTCAGAGAATTATTCCTCAGGCACACACCAATTGATGTAGATATGATGGGAAACACAGGGGTAACTTGGGAGCATGTTAATTTGGAATGCAATGAGTTGACAAACTTCAGAAATTCCATGCAGAGTACTTTTTTGAGATGGGAGACAGAAACTGAACTGCTTAAACATAGCAAGACCCTATCAAGTTTCATGCTGTTGGCTGTCAAAAAAGCAGTTACTAAAAAATGGAAATCAATGGCTAAACCATCCATAACAGAATTACTGAATGCTGTAAAGGAGATAATAAAACTGGAGGCGAAATCTTTAGAAAAGGGAAGAAGCAAACTGGACATAAAATAATGTAATATGTGGGAACAATACATGTAGAATAATGTTCAGGAGGATGAAGAGTGAAATCTCAGGGAAGGCAGAACTTTAGCAATCTAAATAAAGATAAGCTGAATAATAACTGTTAGAAAATAAATAATATATGTATAATATGATAAAAAGAAAAACATATGGAATGGTTTGTTTGCTTTTTGTATAAGTGTATTCCATGTCAGTGTACATTATGTGAAGTAACTCTATATGTTTCCATGTCAATGTACATTATGTGAAGTTAGTAAAGTCGTTTGGAAAAAAAAAAAGGAGCTTATCTTCTTTCAAACAAGGAACAGGTAACACAGAGAATCCCCTTTTCTTTTCCAAAGGTTGGAAAAGGCCCTATGACCTATTTGCAGAGCAAAGGCTGAGACTATACTACAAGCTAGTTGGAGAATGAATGATCCCTCAAACACCACAGACATTGAGCTAGGCATTAAGTGTTACCCTATTTGACTGCACAGAAAAGATGGGTTGTTGCCCTGGCACTTGATAAATGCTTAAAAGCCATTTTTCTTTCTCAAGCAGCACATCTCTTTCATGGATCCAGCCACATTTCATGGCTCCAGCCACATACAACACACACTGAAGATTCAGGCTTTTCTGACACAATGTTGGAACTATTCTACAAAACAATGTGGCACAGAAATCCAAAGAAAGTACAGTTTTGTACCTACCATAAATGTAGATGTTCGAGTGCTAATACAGCTGCAGTCATAACAGATGGGTTCTCCTGCCGTCAGGCGGGTCCTTGGTCGGCCGAATTCCAAAGTCTAGGTCCGGAGTCGGTTGTTGTCGCTTCTTCCCTGACGTCAGTGCGACAGGGGTATAAAAGAACCAGCCGACGCCATTTTCTTCAGTTTTTCTTGCCCCTGATGTCAGGTGCCCCCAGAAGGAAGGCAATACATAAATTTATGTAATAATGCAATGCAATATAATCAAAATACAGTAGTTGCAAGCAAATACACCATAAATGAATACCCCAATCAGGTTGTATGAGGAGGTGTTAGCCTATAGGCCTGTCCCAAGAGGGGAAGGAGGGAGGGAAACCTGGACTGCAGCTGTATTAGCACTCGAACATCTACATTTATGGTAGGTACAAAACTGTACTATGTTCATCGTGCATACAGCTGCAGTCATAACAGATGGGTAGAATCCCAAAGCTTAAAAAGGGGTGGTAGGCACTAGGTGGAACTAGGAGGAGCCAGGATGCCCTGCAAGACTGCAGTGGCAAACCTGCTCTAGTTTGGGAGTATAATGGTAGGTTGTAGTGCTTGGAGAAGGTATGCAGAGAACTCCAAGTGGCTGCTTCCAAAATATCTTTGGTAGGAACTCCTCTGAGGAAAGCTGCAGAGGTAGCTGTGGCCCTTGTAGAGTGAGATCTGATGCCTGCAGGTACAGTTTTACCATGAAAAGAGTAACAAAAGCGTATGCAGTGGGCTATCCATTTTGAGATTGTCTGTTTGGAAATTGGCTTCCCTTGAGCTCCTATAGCATAGGACACAAAGAGTTGTTCTGATTTTCTGAAAGGCTTTGTTCTGTCCAAATAATAACACAGCTGTCTGTGGATGTCCAAGGAATGTAGTAGTCTCTCCCCTTTGTTTTGAGGATTAGGGTAAAAGGTAGGTAAGTGGATAGCCTGATTCAAAGCTACCCTGGATACCACCTTTGGCATAAAGGATGGGTTGGTTCGTAAGGAAACTCTGTCCTGATGAAAGGCTGCACAGCCATGAGGGCTTGTAGTTCCGATACCCTGCGAGCTGAGGTGATAGCCAGAAGGAAGGCTGTTTTCCAGGACAAATATTGCAAATCTGTGGAGGCAGCTGGCTCAAAAGGAGGCAAGGTCAGCTTTTCTAGAATGAAATTGAGGTCCCAAGCAGGTATTGGTTGTTTCCTTGGGGGTTTTATATTCTTAGCCCCTCTGAGGAACTGTCTTAAGAGGGGGTGAGAGAATAAAGGTGGATCAGTGTTGTATTCTGCAGAAATGTCTGACGCATGGATTTTAATGGAGGAAAATGAAAGTCCACTGCTTAGCAGCTCAGCTAGATACTGTAATATTTGAGGTAAATTCAGTATTCCAGGATTCTGGCCCTTTTTCTCATTCCAGGCACAAAACCGTTTCCATTTTGCGGAGTAAGCTTTTCTAGTAGACGGCCTTCTGGCCTCCAAAATGACATCCTGCACCTCCTTGGAGAGTAGGGTCTGTTGTGAAGTTGAGGAATCTTCCATGCGGCCAGATTGAGTGTTTTCAGCTGACTGTGAAGAGTTTTGAAGCTGTGCTGAGTCAGAAGAAGAGGCATTAGAGGTAGGGTCCATGGTGGGGAATGCGTCAGGCTCCTCAGGAGTGGGTACCAGTGCTGTCTTGGTCAGTCTGGAGCAATGAGAATCATCTTTGGTCCGTCTGCTCTGGTTTTTAATAGAACTTTGGGCAGCATAAACTGTCATTGTTGTCCAAATGAAAGAGAGAGCGTCCACTCTCCAGGCCTGTGGATGAAAAGTCCTTGAGCAGAATTTTGTCAATTGGTGATTTTTGTGGGAGGCAAAGAGATCTATGTCTGGCCTTCCCCATGCTTGAATTATCTCTGTAAAAACTCGAGGATGCAACTTCCATTCATGTGGATCTGTCATATTTCTGCTTAGGTTGTCTGCCAGAGTGTTTTCCTTGCCTGGCAAGAACTGTGCTTGAAGTTCGATTTGTAATTCCAGAGCCATGTTCCAAAGTGACATGGCCAGCCTGCATAGGGGGTATGAATGGGTTCCTCCCTGTTTGTTTATGTACCACATTACTGTGGTGTTGTCTGTCCTTATCAATAGTTGACCTGGATGCAGAAGGTCTTTGAAAGCTATAATAGCATTTATTACTGCTAGCATTTCCTTTTGATTGATGTGAAGGTGCTTTTCTTTTTTGGACCATTTGCCCTGAATGCACCGATCTGTCATGTGCGCCCCCCAGGCGTAGTCCGAGGCGTCTGTTGTGATGACTTGATTTGCTTGAGGCTTGCAGAATGGGAGGCCTGTGTTTGTTTGGCATGCTTGAGCCCACCACAGAAATTCCTTTTGAAGACATGGAATTAGTGGTATTATTGTTTCCAAACTGTGGCTGTGTTGAGACCATAGGTTTTTCAGGTACCATTGAAGTTTCCTCATATGCAGCTTTGCACATGGGATTAGTAGGATGCAAGATGCCATGAATCCCAGAGCCTGCAGGATTTTCCTTGCAGTCAGCCTGGTGAAATTTGCTAGCTTTCTGAAGTATTGAGTTAGTTGCCCCTGTTTCTCTGGTGTGAGGTAGGCCATCTGGGTGTTTGTGTCCAAGTTGGCACCCAGGAAAATTATTTTCTGAGAGGGTATTAGCCTTGATTTCTTTTTGTTGACTGTGTATCCCAGAGAATTCAACAACATTATTACAAAAGCCAGATGTTTCAAAAGTATGTGCTTGCTGTCCGCTTGGATCAGGCAGTCGTCCAAATATGGGTATATTTGTATCCCTTGAAGTCTGCAGTAGGCAATTACTGATGCCAGGCATTTCGTGAATACTCTGGGCGCAGTAGATAAGCCAATGGGCAATGCAGAGAATTGATAATGGGTTGAACCTGCAAGAAATCTGAGGTATCTTCTGCAATTTTGTCTGATTGGGACATGCAGGTATGCCTCCTTGAGGTCCAATGTTACCAGCCAAGACTCCTTGCCCAGCATGGGAAGAAGCTGCTGTAATGTGAGCATCTTGAATTTTGGCACGAGTAAAAATGTGTTTAGGATGGATAGGTCCAAAATAGGTCTCCAGTCTTTTCCCTTCCTTGGTACCAGGAATAGTCTGGAATAAAAACCTTGACCTTGTTCTTGAGTAGGTACCTCTTGAATAGCTTTCATGTCCATGAGATCTGAAAATTTGTCTTTGTGCCTCTGCCCTTTGATTGTGTGGCAGGTTTGGCATGCCTCTCATTTTTGGAAGGGTGTGAAAATGGAATCTGTAGCCTCTGTTTATAATGTCCAGGATCCATTTGTCTTTTGTGACAATATGCCAATTTTTTGAAAATAATGCCAGTTTTCCACCTAAGGGTGCTGCCATTTGAGCCTTGCTTGGCATGCAAAGGGGAAAGTCATTGGG
The DNA here is from genome assembly GCF_019279795.1 of Protopterus annectens. Taxonomy (NCBI): domain Eukaryota; kingdom Metazoa; phylum Chordata; order Ceratodontiformes; family Protopteridae; genus Protopterus; species Protopterus annectens. Next base: position 1,673,486,342 of record NC_056728.1, read on the forward strand.
TTTGCTTTCTGAATGGCTGCGAATTATCCTCACCACCTCTTTGTGTAGGAGCTTGCCATTGTCTGCCTCTAAACGATCCTTGAGATTGCCCTCTGCCCCTCGGGCGCCTGTATCTACCTCTTTGGGGTCTGTCCGTGGCTGGAAAGGACCAATTTTTGGAAGGCCAATTTCTACAGAAACGTGGAGGTTGTACCTGTAGAAAATCTTTCACGGTTTGCATTGATTTAGCCTTTTCCTCCATTTTCTTTAATACCTCCTCAGCTTTAACACCAAATAATACATCCTTTTGTAGAGGAGCATCTAGTAATTTAGCTTTGACATGATCTGGTAAGGTTTGCTCCTTGAGCCAGGCATGTCTACGTATGACTGATCCTGTAACAGCAGCTCTACATGAGGCCTCTAGAGCATCAAAACCACATTGCAAGGTATGTTTACCCACTTGTTCTGCACTATGCATCAAATCCTGCAACTCCTTCAAGTCTGGTTGTTCAGGTTGTGACATTTTGCTTCTCAACTGTGATAACAGAAACTGTTGGTACTTTAACATATGGAACTGGCAGTTTAATGCCCTCATGGTTAAGGTGGCTGAGGTGTATACCTTTTTTCCCCACCTTTCTAAAGATCTGGAATCTCTCTCGGAAGGTAATGGATTTTTAGCAGTGGAGGCCTTAATTCCCTTGGGGCCCTGTGAGATAGTTTCTGGGTCAGCCGCATGACTTTTGTATAGAAACTGGTGTGAGTCAGGAACCCGGTAGTACCTGTCAGGCTTGACTGGGGCTGGAGGTAGAGAGTCTGGGTTAAGGCAGGCCTCCGAATACACATCATCTAGTATGTCTAAGACAGGAGGTATAGCCAGAGGCCTGTGCTGAGGGAGCAAGAGAAAATCCCTAAGCCTTTTCTTGGAGTCTGAGTACTCTTGGCCTTCCCAGTGGAAGTGTTCCCTCAAGGTATGCAAGGTTTCCCCAAATGAGTAATCCTCTGGGGGGGAGACAGAGGGAATGGACTCCTCTGCATCAGAATCTTCAAAAGGGGAGTATGAATGTTCCTGTTCATCAGAGTGCTCTGAAATAATGGAGGCCTGGTCAGAGGAGGGGGATTCTTCCTCCACTCTGGGCCTTTTGTCCGGGGGGGGGGTGAGAACCCCTGATAAGAGTAATTAAATCTTCAGCCATTTTAAGCATCTGTTTTTTAGGCATGGGGCCTGGAGAAGGGCCCTGTGTAGCTTGTCTCTTAGAATGCATGGCTGCTTTAGACTTAGGGAAAGCCTTGATGGAAAAAGAAGAGGAAGGTCTGAAGACACCTTGAGAGGAGGCAGACCTGTCTACATTTTGAGTTTCACCACCTAGAGTGGCTTCGGTATCTGTAGTCGGGGTGTGGGCCGAGGAGCCTGCAACCTCGGGCACAGTAGACACCGCCAATGAAGTGTCGTCGGTAGGCAGGGGCTGCGTAGGCGCCTCGCTGAGAACCGGACCACCTGTAGTCGGCTTTGGCGTGGTGTCGGTAGAGGCCGCGGACCTCGTGTGTCGGTCCTTATCTTTGCGTCTTTTACTCAAAACTGGAGTCGGAGTATCCGACGACATAATGTAGTTACATTTTTTGCCAAAATAGTGCTGGGCGAACTCCGCCCGACGCTTAATGGTGCGTTTGTTGAATGTAGCACAAAAACGACAGACCGAGATGTCGTGGTCTAGGCCTAAGCAAGGAATGCAGAGGGAATGAAAATCCTTATGCGGTATTTGCTTCCCACATGAAATACAATTATTAACTTTGTCTGACATCGGTCTGAGGCAAGAAAAGTTTCCCCAACGGGGTACTTAGCTTTCAAGAAGACTTTGGTTGCAAAATTTTCGTAATTTCAGGAGCTGGCCGACTGGCACTTGCGAACTGCTTCTGCTTCGGGCACCACGCGGCAAGAAAGACTGAAGAAAATGGCGTCGGATGGTTCTTTTATACCCCTGTTGCACTGACGTCAGGGAAGAAGCGACGACAACCGACGCCGGACCTAGACCTTGGAATTCGGCCGACCAAGGACCCGCCTGACGGCAGGAGAACCCATCTGTTATGACTGCAGCTGCATGCACGATGAACATCTGAGTGAGGCACAAGAAAGAACTGGGATGTATGAAATAATGACAATCTGGCACAGTGATGCCGCTGTGGATACCAGTTGTGCATGGGACCTAGAGATCCTTGAAGACTTTCTTAAGAAAGTGTTTTTGTATTGAATAACACTGCTATGGCTTTCATGACTTCTGCTTCCTCCCTTCCCAATTACTTTTTTATTCTAGAAACAGGAATAAGTTTGTGGATAAGGTGCACAACTTTGGTGTGGCCTTGGACTGTTGACTGGCACTCTGGACCAAGTATCTGTTGTAGTGAAATATTCTTCCTTTCACTTGGAGTGCATCTCAAGGATCAAGCACTTTTTATCTCAAATGATCTACCAATAGTTATCCATGCCTTGGAGTCATCTCATCCAATCTACTGCAAAGCTCTACACCTGAGACTTCCTGACACTTAGCTTGAATGGTTATATTTGGTGCAAAACTCCACCATAGGGCTACTGACTGGTACTTCAAGTTAATCTGTCCATACATAGACTGAAGTGGCTTCCAATTCATTACAGAATAATTTTCAAGATCATGTTGTTAAGGTACTTCTTCATCCCCCTATTTTTTAATTTCCCTATGGACCCCATTCCTTAGTCAAAGTACGATTAAAGTTCATGAAATTAGTATTATTTCAGTCTTTAATGTTAGCCAGAAGTGCACTTCGCAGCACCCGCAATGTGCCCAGTAATGACTTCTTCTGCAATTCATGTGGAGTTTCATGTACTAACGCATCTAAATGCAATTGTAGACTCCTTTTTATAAGACCCATTGACCCTACTACTATTGGAACTGTGTGGGTATCTTTCTTCCACACTGCTCGTTTCTGCCTGTAAATCTTGATATTTTATGACTTTGTGTCTCTCTATACACAAGACAATTTAGTCAATGGGTGTAGCAATTGCAATGATTAATACTGCTTTTGTCATCTTTTCATGGACCACTATATCTGGTTTTCTTGCATCTATCTTTTGAACTGCTGGTAATGGGTGATCTCATGTGATGTAGACTTCATAATTTTCTGTGACGCTTTGTGGCACATGCTTCCAGTGTTTTTCAGCCACTTCAATACCATAATGTTTGCACAATCCTCAGTGCAACAGTCTTGCCACATTATTATGTCTTTCAGTATACAATCCTTCTGCCATTAGTATGTCACAACCAGCAACAAGGCATGTGACTACTTCCAATTCTGTTTTACAAAACCTACATTTGTCTGTTTCTCCCACATATTCAATGGACTTTGTAAACCAATGTTTACGTAGCCCACTATCTTGGGCCACCAATATTAACCTTTCATCTTTTGGTTTGAATTCACCTCTCCTTAACCATTCCTGCATTCGATCCTGATCAACATGAGGTTCTTCCAGAAGTCTTCTACACTTGCAACTATATTTATGCATTTATCACATTTACTGCCTTCTCATCTGATCCTTCACCTTATATTCTTTCTTTTGTTTTTAGCACATTCAGTTGCTGCCTGATTTTTATCTACTTCTTGTTTGATTTCCATTCCTGCTTGAAGCCGATATGCTTCTGCTAGACTAAGCAGGGAAGTCATCTTAGATTTATTCTCCTCATGTTTCGAAACTTTCACTAAGTTTGGGTCTTGTGAGGTCAGCAGAAATGCATCCAGTCCTACGACTGCAAATCTATACATGTATTCAGTGTCAAGGAGGCCCATCCCTCCTTCGGAATGGGGAATACATAATCTTGGTATATACTGATTTTTATACATCGTTTGGTGAACATGAAGCATCCTTTTTGTCTTCCTGTCTAATCTATCCCACACGTTTTGGGGCCAGTCAGTCACTCCAAAACTGTAAGTAAGGACAGGTAGAGCAAATTGGTTTATAGCTTGAATTTTGTTCCTAGATGTCAACGCTGTTTTCAGGATTAATATGTCTCCTAAAATATTTCTTACTAAGTTTTATTCTCACTTGTTTATGTTTTATTGTTGATCCTTCATCAATTCCTAAATATTTACACACTCCCACCAGCTCAAGTTCTTTTATATCATCCCCCTCTTATAGCTGGTGATGCCATACTGCCTCTCTTAGACTTTGTGCTCAGCTTCCCAGGGGCTCCTGTTTGTTCAGCAGATGCACCTAGAATAATCCAATATCAGTATCTTTGCCTTTCAGATTCCTCATTTAGCAGAAGCAGAACTTATTACACTGGTGACTACAGTACTCTCCTACCTTGGCTATTGGCTAGTTTCTGCAGATAATTTAAAAGTTATCTCCATGAAACAGCTTTTAATGGCATGAACTAATATATTAGCTGCCTACAGTTCTAACCCTCTAATGAATCTTACTTTATACATAACATATACATTTACTCTTAGGATTACATTTTGGTTTTCATAATTTAATTTTAGGTAAATATGATGGTTACTATAACTGGTGTTTTGTTAAAACATCTAAATAAAGATAAAGATGAAGGTCCAAAATGCAGTACAAATTCATTTTTGGACAGGTAAAGCTTGGAGTAAAAGCCTTCTCTCTCTGGTATGGGAACTAGATGAACTGTATTCATCACAAGAAAAGAGAATACTTGCTGCCATAAACGTACTGACAAAGAACAAGTCTTTTTTCAGTGGAAGGTAAAATCTGGTTTTGGAATAAAATCTAAGGTATGCCCCTGACCAGAATAATTGAAGCACTCACTGATTTGTCTTAAATAACCTCCACACCTACAATGAAGCACAAGTTTGCTCTCAGCCACTTATGTGATGGATGGTAATGGCTAGAACAACAGACAAACCTCGGGAGGATTTGAATGCTTTGGTGATGGGGCTTCCTCAACTGCTGCTGAAGAGCACTACTAAATGACCAAATTGACTGCCAGCACTTGCAGATTACATACATGTTACATCCACAAACATACAAATACTGTTGCGGTTCTGTCTGGTGCTCAAATGCCTGAGTAGTCCCTGTGGTCCGAAAGGATCCTTAACTTTCCTATTAAACCGTTTACTGGGTTGAGTGGCAGAAATATTTTTAGCTTTACGTAAGTGTCCTCCAGCTCTCTCTCTGTCCATGGCATCACAGAACATCTCATTTGACTGTCTGCTAAACAGACTGGAGCTGACCAAGGAAGTGCTTCAAAACTACAGCTGTATTTCTAAAGGAAAAGTTTAGCACAAAGTTAGGTGTGTTCTCCAACACCAACTGAATTAGTATTCCTCACCTGTGTGCCCACTATTTCATCTACAAACAATGATGACTTCAAGCAGGTCTGTGAACAGTCAACCTGGTTAATGAAACAATGGATATTGGTTTCTGAGCTGGGAAATGAAGTTTCTGCTGGCCATGTTGGTGATGCTCTTAATACCTGCGAAGGTGTGTAATTGTGGACAGTAATGCACAGATTTACCAATGAAACTACACACACACTTTCTTGCTCCTTACATAACGGTGCCTGGAGGTCTTCTTTGGGAAAAATCACTGAGGTGGTGGGGGACACACTCCCTTTTGGGGGCAACCTTGGTCACTGCTGAATTAGTCACAGTCAGCTGAGCCAGGAAAATGTAAACCTAAAGGGATACTTTCTATATGACCAGTAAGCAACAGACTGCAACTTGCACAAAGTCTTCCAAGCTGACCTCACAGCAGAATTAATGACTGCCAATACAGGAGGCAGAACACACTGTAGTGGTTCTATTAAATCAAAGTTCTCAACTAGCTCTAACCTAAGCCTGTCCACTGCTTTGTCTCAGGAGCTCATGTGTTTACCTGCCTTTCATAAGAATCTTCCAAACATGGGCTGAAAGTTCCATGCTCATGGGAGTCCCTCAATACCATCTTCAACTCCCTCTTTTTTCCATTTTCTACATTGAGTCAGAGTGCCATGCCAACTTTGACAATTTTCTCATTTCAGTGTCATTCTCCTACCTTCTTAACTCATTAGTGTGCGCCTCTTGGTATTTCTGTACTTAGCTCCTCCCGACGCCTCTTGGTGCCAAATATCGCTTATTCATATTTGCATCGATAATTCCAAAACCATGCTACATACAAAGTATCAGAACACTTCATCTTAAAAGCATACATTATGGGAAACACAACTTTATTGCTAATAGACTTCTGTCCAATGCAGCTAAAGAGATATAGAATATTACTTGTATACTATACATTTGTACTGTAATCATTTTCATATTTCTCTAAATATCTGAACATTCAGAAAACACAGGCAGAACTGCATAGCCTCATATGAACGATCACAGCTGTATGAAGAAAATCCACCTCGCAGTGTGTGTCTTGCCTGAGTAGTACCAAGACATCATAAGCTGTTTATACAACATTACAAAATTAATATGCACTGCCATTTTTGGCTTATAAAATCCAGTTTAAATCATTAAACTGAATGAATGCCACCAATGTAAACATTTATCCTGAACAGTTGACCATTTACAGCTTTCTAGTACCACTTATGGTTCCAGAGATATGAATATTTCTTGTAAGGTGATAACTTAATCTTTTTAAAGGCTCAAGCCACACCCCCTGGGAGTTAAAGGTACACACTCAAAAAAGCTGTACTGGAGGTAATGAGTTAAGTGGTTATACCTGACTGTCACACATCTTCTCTCACACAATCCATCCATCCATCCATCCCTTTGCTGCATGCCCTTGTCTGCTCTTGCCTTCTTCCTGTCTCTCCCAAATCTTTTTCACCAAACTGTCTTCTGTAATCTGTCCTGCTTGACATTCTCTGCAATTAAAGCTACTCTGGCTTCTCCTATGACATTCTAATTTCTTCATTTACCCATAATGTACATCCTACCATAAAAATCGCAGACACCATCTCCACCACCTCTAGTTGTCTTAATTGCTTTATCTCAACTGCCAAAGTTTTTGTACCATCAGTAGAACTGGTTGCACCATGTTTTGTATACCTAACTTTTCAGCTTCTCTGACATACCTCTGTCACACACTACTCCTGACACACTGTGCCAGTTGGCTGCAGCCCCTCTGATTCTAGCTTGACTTTCATTCTTCTCAACCACGCCTCCCAGATACTTGAAGCTGTTAATCTCTGTTCCACTGCTATCCTTTCTATGTTAGTTTTTACCTCCTCCTGATTTACCCTATTTGCTGCCATTACAACTGTCTTGCATTTACTCAGTATCAACCCATCTGTCATGTTTTGCATTCCATTCGCCTAACATTTGCTGAAGTTTTTGTTCAGAGTCTGCTTGTAATACATCGTCCGACCTGTTTGCTAATGTAGTCCATTACCAGAAGAAACAGCAGAGCTAAACCCTGATGCACACCCACTTCCACTGAAAACCCCTATGTGAGTCAGAACACTGCTAATCCTTGAGTCACTGGGTCATTGTACATAGTCTGCACTAAATTCTAACAGTGTTTCTGGGACTTTGAACTATCGCAGGACTGCCCCCAGATCAGCTTTCCTGGAACCTTGTCAAATGCTTTCTTTAAGTCTAGAAATGTTCAGCTGGGCTTTTTCCTCATCTTTAGCTTCTTCTCAACTATCTGTTTTGTTGTGAACATTGGATTGTCAGTGCTGCATCCTGATCTAAATTTAACTGCTCAAATCCCATCTTACTTTCTACTACTCTGCATATTCATTTATCAAGCACGCAAATTCAACACTTTCATGCAGTGTGACAGGAGTCTGACACCTCTACATTGTCCACAGCTGACCCCTTTGTTCTTGTACATTTGGCTCTAGAATGCTTGCTCTCCAGTCATCTGGGATATGCCTTTCTCTCCATACTGCTATGAATACTCTCTGGAGACATTCCTCCCTTAACTCACATAGCATCGTGATCACATCTGCTGTGCCCTCATCTGAGCCTGCTGATTTCCTTGACTTCATTCTTGAGCACTGTTCTTACTTCTTCTAGGGTGGGTTCTTTTTCCTTTTCCACTGTAGGCTGTCTTTGGGGTAAGTACAGCTTCTGTGGGGTTTTCTTCATTCAGAAATCTTCTAGAAGTTCTCCTTCCATCTGCCTTTGATGTCCTACGGACTGGTGAGCAAGTTGTTACTAACATCCTTTCTGAAGCATGCCTAACGACTATCTTTTTTATCTCTTGTTATTTGACTTGTAACCTGGCAGAGATTCTTTGAACTGTCTGAATAGTCACTTTCCAGAAGCTGGTAGAGTTTCTCTGATGTCTTGTTTTTTACTATAATGACTGCTATCTTAGCCTCTTTGTTAGACAACCAGTAGTCTTTCTTAGGCTGGTCCATAATTTTTATCTCCCACTTTGTTCTGTGCTCCTTTCTTTTGAGAACTTCCTGGATTTCTACATTTCACCATCAACTATCCTTATGTACCTTATTTCCATACCTGGCTTGGCCACATATCTGTACTATAGTCTTCACACAAGCTGACTACAGACTGCCATTCTTGTTCAATTCCACCTATTTCCTGCTCTTCCTCTCTTTTTTGAATTTAATCATAAAATACATCACCAAATTAAAGGAACAGCAATGGGGGCTCTTTTGCCCCCATGTACACAAACCTTTTTGTTTGTTTATTTGAGATTAGATATTTATATCACTTGGATTTTTTTTAAATATGTAGTTAAATATTTTAGGCTCATTGATGTTTTAAATTCTTTTGTGTGATGGTAAAGAAGCATTTGTTGATGATTTTTTGCAAGAGGTACAGCATATTGTTTTTGGGTTACAGTCTGATGCATACAATGTGGTAAGAAGGTAGTTTTTTTTGGATGTGGAACTGAAAGATACAGTGGGTGGTGGAATTATAACCAAGGTACTTAGAACGTTTGAAAATAACCATTTTTTGGATGGCAGAAGTTGTCATCCACCACACCTGATTAAATCATTGCCATATGGTGAATTGTTGCATTTTAGTAGGTTATGCAATGATGACATTTTGGAAGAGGAACTGCTTAGAACTTGCACCTTGTTTAAACATAGACGTTATGATCCAAAAGTTATCAAAGATGCCATGTTAAGGTTGGTATTAGGGTGTCGATATAAAAAGATGCCCCATCATTATGACAACAATGAGTTTATAAGTGATAAAGAAATGGATTCTGTAAATAGGATTTATTTTCTTACTGTATATATTTTCAGTGAAAGGGTTTTGGATATTACGTTTTACTGGTTTTTTTTATTAAAGAATAAAGATTTAGCTAAATTCTTACCGAATAAACCACGTTTTTCTTATAAGAGAGGTCGTAGGATAAAAGATATGATTGTGCACTGCTACTATTCTACACCTGATGTGAGGTTAGGCTCTGAGGTCCAGGCTGATGGTACTTTTCCATGTCGAAGTTGCTCAGTTTGTAAATATATTGTTAGATCTTTTAAGAGAATAAGAAGTTATGTACTCACCATAACTTTCCATTTTGGTAGTCCATCTCACCCTTCATTTTTACATATGGTTTTGGAGCCGATCCTTGGCTCTGACTCCGCCGATTTACAAGCTGGAAGCCTTCTGGTTGGCTTGTGGCCAAGCACATATCCCATGGTGCACCAGTACAATCCCCAGATCTTGTTTGCTGCTCACTAGAATAACAACCATAAAAACAACCAATATTAAAGCGTCTCCAACCAAGGGCAACCAAATTATTACTGCCAGATCTTCCAGGATGGCGGGTTGGTAAAAACGAAGGGTGAGATGCACTACCAACATGGAACGTTATGGTGAGTACATAACTTATTAATATTAGGTAGTCCGATCTCACCTTCATTTTTACACATGGGACAGCGTCCCTAGCACCTTATTCTTGGGTGGCTCATTGGAAAATACTCTTGAGCACTGTGGAGCCAAAGGATGCTCTACCCCTGGATGCCAAATCCAATTTGTAATGTATAATAAAAGTGTGAGGGGTAGCCCACATAGCTGCTGCACAAATATTATCAAGTGGTACCCTGGCTTGAAAGGCTGTAGCGGTAGATGGCAACCTGGTAGAATGAGCCTTGATCCTGTAGGGTAAAGGTTTGCCCTCCGAGCTATAGATAAAGGCTATACAACTGGAAATCCAATTAGACAGTGTCACTTTAGAAACTGGTAAGCCCAATCTACAGTCAGAAAAGGAAATTAATAATTTATCTGATTTGCTTAAAGCCTTAGTCCACTGTAGGTAAAAACTCAGTTGTCTATGAACGTCTAGCTGATGAAAACAGTACTCAGCTGCATTACAGTGGTTAGGGAAGAAAACTGGGAGTTCTACTGATTGGTTTAAGGTAGCATTAGAACAAACTTTGAGGACAAAGGAGGGATTAGTACGCAATGACACCCTGTCTTTCTGAAAAATCAAATATGGTGGCTTAATAGACAAGGCCTGTAGCTCCGATACCCGTCTAGCTGATGTGATAGCTATCAAAAACAAGGTCTTCCAAGACAAAAATTTTAGAGAAGATGAGTGGGAAGGTTCAAACGGGGAGAAGTCAATTTGGACAACACAAAATTTAAATCCCAAAAAGCCACTGGTTTTTGCAGAGGTGGCCCCTTTCAAAAAGGTCTTGCATAGCTTATGAGACATTAAAACTGGTATCTGGAAAACCTAAGTGAAAATGAGAAATCGACGCCAATTGGACACTGATAGTGGCAGCGGCAGATCCTTGTTGAAAAAGCTCAGAAAGAAACTCCAGAATCACAGGGATAGGAGCAGTGTATGGATCTACATTCATTCTCTGTGCCCAAATAGAAAATCTTTTCCATTTACTGCCATACAGCCTCCTAGTTGAAGGTTTATGGGAGGGCATAAGAATATGTGATACTGAAGATGATACATCATGAAGCCTGACTAAGGATGGAACTGGAGCAGCCACGCTGTCAATCTGAGGGTGTGGATTGAGGGGTGCAGTGAACCCGACATGTGAGTCAATAGATCTGGAGCTGGGTCCAGAATCCAAGGATCATCCAGGAGGAGAGGCTCGAGGAAGGGGAACCAGACTGACGAGGCCAGTAAGGCGCAATGAGGATCAACTTGCTTACCAGCCGACTGGCTTTCTGAATCACTTTGGAAACAAGAGGGACTGGAGGAAAGGCATACAGAAGTCCCATGGGCCAATCGTGAGCCAGAACATCTCTGGGAGTCTCCCCCAGAGGGGGAATGAGGGAAAAATAGCTGCTGCATTTGGTATTGTCTGGGCTGGCAAAAAGGTCGCAGCAAGGCTGTCCCCATTTCCGGAAAATCTGATCCACTGTTTCCCGTTTCAGAGATCACTCGTGAGGCATTAGGATTGCCCAGCTGAGCTTGTCGGCTATCACGTTGGTCGTCCCTGGAATGTGCGTTGCAACCAAAAAGTGTTGGGAAGAAATCGCCCATTCCCAAACTCACATGGCCTCTTGACAGAGTGGGTAAGAACTGGTACTGCCCTGTTTGTTGATATACCAAACTACCGACATGTTGTCTGATTGTATCGCAACTGTCCCTAGAGGAAGAAGGTCTTGAAGTGCTTGCAACGCCAGAAGCACTGCCCTCATCTCCAGAACATTGATATGCAGATGAGCCTTGTGTTCTTGCCATGTGCCTTGCCATGTGCCTTGGACAGTCCTGCCGAGATAATGCCCCCCCCGACCCAATCTGGGAGGCATCTGTGGTCACAGTGGCAACGGGTTGGGCTGGAACAAAGGGAGCACCCGTGATCAGTTGATTAGGAGCTATCCACCAAAGAAGGTCCTTCTTGTATGATTCCGTCAGCAGGATAGGATGACTCAGTGGGAGAGATTGGAAGGACCACTGGGAAGACAGAAGCCACTGGAGAATTCTAATGTGCAACTTGGCTAATGGTGCCAATAGAATTGTGGAAGCCATAGTCCCGAGGAGCTGAAGAACCCACTTCGCTTTGACTTTACGCAATGGAAGAAAACGAACTTGGGAGATTAAGTTCTGTGCCCTTTCAGCAGGGAAACAAGCTGTCATGTTCACTGTGTCTACCTCTGCGCCTCTAAAAATCACAGATTGAGAGGGCAATAATGCAGATTTTTTCCAATTTATGGAGATGCCTAACTGAGCACAAAGTTGAATCGTGGCGTCCCTGTTTTGGAGGAGTAGATGCCTGGTGGGGGCGGTCAGGAGCCAGTCGTCCAAATACAGAAACACTTGGAATCCCTGACGTTTCCTGTGAGATGTCACAACTGCCATGCATTTGGTGAACACCCTGGGGGCTGTGGTGAGACCAAAGGGCAGAGCGGGAAACTGATAGTAACTGGCTCCCAGCCGAAAGCATAGATGGCTTCTGGATGCCTTGTCCATTTTTATGTGGTAGTAGGCGTCCTGAAGATCCACTGAGCACATCCAAAAGTCTTTCCCTAACAACGGGAGTATAGACTGCAGTGTTACCATCCGAAACTTGTCCTTCTTCACTGATTTGTTCAATCTGCTGAGGTCCAATATTGGCCTCCAATCTCCAGTTCGTTTTGGAACTAAAAAGAATCTGGAGTAAGTTCCGGATCCTATCTGGTCTGCTGGGGCAGGCTGGATGACTCTTTTTAAGAGCAACTTGTTGATCTCCACAGTTGCCTTATCCCTGAGATTGGGTGGTACATCTGGGAACCTTTTAGGAACAAATGGTGATAGGGGAAAAGGGTATGATATAGCCTCTGGTTACAACTCTTTGCACACACTTGTCTTGAGTGATATTTAGCCAGGCTTCTTGGTACAAAGAAATGCGACCCCCGACCGGCCCCAGAGAATTGCAGTCGGGCTCCATATCAGGAGTGCTGATAAGGCCATCCTCGAAAGGAATCAAGGCCTCGCTGGTATTGCGGACCGCCCCTGCCTCTAGGGCGATGTCTGCCATTTCCTACTCCTCTGCCTCTGAAGGAGGATTCACCCAGTGTGTCAGGAAAGACCCTCTGGGACTTCTTGAACCACATTTTACCGCCCCTTTGACCCTTGGGATATGGTCTGGAAGGGACAGTAAAACACACTCCCACGCCAGAAACCGTCTTTCCTTCTTGCTCACACCAAGTGAGTGTATCCTTCACCTTGGAACCAAACAATGAGGAACCATCATGGTTCCGCAAAATTACATAAGCGCATTCAAGAGTGGCGCCTCAAGGCAACTCCGGAACCCACTGCTCCACTCGCTCCATCCGCAGCATAAGAGATAAGCGACATGGAGGAGTTAACCACAGAATTTAAGGTGGACAACTGAGTAGAAATCTTGTCAGGAACTCCCTCAGTACACGCACCTTGTATGGAATCTCCTAGCTCCTTGAGGAGATCCCTCTGCAACCTCATGAAGTGCGTGAGATAGTTCAGCGACCGAAGGGTAAAAGCCGCTGAACTAAAAATACGCTTCCCAAATCTGTCCATCTGTTAAGACTCCTTGTTTGGTGGATGAACAGATGAAGTCACCGCTAACTCCTTCTTTGTGACCATTGCCACCACCATGGCATTTACGGGAATGCCCTTGGACAAGAACTCTTTACCAGGAGGGGCAGACAAGAACTTAATTGGTCTCCTGGGGACTGGCTAAATGGTGTCAAGAGTATCCCACACCTTTCGACTAACTAGATCCATCAGTTCGTCAAAAGGTGGAGACACCCAAGAGGCAGAAGGTTGAGACCCGAAAGCCTTCAGGTACACCGACTCCTCATCAGAAGGATTAACAGTGGGCCAGCTGCACCTTTGCCTAAGGATCTCTAAAATGTCCACAAAGGAGACATCATCAGAGGATGACTTGGGGGACCCTTCCGACTCCTCGAGGTCGGTGTCCGATGTCAAAGACTCATCCTGGGATTCAACATGTTTCCTGTTACATAACCTCTTCTGGGGAGGCGCCTCGGAAGGATATTCCGGGGAAGCCTTGGAAGAGTGGGGGCCACCAGCCGATGGCTCCTGAGGCAGAGAGTCTCTGCTGTCTCCAGAGAAAGTAGGGGCTGAGACTGAATTGGGTGCTCTCGGGGGAAGTGTGCTGGTGCCACTGGTAGGGGCTGGAGAATGAGACAGCATGCTCCTCATCATCTCAAACGCTGACCTCTCCGGCTCCGAAGACTTCCCCCGCTCCGAAGAGATCAGGGTCGGCACCGTAGCCAGAGCTGTTGGCTCCGAGATAGATGCAGGGTCCGAGTTCACCCTGGCCGAAGCGCCGAGAGGAAGGCTCAGAACCGAAGATTGATTCCAACCCTCCCTGCCGGTGCCGACAGGAGAGCTTCGGCCCCTGGACACAACGGACGGCACCAAGCATGTCGGAGCCGAACCCGGCTCCAAGGCAGCAACAAAGTGAGCTGGAGCCAGCATTTCCTCCATTGGCACCAAGCACTCTGGCTCGGAGAGGCCAGTATGGCTCGGAGGAGGAATAGCAGACAAGGGCAAAGCTGGGCCAAGTGGCTCCGGAGACAACTGGGTTTGAGCCAACAATAATTTTGGTAAGGCAGACGACTTCAGAAGTCTCAACACTACCCTTTCCACATGTTCTTCTGAAAGGCTCCTGGAAGACATAGTAGGGGATCTTGACATGGGGGGCACTGGGGACTTAATTGTTACGGAAACCGGTAGGGAGCTTACAGACCAGCTCCGAGTAGTAGAGAAAACTGCTGTATCAGTAGGTTCAGAGATTGGTTCTGAAACACCTGTAACCAACTCTGACACTACCATAATGCTCTCCTTCAGCTCTGAAGGCTGAGGAGTCGAGGAGGCAGATTTGGATTGTTTCGACTGTTTGGGAGATGGCTCCGAGACACCAGCCGGTGCCGGAGAAGGCCTTTTTGAGGATTTTGATTTCCCAGACTTAGAGGAAGCCGAAGAACTGGATAGTGCTTCCTCAAAGCATGGTTTCAATAGACCCTTGAGTATGAGTTTTTTCTTTCTCTCCTGTAACACTCTAGGAGAGAAAGCATGGCAGAACAAGCACGACTCCTGTAAGCGGATGGCCCCTAGGCAGTAGACACAGCTACTGTGGCCATCCGTTAAGGACATCTTTTGGGAGCATTTCATGCACTTTTTGAACCCCGAGGGTTTACGCTCCTTACTTTCCTTAGACATATTACACACACAAAGCCCAGACAAATTAAAAGAGAGAAAAAGGAGGAGGACTAGGTCCTCTAACTAAAATGGGCCTAGCCCTAAGAAGGAGTTATACGAGGACTAGGTCCTCTAACTTAAACGGGCCTAGCCCGGTGTAGAGAAAGCTAGCTAAAGGAGTTACATGAGGACTAGGTCCTCTAACTTAAACGGGCCTAGCCTGGTATAGTGAAAACTAGGTCTTCTTAATCTAAACAGACCAGAAAGGAAAGCCCATTCACACAAGAGAAACCGTAAATGACGCAATAAATTTCTATATTCCTAATAACAGGTAGTATACTTGCAATTGTAGTAAACTCACAAGCGGATCCCTGCCAAAACCAACAATGTCAAAATAGCAGAAACTAACTGCCAACGGTGACCAAAAAAGGTCAGAATAACAACAGACAAGACAACAGGAGCCCCTGCTGACTAAGAGCGGAAAACCACCAAAAACTCTACCTAATAATCAACAAATGTGCAACGGCGCCTAAAACTAACTGGCACACAGGATAGCAATAACCACTAATAAACTAAGATGCACTCAAAAAGGGCAAGCAATCAACTGCCTAATATATTAGCAACATTAAATATACCATAAAGGTTCTAATAAAGCACTGAAATACTATAGAATATAAAGAATTTTGAAAAACTTAGCCAGAGCCAAGAGAAGCACAACCGAACTCGTTGACGTGGCAAACGAGATCTGGGGATTGTACTAGTGCACCATGGGATTCCTGATTAGCCACAAGCCAACTAGAAGTCTTCCAGCTTGTAAATCGGCCGAGTCAGAGCCGAGGATCGGCTCCGAACCCATATGTAAAAATGAAGGTGAGATTGGACTACCTAACATTTAACATTATGTATACACCTAGAGGTGTTTTTAGATACTGAAAGCACTATTTATGCTTTGAGATGCTTTTGTGGTCTTTTCTATGTGGGAGAAAGCAAGAGCACTTTCAAAATTAAGACTACAGGAACATCTGAGGGACATTAAAAACAAAAAGACTGACAGTCCTCTGGCAATGCATTTTATTATTAATTAGGGGTGGGGGAGGGTGGACAGTAGTTGTTTACAGGGTACTACTTTAGAAAAATGCTATGATCCTGAATGCTAAACTGCTTTACAAAGAAACTGGTTTTATTTTAAAGTATGGAACGGTGACACCTGCTGGATTAAATGTAGAATGCAACTTGAAAATGTTAATTTAATGTATTGATTGGGTATGTTTTAACTGCATAATTTTCAATTGTTTTAATTATTTAATTGGTGTGAGTATGTAAGTAAGTGATTTATGTGTCTTGGAACTCTTGAAAGGCTGCTGGCAGAGGCACTAGAGACCGCTTAATGTGTTCTATAATAAAGTGGATATTTTTCTGGCCTTTGTAGTTTATGTATACTTTTTTTGGACTTTGGTGTTTTTTTCTTACATTTCTTGCTATACCTTTAGTGCTAGAGCTCCGTGTATTTTCTTGAGTTATTGTTCTTTTGCTCCAATCAACTTCCATATCTTCAGCCTAGTCTCTGTTGACCTTAGAGGTTTCTCTGACCACCAGTGGTTTATACTGTGGACCAATTGTTTCTCTAGGGATGACTTTGCAATCTCTGACTATACCCAATGCCCTTTTCTTACTAGGGGACGTCTACCTGAGTTCGATGTTTTTTCCCCCAAACACCTTTATTGAATTATCACTTATAGTAGTTTTTTATAATTAGGCAGATCTTATGAAGTAATTTGCTGCTACTGTTACACTGGGTTTTGAAGTGCTTTTGCATTAATCAGTTTGTGCAATATAGTTTTTACACCCTTATTATTTTGTATTCGTAGTAAACATTTTTATTATGTGTGATACATATTGTTTAGTATGACACGTTTTTTATTAATTAGGAAAGGAATTGTTGCAGTTTTCTATTGTGAATGGAAAGTTTTGTTTCATAAATATGCACCATGCACTTTAACAGTTAGCATTTTATGTACTTAATTGGATGAACAATGAAATACGTTTTTGATGATTTAAAATGGGTAAAGCTTTTTGGAGGATGAGTCTGATGAAGTCTCCTGAGGGGAGATGAAAGCGCTTAATCCATTTCATTTTATGTTGTGTCTTTGTGAATAAACCTGCTTTTTTGGACATTACAAGGTGCGTTAATTTGTGGAGGTGCTTTTGGATCTATTTTGTTCTTCTGAAAAGGGGAACATTAGGAGGGAAAGCCTTTATTGGAGCCAACACTGTGATTTTGTGTTTTGTGCAGTTGTACTGCATGATTACTAGTTTACAATAACAGACATGAGAATACAAATGAATAAGTATATTAAAGTGGAATACATAGTCATAAATGTACATACATCAGCAGAAATTACATTCAACATAAGAATCAGCTAAAATGCTGCAGAGGATAGAACTAGTAAGGGTAATATACTAAAACATTAGTGTAGAAAAAGGGGAATGAGGAGGTATGTGAATAGAAGAAGAGTGAGAGGAAAGAAGGCAGAGAGGAGTAAGGTCAATCGGGGGGGTGACTGCACTGACATAGCCATATATTACTTAAATGCTTTTTTTTTTACAGCATTTCTGAACTGGTATTTAGGCTTAGTAGTACGAATTTCCAAAAGAAGTTTATTGCAACTCTCAGCTGGGGAAGAGCTGTAAATGTTCTTGGCAATTTTCATTTTTGGTTTGTATATGGTAAGAAAATGTTCTGAGCACCAAAGTGTTCTAAGTGGGGAGTAGGGGGATATGATATAGGAAATGCTAGGACAGAAGAGGGCTGGTGCAGTATAAAATGAATTATCTGAAGCTGAGGGAGGAGAAGGTTATGGGGAAACTCTAACCAGTTTAGTTTCCCAAGTGCTAAGCAGTGATGGGAATGGTAAGGGGGTTCAGCTGCAAAATTTGGCCACCTTATTGTAAGTACACTCAAGTTTAGAAAGAAGTGTGATTTGTAATTTGGTAAGAATTTGAGAGCTGTAGAGGAGGGTTGGGAGTAGGTAGGCACTGGCAAGAGCTATCTTGGCTTTACTGGATAAGAAGATTTTATTCCTATAGAGAAGTCCAAGTATTTGGTGGGTTTTCTTAATGTTACCAAGGACATGTAGGTCAAATTTCAGCTGATCGTCAATAATAACCCCATGAAGTTTGGTGTGAGTTTCTACTGTGATAGGTGTATTGTTAAGGGAAGAGATAGAGAAAGAGGGTTTAAGATGATTCATAGTTTTAGGGACGAAGAGCAAAAGTTTAGTCTTCTTAGGGTTTAGAATTAGGTGATTCTGTTTAAGCCAGTTTTCAATAGACAAGAAGAAGTTTTGAGTTGAAGTATGTAGTTCAGAGAGGGTATTGGCTAAGGTGATAACTGTGGAGTCATCAGCATATTGTACCAGTGATGACAAAGGTGTGGAGGTAGATAGCAGATTGTTGAAAATATTAAAAAGTAGTGGGCCCAGAATAGAACCTTAGGGAACCCCTATATTTATAGGAAGTTCAGGAAAGACAGAGAGCCATTTAACAGATTGCAAGAGATTACTATGTCAGCTAGAAAATCAGGAGATAGTAGAAGTAGATAGGTTTAGTTCAGAGAGTTTAAAAGTAGGGGGTGAGAGACTGTGTCGAAAGCCTTAGAGAGGTTGAGAAAAAGGCAAGAGACTAATTTATTCTGATCTCTGGCTTGTGAGATGGTGTTAATGAAGGAAATTAGGGCAGTAGAGGTGCTATGACCTGGGCGAAAGCTATGTTGGGTGGGTGTAAATAAGTTTTCTTGTACGAGGTGTTGTAAAATTTGTTTGTGTACACATTTTTCCTAGATTAACGGTATTAACATTTTTCCAAGATTTTAGAGAGAGGTGAAAGAATTGTAATGGGCCTAAAGTTGGAGAGGTCAGTACAGCTGCCACCTTTATGTATGGGTAGGGTATATAATTTTTTCCAAATAATATAGACTTTAGCTTCAGTAATGGACCGGTTAATGAGAACAGATAAAGGCAGAGCAAGAGAGTTAGCTGCTTTCTGGAGAAAGAGTGGAGGGAGACCATCTGTAGAAGGGGAGAACAGCTTGAGTTTCAGAAGGAAGGATTTGATGTAGTTAGTAGACACAGTATTAAGAGAGATTGTCAAGGAAGTGTTGGAGGGTTTAAGAGGATTGCTGGGCAGGGTAGAGTTGGTGTTAGAGTTAAGAAGGTTGGTTAATTTGCTGATGATGTATATAAAATAGGAGTTAAAGTTAGTGGCAGTTTGAAGAGGTGAATTGGTAGGGTTAGGATGAGGTGAAGAGGGGTTGCCTGGATGAAGGATTTTTTTGACAGTACACCAGAACTTCCTTGGGTTATTTAGGTGTTACTCAAGAGGGTTTGTGTAGTAGTTTCTCTTATCAGTGGTGATGGCTTTCTTAGCAAGGTTGCTTAGCTGTCTACATAGTTGGAGGTGAGAAGGGAGTTTAGTTTTAGTCCAGTGCTTCCAGGTTTTATCCCTCGGAGCCATTAAACAGTAAGTGGGGTTTGTTAACCCGGGGGATATAATTGCTTTTATTCTAATATTATGAATAGGAGCTAGGGAATTAAGTATGTTAAGGAATATGTTGTTAAATTCCAACACAGATTCATCAAGGGGTAAAAGTCTGAGAAATGACCAGCTGATCCCTGAGAGATGGTTGTTTAATTTGTTAAGTCTCTTAATCTGCGACATGCTTTAATCATATGTGGTCTACATATGTGAGGAGTAAAATGAATATATATATATATATATATATATATATATATATATATATATATATATATATGTATATATATATATATATATATATATATATATATATATATATACATGGGTCTTGGACGTTTGCTCGAATGATTAAACGTCCGAAACCCAAATGGCCGGGTATACTTACGCGAAAGTGCTTTTCAACGAAGAAGCACTTTCACGTAAGTATGCCTGTTGCCGAGGCCGTACTACTGTGCGGATAAGGGAAAATTGCCTTTTCCCCACTGTAGTGCGGTCTTGGAGGGAGAATATTAAAGTAGGGGGGGGTTGTGGGGGATGGAGGGTGCAGGGGGACAAAGCCCCCCTGCTAAAATGTTAATGCAGTTTTTTTTTTTTTTTTGTAACACGCTTTATGAAAGCGCTTTTTCGATAAAAGTGCTTTCGTTAAAGTGTGTTCAGTTGTTATGGATTCGGACGTTTGCTCATTTGAGCAAACGTCCTAGATCCATATATATATATCATCTTCTTCTTTCGGCTGTTCCCGTTAGGGGTCGCCACAGCAGATCACCTGTTTCCATTTCTTCCTGTCCTCTGCATCTTGCTCTGTCACACCAACCACCTGCATGTCCTCTCTCACCACATCCATAAACCTTATTTTAGGCCTTCCTCTTTTCCTGTTACCTGGTAGCTTCACCCTTAGCATCTTTTACCCAATATACTCAGCATCCCTCCTCAGCACATGTCCAAACCAATGTAATCGTGCCTCTCTGGCTTTGTCTCCAAACCTTCCAACCTGGGCTGACCCTCTAATATACTTATTCCGAATCCTGTCCACCCTCGTCACACCCAGTGCAAATCTTAACATCCTTAATTCTGCCACATCCAGCTCAAACTCCTGCCTTTTTGTCAATGCCACTGTCTCCAACCCATATAGCATAGCTGGTCTCACTACCCTCTTGTAGACCTTCCTTTTCACTCTTACAGGTACTCGTCTGTCACAAATCACTCCTGGCACTCTTCTCCACCCACTCCATCCTGCCTGTACTCTCTTCTTCACCTCTCTTCTACACTCATCGTTACTCTGAACTACTGACCCCAAGTATTTAAACTCATCCACCTTCGCCACCTCTACTCCTTGCATCCTCACCATTCCTCTATCCTCCCTCTCATTCACACACATATATTTTGTCTTAGTCCTGCTGACCTTCATTCCTCTTCTCTCTAGAGCATATCTCCATCTCTCCAGGGTCTCCTCCACCTGTTCCCTACTCTCACTACAGATCACAATGTCATCTGCAAACATCATAGTCCACGGGGACTCCTGTCTGATCTCATCTGTCAACATGTCCATCACCATTGCAAATAAGAAAGGGCTCAGAGCTGATCCTTGATGTAACCCCACCTCCACCTTAAACACATCCATCACTCCCACTGCAGACCTCACCGCTGTCACACTACCCTCGTACATATCCTGTACCACTCTTACATACTTTTCTGACACTCCTGACTTCCTCATACAATACCACAACTCCTCTCTAGGCACCCTGTCATATGCTTTCTCTAAGTCTACAAAAACACAATGCAACTCCTTCCGACATTCTCTGTACTTCTCCCATCAACACTCTCAGAGCAAAGATCGCATTTGTAGTGCTCTTTCCTGGCATGAAACCATACTGCTGATCACTAATCATCACGTCCCTTCTTAACCTTGCTTCCACTACTCTTTCCCATAACTTCATGCTGTGACTGATCAATTTTATCCCTCTGTAGTTACTACAGCTCTGCACATCACCCTTATTCTTAAAAATCAGTACCAAACACTTTTTCTTCATTCCTCAGGCATCCTCACATTTTCCAAGATTTCATTAAACAATCTGGTTAAAAACTCCACTGCCATTTCACCTAAACACCTCCATGCTTCCACAGGTATGTCATCTGGGCCAACAGCCTTTCCATTCTTCATTCTCTTCATAGCTATCCTTACTTCCTCCTTGCTAATCCATTGTACTTCATGATTCACTATCCCTACATTATCCAACCTTCTCTCCCTCTCATTCTCTTCATTCATCAACCCCTCAAAGTACTCTTTCCATCTGCTCAACACACTCTCCTCGCTTGTGAGTATGTTTCCCTCATTATCCTTTATCACCTTTACCTGCTGCACATCTTTCCTAGCTCGGTCCCTCTGTCTAGCCAATCGGTACAGGTCCTTTTCTCCCTCCTTAGTGTCCAACCTTTCATACAACTCTTCATATGCCTTATCCTTAGCCTTTGCCACCTCTCTCTTTGCCATGCACCTCATCCCCTTATACTCCTGTCTACTTTCTTCATCTCTCTGACAATCCCACTTCTTCTTTGCCAACCTCTTTCTCTGTATACTCTCCTGTACTTCCTCATTCCACCACCATGTCTCCTTGTCGTCCTTCCTCTGTCCAGATGTGATACCAAGCACCTTTCTAGCCCTCTCCCTTACTAGCTCTGCTGTAGTTAACCCAGCTATTTGGTAACTCTTCACTGCCACCCAGTGCCTGCCTTAACTCATCCCTGAACTCCACCTCACAATTACCCTTTTTCAATTTCCACCACTTGATCCTTGGTGCTGCCCTCACACTCCTCCTCCTGTTCTTGATAACCAACGTCATCCTACAAACCACTATACTATGCTGCCTAACGACACTTTTTCCGGTCACCACTTTACAGTCTCCAATCTCCTTCAAACTGCCCTCCTACATAAGATATAATCCACCTGTGTGCATCTTCCTCCACTCTTGTATGTCACCCTATGCTCCTCCCTCTTGTTAAAATATGTATTCACCACAGCCACGTCCATCCTTTTCGCAAAATCCACTGCCATCTGACCTTCTGCATTCCTTTGCTTAACACCATACCTACCCATCACTTCCTCATCCCCTCTGTTCCCTTCACCAGCATGCCCATTGAAATCTGCTCCAATGGGTTACCTTTAGTTCATCAAACGGCCACACCACTGAAACCCACTGCATCAACACGGCAAAACATCGAAATCCAGAGAGCCG